>NC_141685.1:1184644099-1185074099 GCF_964263255.1 Lissotriton vulgaris | reverse complement strand
AATTTATCATTTTTGCAACAAAAAAAAAACATTTTATAGCTGGAAACCCAGCTCTAAACATTATAAATCCTAACAGCCAGAGTTTAAAAAGTATTTTTTTTTGTGTGACATAGGCTCAGAAGAAGAAGGGGTTTTGAAGACTCCAATGATGTGTGTTTTTAATGAAAAGTACTAACATAGGGCCAACCATAAAAAAAGATATGTATTACAAATAGTCATTTCAACTTCTCAAAATTGGGACTGGGAATGTCCCTCCTACAGTGAGATAGCTGAAGGTGTACACGCTTCAGAATTTCAATCGAAGTGCTATTTTCTCACTGGAAAGCACCTGCCAAAGGTTTTGGAGTGTCAAAAGCGAAAATGTGATAATTAAAAGCACCCGATTCTGCACACAACAATGTGATGTGGAAATGTCTCAGTGGTTTCACTGTTTTACTATTCAGTTCCAAGGATGAATTCTGTCCGGCCAGTGCTCACATTCTTTCATCTCCTTACCATAGCGGTGCTCACCTCTGCGCAGCTGTAGCAAGAGAAGAAAGTACTAGAGCTTAGCGTGATCTGAAAGTGCTTGGAATGGAGGATAGATCTGGGATGATCTGTCAGAGACTGGGATGATCTGTCAGAGGTAGAAGAGAGCTGTCAGAATTATAACAGTTTAAGGATGAGGAGCACAGAAGACAGTAGGAAGGATGTACATGACAATGATTAGTGTAAGAAGTGGCTGAGAAGTGGCACCTGAGACTCTGGCTCACACACTACATAGACATTCAGTCCATGGACATACAGTAGACCTCCATGTTGTAATAGGCTGACATTTGAGGTGTAGCCATTATTCCAAACCATATGCAATATAAAAACTCCACCCCCCGCCACCCCCCAGTGGATCTGGTGATAACTTGTACGGGGATGGTCCAGTCTTGTATGCTACCTGTACGTTTGGGACATAAACTGCAAATATATGTATCTTTTGTCCTGGTCAGCAGAGTCCAGGAAACTTACAATATGAGTCTCACAATGGTGCAATGACAACATCAATAAAATATGCTGACTGCAATCCTCAGTAAGGTTTTTTTTATCATGTCACAGCAGAAAATAAGCAACTCAGCTTATATATAACCCATAGCTATTTGGCAAACCAGATACCATAAGCAATCTTGCAGGCAGGAAAGCATCATCATATCATTCAATGCAAACTTGCCCTAGGGTATCAGATATCACTTTGCACTCATTACACGTCCATCACCCATTTGTAATAGCGAAAACAAGCATTGGCATAGCCAATAGGTCTCGTCTTTGGGACCTTATAAGTGTTGAGCCATGCAAAAGTTGATGTTGTTGCACCAAGGATATTGTGCTGGATAATTAAACACTTATAAGGTCCCAAAGGCGAGATCTAATGGCTATGCCAAGGGAAGCTAAAACCCCACTGTACACTCATTACACATGTGGCTATTCATTCTATGCCAAAACTGAACATAAACTTCTGTAGCCCAAGGAGAGTCTGGAGAGAGATTTAGAGAGAGAGAGAGATTTAGAGAGAGAGAAATTTAGAGAGTGAGATATTTAGAGAGAGAGAGTGAGATATTTAGAGAGATTTAGAGAGAGAGATTTAGAGAGCGATTTAGAGAGAGAGAGCAAGAGATTTAGAGAGAGAGATTTAGAGAGATTGAGAAAGATTGAGAGATTTAGAGAGAGAGAGAGAGAGAGAGAGAGAGAGAGAGGGAGAGATTGGTGAGAGGACTTGTGGGTTTCAAAGAGCTAGTTGGAAAATAATGAAAGATTCTGGATGAGTTTGAAAGCAAGAAAATGCCGACAGGGGGAGGAAAAATTGAGAAGAGGGGTAAGCTGAGGGGGGGAAGAGAGAGAGAGATTTAGAGAGAGATTTTGAGAGTGAGAGTTTTAGAGAGAGAGATATATATATATAGAGAGAGAGATATAGAGAGAGAGATTTAGAGAGAGATTTAGGGAAATAGATTTATAGAGAACGAGAGATTTAGAGAGAGAGATTTAGAGAGAGATTTAGAGAGAGAGAGAGATTTAGAGAGAGAGAGAGAGAGATATAGAGAGATTTAGAGAGAGAGTGATTTAGAGCGAGAGAGATTTAGAGAGAGATTTAGAGAGAGAGAGAGAGATTTAGAGAGAGAGTTTTACAGAGGTTCAGAAATGAAATGAATGAAATGAAAAGTAGATTTATAGAGCGCGGTTGCTGCCCAGAGGCGTCCAAGCGCTAGAGACCAGAATAGAAATTGCTTGAAGAGGTAACTTGTTGATATTACTGAGGGGAGTTAAACAAAAAAGTCTTCAGCTGTTTCCGGAATGAGGGGAGATTAGGGTTGGATCTAAGATGAAGAGGAAGTGAGTTCCAGATCTTGGAGGCATTATGGCTGAATGTCCTGCCACCCGCCCTTGCCTTGTTTATTCTCGGAACTATCGCCATAAAGGCCTGGCTAGATCGAAGGTTTCTGCTGGGGTGGTACTGTTTTACTAGGTCCCGGGTAATCCTAGGTCCTGTGTCCCAAAAGGCCTGATGGGCAATACACATGGCCTTGAGGATGATTCTCTGTCGCACTGGCAGCCAGTGCAGGCTGATCAGACCAGGTTTGGCTGATTGTCTGCGTGGCAGCTGTAACAGTGTGCGGGCTGCACAGTTCTGCACTATCTATAGTCTGCGCAAGGTGTACTCCGGGGCGCCAAGGTAGAGAACATTATTGAAGTCGAGGCAGGACTGTATAAGACCTTGGATGGCCACCTGCTTTGCCTCCATAGGTAGAAGAGGGAGGACTTTCTTTAGCATCCTAAGAATTCCGAAGCAGGTAGCTGAGAGTTTTGTAGCCTGGATGTTAAATGAGAGGGTCTTGTCCAGCCACACCCCAAGGCTCTTGATATTATCCTTGGGTACTGGGGGGGTACCTAGACAAGAAGGCCACAAAGAATTGAAAAAGGTGGGGTTTGCAGGGCCCAGGAGCATCAGCTCTGTTTTGTCCCCACTGAGCTTGAGAGATGAGGCGGTCATCCAGCCCTTTACCTCCTCTAAGCACTTCATTAGCCTACCTGACGACGGCAGGTCGGCCTCCTGCGCCAAGGAGACCACCAGCTGGGTATCGTCCGCATAAGAAATGATCTTAACCCCAAATGGACGAACGACCTCAGCCAGTGGTCTCATATAGATGTTGAAAAGCGCAGGGCTTAAAGAGGAGCCTTGTGGGACTCCGCACCTCAACGGCCTACTCATGGACACTGTCTCTCCATGAAAGAATTGGAATGATCTGTCGCTCAAGAAGGATTTGAGCCATAGCCAAGCACTATCTACTATTCCGACACTCGAGAGGCGGCTCAGCAGGGTGTCATGGCTGACAGTATCGAATGCCGCGCTTAGGTCATGGACGATCACTGCCACTGACCCCCTCTGATCTAGGATTTTTCTGGTTTCCTCATTGACTGTTAGAAGGGCGGTCTCTGTTCCGTGTTTGGGTCTAAAACCCGCCTGGGTGGCATCTAACAGCTGGTTATTTTCAAGGAAATTCACCAGCTGGAGATTGATGTACCTCTCAAGGATTTTGCTCACCCAGGGGAGCAGAGAAATCGGCCGGTAGTTGCTAAAGTCAGAGGGATCTAGATTGGGTTTTTTCAGCAGAGCTCGGACCATGGCCCGCTTCCAAGCGGGAGGGACAGTACCAGAGGTAATGGAGGCGTTCAGGAGGTCCAAAATGGTTGGTAAAGTGACCTGGGGTGCCAGCATCATGTCTTGTGGAGGTGCTGGGTCGCATGGGGACCCAGATTTTACCTTGCGGTCAATGGAGTCCAAGGATTCAAGGTCTAGGGGGGGAAGTGGTCCAGTGTAGGACGGGGTTCTGATAAAGTGGTTCCCAGATTTGTTTGATCCTGGGCTATGGGGACAGTACCTGTAGAGGGGAAGGATGAGTAGATTTTATTGACTTTTCGGTGGAAAAATTCTGCCAAGTCATTACAGTGGTCTGTTGTTTTTTCCTCGTGCAGGTTAGAAGATGGAGGTTTTGTGAGTTTTTTCAGAATTTGAAAAATTTCCTTAGGTTTGGATTTTGCTAGTACGATTTTGTCCGAGAAATATACAGATTGGGCAGATTTGACCTCGCCTTTGTAGAGTTTGATTGCCTCTCGGTAACGGGTTTTTTCCTCCAGAGAGTAGTCTAGACGCCATCATCTTTCTATGTTTCTGCATTCGCATTTCTTTTCCCTGAGAGCCTCTGAATACCAGGGGGCCATTTTGTGGGAGTGTTTCATTGTTATTTTACTCAGGGGGAGAATGGTTTCAAGCGCTTTTGTGATCCAGTCAACGTGATCCAGGTTGGCCAGGCATGGGTCCTCATTGTAAGAGGGGTTGTCAATTGCGAGTCTGCTAGTGCAGTCATCGACTGGTAGCTGCGCCCAGGATCTGGCATGTCTTACCGTGGGTCTCACGGGGGTGGCTTAAATGTGGTCCAGGTGAAAGGCACTAGTAGATGATCAGTCCATGGGAGGGAGATTGGTAGCCCAACCACAAGGTCTGCACAGTTACTGAACACAGGGTCCAGTAAGTGGCCCTTAGCGTGAGTCGGTGCCTTCACTCGTTGGACTAATTGTAGTGCAGCTAGGTCGTCTGTAAGTGCTGTAGCTGTATGGTCCAGGGCAGTATCGAAATGAAAATTGAGATCCCCTAGCAGAGTGTAATTAGAGGCAGTGCTAACACGGTCAGCCACAATCAATGGGAGGAGATTGTGAAACTGTTTGGGGGGGCCCGGGGGTCGATATATTAATGTTCCTGAAAAGCAGTTGCTAGGGGAGAGTTCTAGGATAAATGCTAAGCTCTCACAGTCTGGAATTGCTTCAGAGATTAATCGACAGTGGTATTGTTCTTTATAGATGATGGCTAGGCCTCTTCCTCTCCCATCAGGGCGGTCCTGTTGGATAATTTGGAAGCCTGGAGGGAGGGCGGTCACTAATGCAGGGTCGGAGTCCGACGTGAGCCATGGTTCAGTGAGAAACACTGCGTCTGGCATGCGTTCCTCTAACAAAAGGGCAATTTCCACCCTATGTTTGGGCAGGGATCTGCAGTTTAATAAGAGCATATAGTAATCCTGTTTCGCATCTAGGACCTGCTTAGGTTTGAGCGATAGTTTACATTTAGGACAGATCTCTGGGAGCTCTGTAGTATGATGTAAATGCAGGCCACAGTTCGTTCCTAACGGCCTTATGCTGAGGAGAGCTTCCATGCTATAATGCCTGGTCTTTTGTGGCTGAGATGTAGGGGGCATGGCCCTCGGCCGCAAACGACAAACTCTCAGAGAGAGAGAGAGAGAGATTTAGAGATTGATTTAGAGAGAGATTTAGAGAGAGAGAGAGAGAGAGAGAGAGAGAGAGAGAGAGAGAGAGAGAGAGAGAGAGAAAAAATAGATTTAAAGAGAGAGAGATTTAGAGAGAGATAGAAAGAGAGAGAGAGAGATTATCCTGTCTGGCGCCTGAAGAGTATGAAGGTGATGAATCTCACATTAGAAATGGACGAGGAAGGCTTGTTCTTATGATGGATGTACCACTCCCCATCGTACCCTTTCAATCTGTGAATAGTGGACTTGTAACAAATGTTATGTTTGACATGTGCTAGGTGAGCTATTTCTTTTTTTTTGCCCTTGCATGCATCTTTAATATATGATTAAAAAAACTGAATATTTAAAAAGGAAAATCCCAAATGCTACACTTGCTGTTCAGATTTCTGAGCTAATGTCTGGGGTGGTGTCTGTAGAACAAATAAGTGAAAAAACAGAAAAATACTCCCATTCAACCCACATTCAGAAGTTTTCTAAAAAAGGCAATAAGGAAGTAAACACAGCACAGGCGTTGAATGGTCCAAATGCACCACATGTTCTGCTCCTCAATGGAGAAGAGCGACAGAAGGGACACTTGAGGAGACTGTTTCTAGAATATGTTTATCCATTTATGAGCAGTGTCTATGCAGGTGTAATGGCAAGGCATTCCAGTCACTCACCATACCACCCTCAAAATGTAAACGAAAAGTTCTGCACTTAAATCGTACAAGAAAAGCAGGCCATTAAGTCTTCCAGCGCTGCAGCTTTCACCATTGTTTGAGTATAGAACATGGATTTTTTGTGCTGAAAGACTGCTGTATTCGAGGGAAACTATTTTATTGAGACATTAATTAATTACCATGGGTTCCCTTTGCATATTTAGGCTGCTTCATTAACAATTCCAAAACATATGTGAAGCTCGCAGTGGCGGAGGTAAAAATGAAATGGAGCCATCTCTCTCAACATGGCGAGTGGACAGAAAATGATTGAGGAGGACGGAAGCATGAAGGTTAGGAGATGCTAAATGAAAACAGCATGTAAAGAGCACAGACTTCGGTCCAACCACACAGAAACTGAACGGGTCACTCTTTTTATTCTTATAAACTAGCGGGAGCAGTGGCGCTTGGCCCATGTGCTCGCGCTATAAGAGTGCCCGCGAGCCATGCGCTTAATCAGCCATGACAATGGAGTGAGTGGCGCGCGCGCAAGAGCGAGCACCAGACCATTTTTTTTTTTTTGTGGATTTATATAGCGCCGGGTCACCTACAGGTCTCAGGGCGCTTTGACCACCGAACATAACATCCGGGAAATGAAAAAGGGTGGAGTGCTTAAACTAAGCTGAGTGCTGTTCTGAACAAGTTAGTTTTCAAGGCTTTCCTGAAACGGAGTAGATTCCCCTCCTTTCGGAGTGTCTCAGGCAGGGCGTCCCAAAGGTTCGGTAGTAAAACCGAAAAGGATCTCCCTCCCATTGTGGCCAGCTTAAAACGAGGACATACAAGGAGTTTGGCATCAGAGGACCTGAGATTTCTTTCCGGTCTATATATCTCAATCCGTTCCTTTATGTAGGTCGGGGCCTTCCCATAGATGGCTTTATGGGCTATACAGAGGCTTTTAAAAATGGACCTCTGTCCAATTGGCAGCCAGTGTAGACTTTTTAATAGTGGAGAGGCATGCGTTCTCCGCGGAAGGTTGAAAATAAGTCTAGCGGCGTCGTTTAGGACTACCTGAAGTCTGTTTGTTAGCATTTTTGGCAGGCCTAAGTAGAGCGCATTGCCATAGTCGAGTCTTGACACTATGGTGGCCGAGACCACTGTGCGTAGCATCGACTGGGAGAGGAGAGGGACTAGTTTGCGCAACTGTCTTAGAAGACCTGTACAAGTGCCGACCACGCTGGAAACCTGGTTGGTCATTGAGAGGGCACTGTCCAATTTAATGCCTAGACTTTTAACTGTGGCTGCTGGCTGTGGGGTTGGGCCCAGCTCCTGGGGCCAGTACATGTCACTCCAGGAGGAGCACTTGGATGGTACTATCAGCACCTCTGTCTTTTCCGGGTTAATTTTAAGCTGGTTTGTGGACATCCAGTGGACCGTATATCTAAGTATGTCCTGCGCGTGTGACTGGGCTTGTGCTGTGTCATCTATGCCCAGCAGCAGCTGTGTGTCATCAGCATAGTTAAACACCCGACAGCCCATCCCCGCTAGTGTGTTAATCAGGGGCTGTAGATATATGTTAAACAGGAGTGGGGACAGTGCTGAGCCCTGGGGGACGCCACAAGTCAGCCTTCCCACTCCTGATACACTATCTCCCATCTCACCATATGTTTTGAATTATTGCATCTGTGTCTGGGCACCATAATTCAAAACATATGGCGCATGTGTGGGTAACGGCAAGCAATAGGCCACACACGCACGAGCCTGTGGTGAGCTTTTCAAAGCCCCTTACTAAAAGTCTCGCCAGTGCAGCGCATGTGCGCTGCTGCAGGCTCAACATAAAAATGAAAGTAAGAAGAAGAAAATTGGCCCGTGCAAAGTGATGACTCCTGCCAGATCTGAGCCATTGACGTGAAGATAGAGATAGGGACTTTCCAATCATGTGCCACAGGAATTTTACGAGCACTCGGCTGCCAGATAAGAGACCCTGCTGAAGTGACTGCAACTCTACTGGAACATTCTGCCTTCACGAGAAAAGGAGAGAGTGGTAAAATTGCTAAATACATCTTTTTCTGGAGACAGGTAAAATACACATATCTAGACAGCCCTCTCCTTCACGCTGCAGTAGTGCAATGGCGAGCAGACAGGTGGGATTAAAGGCGTCTGTGAGGCTTGGAGGAGGACGATCATCCAGGGCATGAGAACCACAGCCCTACTGTGAGTTGGATCAAATGGTGGGGTCAATCTGTGAGAAGAAGCCAAAAGCCCAGTTTACGCACTGAACCATGGATCTCAATTGGACAAGTCTATGCTGAGCCCGTGATGGCACATGGACCTCGTCTCATCGACTCGATCTATCGAGGTCCAATGGCTGCATACAGAGCTGATGTATTCTGATGTTCTCGTGAATATGGGATGTTCCAAGAATACTAGTCTACCTAATTGAACAATGGCGCGGAAACCAAAAACAGGCTGAAGATCATACACTATGGAGGCAGTAGTCATAGGAGGACCAGACTAATGCGTGTACAAGGATTGCACACAGACCAATCCCAAACAACAGCTGGAAATTAAACAAACATTCACATGAACATTTCCATAATAATGAACTTTTCAAAAGTGACAGTTTTCCGTCTGTCCACCAGCCTAATGACTGTGAAAACTGCAAGGAAGATAAAGCAGACAAAGTGATAGTTTGTACCAACCAAAAAGTTGCTAGCGCATCACCACTCAATGGTGTGTGTCCAATAGAAACAGATGGTCCATGGTGTGTTTGCTACACAAGGGCTTTCAAACATGAGGAGGACGTGTGGTACCACCAGGTGAGATGAGGGAGACTGCTGGAACAAGCAGCAACTGCATCCATCCAGTACAGAAAGCGCCACATCAGTAGCCACCCTGTTGGCCGTGCTTTCCTGACAATAGTGTTTCGGAGTTACTATTTTATGCCCACCTTCACAGGTTTCTAAGTCAACTACACGCATGCAAAAAGGGTTCTTGGTGGCTGGTAGTTCAAAGACTCTAACGGATTCTGAAGTCAGGGCACTTTAAGTCAAAGCAGAGGCTGCAGATAACAATGATTTTTAAAAAAGGGAAATAAGTTAAGCCCTCACTGCTGATAGCTGGAATCAGCAGATCACCCTGGAATCCAGCATGGCCATCTAAGCCTTTCATCCTTCAGATGTTAAGCAACATTGACAATGGCCTCAGTAGAAAATACACAATTAATGCACCCTGATGCCACAACAACCATCTTGGACATCACTTACATTTTCTTAGCAAAACAAAAAAATCCACACTTTACCCCATTGAGGGGGGCGCTAGAGAGCGCGCAAGCAGCATGGCCGCACTGATGTGAGGCTCCTGCTTCCTGGAACTGATATCCTTCACTTATCCTGAACAATTGGGCGGTAATTGGGGTAAATTGTCGAGAGATCTGTGGCGCTACCCTGCGGCTACAAGTGGAGTGAAGTGCGGAAGGATCGGCGGTGGACAACCGGAGCGGGGGGCGCCTGAAATCTGAGCCGCGCCGCCCGCCTGACCTGCATGGAGCTTTGACTCGGCTGCAGTGACTGGGAAAGGTCGGGGATTACCACAAGGCAACCAGGCCGCGCGTCCGGCAACGACACAGTGAGTCAGCGTTATCGCTAACAACCGAGTCACGGCGCAGAGGCGGACTGCCGGTGCAACAGGACGCCAAGGAGGCATTTGTGGAGATAGTACTGCTGGGGGTGGCGGCGCAGGTTTCCATGAGGCCACTGCGTGAGAGACTTTGCCGAGAGCCATAATGGTGTTGCGATTTGATTGATGGATGCGGACATACTGACGGAGGCGGCGAGGACTGTGTAGGTGAATTTGTGGGGAGCCCACATAGCGCAGCGGTGGAGGATTGGCGCGTGTTACCCCCCCCCCCCACTGTGAAGATCTAGTGAACACCGGGGCAGGATAATAAATATACTGAGGAGGCCGGACATACCATGGCGGCTGCGGGGAAAGCACCTTTGGCAGGAGAGCCGTTCCGAGGTGTGGGGACAGGCTTCGCGAAGATATTGAGCAGTGTTCTTCCCCTACACGTCTCGGTTACGGTATGGAACAGTCTGTGTGAAACCCGTGGTGAGAGGGGAGATGGGCAGTGGCAGTGCATGGATAGCCGGCTGAGACGAGAGTGCAAGAGGAGTGAGACCCTTACTGGCCGGTGCGGAGCGCCTGAAGCGACCTGCGACAGGTGCGATCAACCCCCTTGGAGCGGCGGAGCATTGGGTGGTGGTTTGACAGGGACTGTGACTGCCGGACCGCCACGAGTACTCCCCCCCCCCCCCCCCCCCCCCCCCCCATATTGTGGGTGCTGGATGTCACAGGCTGCTGCGGTTTTACGGACTTAGCAACCTGCTGCCGTTGTGCCCTACAGGGCTTTGGAAGGGGCTCAAGTAGCTCCGTGAATCGCCATACATTGGTGGAGAAGGCAGCTGGCGATTATGAGGTGATGCTTCAGCGGGACACAGTCTTGGGCAAGTAGCTGACCCAGTGAGGTGAGAGCTGCTGAGAAGCGCTGGACAGAGCAAGCTGACGTGACAAGAGTGCGGGGCAGGATCAGCTGTTGACGACGAAAGTGCCACGTGGCGACTCGGGCTGGCCCTCACACTTCACCCTAGACTGGTGGTTGCCTTGATTACTCCTGATACATACGCAGAAGGCGTCGCACTCTTGCTGAAATATGGGAAAGACCGACACTCGTCAACCGAAACTAAATTTTGAAGCTGCAAAGAAGGGAAGCAAATCTACTGCTGACGACCAGGAGCAGGACTTGGCTGAGTGCGCTGGAGGGGGAGCCAATTCACAGGCCTCGGACATGGCCAATATACTACAAGAGATGCGGCAAGGATTTGCAACAGTGGTGGACAAGGTGGACCGGATGTCCTCTAGGATGGATGCCATTGCACATAAGCTAGATGGCCAGGAAGACTGCATTAAGGAGGCGGAAAGACACATATCAAAATCAGATGACGTCACTGCAACCCGTACAGTGCAACTTAGGAGAATGGATAAACTGCTACCCGTCATAGCCGCAAAAAATGAGGACTTGGAAGCGCGCAGTCGGCGCAACAACATACGCGTCATAGGCTTACCAGAATCGACAAATACTGGTAGAATGGAGGACTATATAGAAAAACTACTGCTGGAGTCCATAGGCAAAGACGCCTTTTCCTCGCAGTTCATAGTGGAAAGGGCGCACAGAACCCTCGGTCCACGTCCGGTGCCGGGAAGCCCCCCACAACCTATAATTGCACGATTACTTAATTATAGAGACCGGGATGTAGCCCTCAGAGCTGCGAGAAACAAGCAGAAGTTGACATATGATGGTAACACCTTTTCCATATATCCAGACTTCGCACCTATCGTGCAAGAAGATCGCCGCAGTGTTTGTGGAAGTCAAGCGGAAGTTGCGATCGGAGCAAATTGATTACGCACTCCTCTACCCAGCCAAGGGAAGCAGCGATTCTTCACGTCTCCCCAGCAAGTCGAAGACTTCCTCCGGACATTGAAACGAGCAAACCGGGTTGGAGAGCGACTGGAGGCCTCGCAGAGGAATGGTGACATGAATGAAAATGAGGATCTGGAATGACTGACTCCAGCAAAGTAATCTGCACACATCCAAGGAAACTATTACGGATTGGTAGGCTGGGTCGGACAATCTAGCTGATGCGAGGTGAGATCCTTCCAGTATGGCTCAATTGTTTACATGTTATTGTGGTTCCAGGCCTGCTCCCCCCTCCTCATGATAGGGCCTGCAGCGCCTTCGGAGGAGAACTTAAGGGGAGTGAGGAGACTGCGTAGCTGTCTAGAAGGTCCCCCAACGGGTATTACCCCATGGAAGTACAAGTTCTGAACTATGAGGGGAGGGTAACAGAAGTGGGGTTCCAATTTGGAGGTAGGGTGGGAGGGTGGACGTGGGATTCTGGCAAGATTGGGTTGCTTCAGTGGGTGGGGGGAGGGAATTTGCAGTTCTTGTTGATTAGACGTAGGTCTGTGGGGGGTTTGTTCGAGGGGGTTATTTGGTACATGTGGTTGTCAATAAGCACATCTAAGGGATTTACTGTATGGTCGTACACAAAGATTAATATTACTTTGAAATGTCGTTGTTGTACTGGAGCCGCAGTTGTTGAGCGACTAAAGGTGGTGGATCGGGAACAGAGGCGATGCTATCCGATGGAGCACTGTAGAGATGTACAAGGCCTAGCTCATGACCCCCATTGACAGCACTAAACTAAACATAATTACATGGAACGTACGGGGGCTGCGTGACCCGCGTAAGAGACGCCAAATACTATCCTATCTTGACAGACACCAGGTACACGTAGCAATGCTGCAGGAGACACACTTCAACCCAAGACGTAACATCACATTTGCTTGTAAATGGGCGGCACACAGGATCTTTTCTTCTTTCTCTTCCTATGCGAGAGGTGTGGCGATTCTGGTTAAGAGGGGCACTCCGTTCACACTAACGGGAGCCACATGGGATGCCCAGGGGAGATATTGCCTGACTTGGGGGAGGTTGGGGTCTGATTCTGTTACCCTGGCCTGCTGTTATGGTTCTAATGTGGACGAACCCCCAGTTCATTACAGAACTATGGTTTTGGACATTGGGTCCAACCATATTGTGTGGGGAGGTGAATAACATTGCGCGGAGTCCGGATATTGATAGGTCCCACCCAGCTCCCCATCATTACACAAAAGCCTGTGCCATGCTGCATTCCACACTCACGGACCACAATCTGATAGATGCGTGGAGACACTTGCACCCTAACGACCTAGAGGGAACCCACTTTACTGCGCATGCGGCTACTGGGGCGAGACTGGACTATATTTTCTTGAGTGTCGGGCTATGTCCGGCGATTTTACAAGTGCAACACTTAGCCAGGACTTACTCGGATCATGCACCGGTACGGCTTACATTGTCCTCCACAGATTATGGTCCTCACAGAAGCAGCTGGAGGTTGCAACCTACCATACTACTAGACACTGTGTTTCAGGAGGAGCTCAGAGAGGAGATCAAAGATTTTTTCATACGTAATAAGGATTCGGTAGATAGCGTAGAAATTATCTGGGAAGCTTTCAAAGTGACGTTACAAGGTTTTTGCATAGCAAAGGATGCTGGGATGCTTAAAGATATTTTGAACACGTTACGTACACTTGAGACCAAACTTAAGTCATTGGAGAGCAGATTAGCTACTAGGCCGGATGGCATATCCAAAAACAAACTCAGTTTAGATCGAAACTCACAGCCTACATGGATGA
This sequence comes from Lissotriton vulgaris, assembly GCF_964263255.1. NCBI lineage: Eukaryota > Metazoa > Chordata > Amphibia > Caudata > Salamandridae > Lissotriton > Lissotriton vulgaris. The sequence goes on along the minus strand of NC_141685.1, from coordinate 1,185,060,835 downwards.
GGCTCGCAGAGAGGCGAGATTTCGAGGGAAGTATTGGATGGCCCGCCGCTATGGCGAGGGGGAGAGGCCTGGGAAGGCGCTGGCAGAGACGATTCGGAGGTCATGAGGCTCTAATGTAATCCTAGAATTGGAAGGGTTGGACGGCATTGTATATAGGGACACTGCGACCATACTTAATGCCTTCACTGAGCACTACATGGCATTGTATACAACCACTAGGACGGGAAAATTGAACCTAGACGCATATTTGGACGATATATCGCTGGGGTGGTTGAACGATACACAGCAGACATTTGTGTGTGCCCCTTTTGAGCTTGACGAGGTTAGGAAAGCCATCATGTATATGCAGTCGGGTAAGCCCATGGGGTCGGATGGTATCCCAGTCGAGTTTTATAAAACCTATATTGATATGATGGCTCCCATACTGCGTGAGATCTATGAGGATGCACTGGAGGTAGGGCGTCTCCCCCTTCCATGAGAGAGGCGATCATCGTCTCCCTATTAAAACCAGGGAAAACACCGCGCCACTGTGATTCATATAGGCCCCTGTCACTGCTCAATTGTGATGTTAAAATATTAGCTAAGCTCATAGCTAATCGTCTCAGTCTACTCATGGAACATTTAATACTGCCTGACCAGTCGGGATTTGTGCCCGGGCGTGCAACATCCCATAACTTGCGGACCATATTCACAATATTGAATAACGTTTCTTCGGAGTTACCTTTGGCAGCAGTTTTCCTGGATGCCACAAAGGCTTTTTACTCCATTGAGTGGGACTATTTGTTTGGTTTGATGTCCCGAATGGGGTTCCTCCCCTTTTCCTTTCCTGGATATGTTTGTTGTATTGCTCACCTACAGCTAGAATAGTGATTAATGGCAAAACTTCTGAGGGTTTTTCAATAACGAGAGGTACGAGGCAGGGTTGCCCCCTGTCCCCCCTGTTGTTCGCGATCGCGGTGGAACCACTGGCGGCTAAATTGCGTCAGCACCACCGTGACAGAGCATTGCAATGCAACATGAGGCAGATATTGGTTTCCCTCAATGCGGACGACATTACACTCTGCATACGAAACCCCCAACAGAACTTAAATATTATCCTTCGAGAATTTATAGTGTTTGGATTGCTTTGAGGGGTCCAGATAAACTGGGGTAAGTAGAGTATCTTTCCCCTTACTGATACAATGAGTCGCTTTCCCTTGGACTATCCGATGGCATGGTGCGAGGATGAACTGAAATATTTAGGCATCCGTGTGACGAGGGATAGAGATGAATTGATGCGTCTTAATTACGGGACTGCTATGGTTCGAATTGCGGATAATATATCAAAATGGATTACCCTCCCTCTCTCCATGGCGGGCGTGTCTCTTTGATAAAGATGGTTATATTATTTCAACTATTGTATATGTTTCTTAATATACCCTTTCACCCGGGGTCATTTTTTTTTAAACAGTTGCGGCCAGAACTAACGCGATTAGTGTGGGGGGTGGGGGGGGGGGTAAAACCGCGAGATTACGGTGGGATGTATTGACGAGGCCTTATTCTCAGGGTTAATTTGGTGTACCTAATTTTGAATTAAACTATTACAGCCCACAGGCGCATTATGCCCATTTTTGGGTGCATCAACCACGTTATATGCCCCTGGTGGCGGCGGAGATTTGGCTCGCTCTTCCCGTCCCCATTGAGGCGGCGGTGTACATTCCGACCCTCATGCGGGATAAGACGCCGACCACGGTGAGTTGCACGGTGGCGGCCTGGGCACATGTGAGTAAGATGTTGGATGCGCCTATGATTTACTCGCCATTGTTACCGCTGGTATATCATCCCGCCATACCTCTTCTTCAGGAGACACTTTTCCACAAGTTTGAAGATCACACTAGGATACACAACTAGGGGGACATGTATTAAGAGGGGTCATTCCGCACAGTGGCGCACGTGTTCCAGAATATAACACAGACACCCCTAGAACCCTTCCTATACATTCGCCTGCGGCAGGGAATACGCTCAATTACTCCTGATTTCCCTTCGGAGCCACCGACCTTTACACCGCTACAGCTGACACTTCAGAACGAGATGGCTAAACGGCTGGTGTCAATACTATACAAAGCAGTACACACACAGAAGATTGAGCAACCTGCAAAGGCAAGGGAAAGGTAGGACCTCGAACTGGGTATAACTCTGACGGATAAACAGTGGGAATTCTGCTCGCTGCAGACTGAGCGAATTTCAGCTAGCAGTAGGCTTAGGATTATCCACTATAAATTCCTACATAGACTGTATTATACCCCAGCCAGAATGTGTAGATACAAATTGAGGGATACCGACTCGTGTGATAGGTCATGCTGAAGGCGCTGACTTCCTGCACCTGGCATGAGGCTGTCCGGAGATATATAAGCATTGGGTGCAGATTTTTCAGGCTCTGTCCACTATGATTAATGCCCGGATTGACATGTCCCCACTGAAGGCTTTATTGGGGTATGTGGAGCAGCTAAGGGCGGAACATCGTAAATGTGTGGCCTTGACGTTGCTTCTAGCTAAAAGGAGAGTGGCATGCCGCTGGGGAAGAGGGAGAGCACCCAAGTTTAAGCTGTGGCTTCATGATCTAATATATTGTCAGGAACAGCAGGCGATCTATGCTATCACACCAGCTGGACTAGACCTGAGGGAGGGTTTGGGTGCTAGCTGCCTCACTAGTGGTTGACCTGTTGGGTTGTGGTGGAGGTGCCCCCTTGCCCGCCTACCCTTTCCTCAATATGACCTGTTCTAGTCCCTGGGTTTCTATTGTTTCATTTCTTTTGTAATGTGTGTGTAATTTATCTGACTGGTTTGCTCTGATATAACAACGTTGAACAATGTAACGGGAAATAATTTATTTGCAAGACGAACACTAAATGTATGTTTATGACACATTGAAATAGCTGTATGTGTATGACAACATGTGTACCACGTTTATGGTTGTTTTCTAAAAATCAATAAAAAGATTTTCACAAAAAAAACACTTTACCCAAATGAGCTTCCCATGACAGCATCATCAAACACCTTCCCTTCCAGCAGAAATCTCAAACATGACAGTCGCTGGAAATCTTCCAGACAGCAACTTCGTCTTCAGGCCCAGCTCCAACCCTAGGAATCGGGGTCTCCCTGCTACTGTGGTAAATAGGCTTCCACCACACTGTCAGCAGACACACTAGAAATATTTGCTTATAGCAGGCACACTGCCCACTGTTGGAAATGGCAGACACGCTATCAACCAACGGTAATGGCAGACACGCTATCAACCAACGGTAATGGCAGACACGCTATCAACCAAATGTAATGGCAGACACGCTGTCCACCAACGGTAATGGCAGACACGCTATTCAACCAACGGTAATGGCAAACACGCTGTCAACCAACGGTAATGGCAGACACACTGTCAACCAAAGGTAATGGCAGACACGCTATCAACCAACGGTAATGGCAGACATGCTGTCAACCAAAGGTAATGGCAGACACGCTGTTAACCAACGCTATTGTGGTAAACAGACTTCCACCACACAGTCAGCAGACACACTGGAAATCATTGCTTATAGCAGGCACACTGCCCACTGTTGGAAATGGCAGACACGCTATCAACCAACGGTAATGGCAGACATGCTATCAACCAAAGGTAATGGCAGACACGCTGTCAACCAACGGTAATGGCAGACACGCTGTCAACCAACGGTAATGGCAGACACGCCGTCAACCAATGGTAATGGCAGACACGCTGTCAACCAACGGTAATGGCAGGCATGCTGTCAACCAAAGGTAATGACAGACACGCTGTTAACCAAAGGTAATGGCAGACACGCTGTTAACCAAAGGTAATGGCAGACACGCTGTCAACCAACGGTAATGGCAGACACGCTGTCAACCAACGGTAATGGCAGACACTCTGTCAACCAAAGGTACTGGCAGACACGCTGTCAACCAAAGGTAATGGCAGACACGCTGTCAACCAAAGGTAGTAGCAGACACGCTGTCAACCAACGGTAATGGCAGACACGCTGTCAACCAACGGTAATGGCAGACACGCTGTCAACCAACGGTAATGGCAGACACGCTGTCAACCAAAGGTAATGGCAGACACGCTGTCAAGCAAAGGTAATGGCAGACACGCTGTCAACCAAAGGTAATGGCAGACACGCTGTCAACCAACGGTAATGGCAGACACGCTGTCAACCAACGGTAATGGCAGACACTCTGTCAACCAAAGGTAATGGCAGACACGCTGTCAACCAACGGTAATGCAGACACGCTGTTAACCAAAGGTAATGGCAGACACGCTGTTAACCAAAGGTAATGGCAGACATGCTGTCAACCAAAGGTAATGGCAGACACGCTGTTAACCAAAGGTAATGGCAGACACGCTGTCAACCAAAGGTAATGGCAGACACGCTGTCAACCAAAGGTAATGGCAGACACGCTGTCAACCAACGGTAATGCAGACATGCTGTCAACCAACGGTAATGGCCGACACGCTATCAACCAAAGGTAATGGCAGACACGTTATCAACCAAAGGTAATGGCAGACACGCTGTCAACCAGCGGTAATGGCAGACGCGCTGTCAACCAACAGTAATGGCAGACACTCTGTCAACCAAAGTTAATGGCAGACACGCTGTCAACCAAAGGTAATGGCAGACACGCTGTCAACCAACGGTAAGAGGCAGACACTCTGTCAACCAAACGGTAATGGCAGACACTCTGTCAACCAAAGGTAATGGCAGACCCGCTGTCAACCAACGGTAATGGCAGACACGCTGTCAACCAAAGGTAATGGCAGACACGCTGTCAACCAACGGTAATGGCAGACACGCTGTCAACCAACGGTAATGGCAGACACGCTGTCAACCAACGGTAATGGCAGACACGCTGTTAACCAACGGTAATGGCAGACATGCTGTCAACCAAAGGTAATGGCAGACACGCTGTTAACCAAAGGTAATGGCAGACACGCTGTCAACCAACGGTAATGGCAGACACGCTGTCAACCAACGGTAATGGCAGACACGCTGTCAACCAACGGTAATGGCAGACATTCTGTCAACCAAAGGTAATGGCAGACACGCTGTCAACCAAAGGTAATGGCAGACACGCTGTCAACCAACGGTAATGGCAGACACGCTATCAAACAAAGGTAATGGCAGACACGTTATCAACCAAAGGTAATGGCAGACACGCTGTCAACCAACGGTAATGGCAGACAGGCTGTCAACCAACGGTAATGGCAGACACGCTGTCAACCAACGGTAATGGCAGACACGCTGTCAACCAACGGTAATGGCAGACATGCTGTCAACCAACGGTAATGGCAGATATGCTACCAACCAAAGGTAATGGCAGACACGCTGTCAACCAACAGTAATGGCAGACATGCTGTCAACCAACGGTAATGGCAAACACTCTATCAACCAAAGGTAATGGCAGACACGCTGTCAACCAGTGGTAATGGCAGACACACTATCAACCAACGATAATGGCAGACACACTACCAACCGCTGGCAATGGCAGACGCGCTATCAAACAGTGACAATGGAAGACACGCTATCAACCATTGGTAATGGTAAACAGACTACCCATTATTGGTAATGACAGACACACTATCCATCATTGGTAATGGCAGTCCATGCTTCTTGGGGCCACTAGGCAATATAAGATTCATTGATATCATAAACCAGTTTTTCTTGCTTAAAAATTCTCCCTTGAAATGTGCTCACCACTGGCTTAAACATAAATTGAGGAACCTCCTACCTCTTAGGACAAAAACTATTTGCACTGAAATTCCTATACATCAGGAAACGAAACCCCAGCTCATACTATAAACATCCCTGCATGACTCTATATCCTGGCTATTTATATTTATTTATTTATTTATTTTATCAATTTATAGGGCGCAACAGCTACCCAAGAAGGGTTTCCCGGCGCCTAGACACAGCTAGAAATAAGGACAGAAAGGAGGTAACTGTTTGAGGTGGTTATTGTTCGTACAGCCAGGTCTTTACAAGCTTTCTGAATCTACAGTAGTTTTCTTCCTTCTGGATGCCTGGGGGAAGCGTGTTCCACAGGGAGGGTCCAAGATAGGCGAAAGATCTGCCCCCTGATCTTGCACGTTTAAACCTTGGTATGCAGAAGCAAGCTGCTGTTTGAGACCGGAGGTTTCTCTTTGGCGTGTAGAGGCAGGCAAGGGATTGGAGGTATTTTGGTGCTACTCCTGTTTTTATTTTGAACATGTAGTTCAAGGCCTTGAAGCGAACTCTGCTCTCTATCCTGAGCCAATGAAGATCCCGACGATGGTTCGAGACTCCAGCGTTCTTAGGAATCTTACATAGGAGTCTGACCGCAGCGTTTTGCGCTACTTGCAGTCGTCCAATGACAGATTTATTTGCGCCCAAATATAGGATGTTGCCGTAGTCAAGCCTTGATGTGATAAGGGCATTGACTACGGTCTTTTGTGTTGACATAGGCAACATCCACAGGAAGTGACAAAGTATGATGTTACAACATTCATACAGGGTGTTTTCATATAAAATAAACAAAACCATGAAATTGGACTTTGCCTGTTCAGGCTTCTGTCCTCCCTGCTGCCTGATCCATCAACCCTACTCTTCCGCGTGGGCTCCCTGCCTGCTCAGCACTCTGCCTGCTCCTTCATCTGCCCTCTCTGCTGCCTGCTTCAGCCACCCTGCTCAGCCGCTTGCGCTCTGCCTGCCCAGTCCTCTGAGATCTCTGTGCCTACTCGGCCTCTAATGTCTGGGTGCCCGGGTGAGGTAAAGTGCGCATCAGAGATGGGAGACACTTTGAGGAGTTGTGTGCACGGGGTTAGCAACACTTAGCAGATTTTCAGCCTTCCTCGCTCTGAAATTGTCGCTGCACTTACAAAACTACAAATGAACCGCACGCGCCCTTCGCAAGGACCCACAGCAGCAGCGCAGCACACTCTGTGCAGGCACACAAAGTAGACGCACTGACAGAATGACACAAACCTATCCATGCACAGTGTGCCCTGCCCGCATGTACGCTGCTGTCACATTGGATAGCGCTCCCTACTTCTGTTTAGGTGCAGAAGAGCTTTGTGCAGAACTGTGCGAATGTATGCACACGGGTACAAACTGCATCATCCGTATGTAAATGCAGACAGCATGCATGAACACTGCACAGGGCACTAGCACACATAGAGACGTGTATTTGTACATAGACACGCACATGTATGTACACACCTAGATATCCACACAACTTGTAAATCACGGTCCAAAGACCACGAACGTGTACGTATGGAAACGCGTTAGACATCCACATTTTAAAATTCAATCGTATCATAGCAGTATTCTACGGACGCTTAAACGCACAGCACCCCCCACACATGCGGGCAATGCACATGTATGTCACGTATGCCCTTCCGCAGGGAAGATGACAGAGCAGGAGCGGGGCTTTTGACATGAAAAGTTTTGTGTTTGCAATAGGGTACAGTGGACAGGACTTGATTAGAATCAGCATTCCGGCCCAGAGGGCCACATGGGTATGAATGTTATGTTTTGAACAGATGGTGTTTGTCAACGGTGCGCTAAGGTCGGTACCGACCTTAGCACCCCTTGTGTTTTCCATTAGTCCATTAGGGGTAGGGTGTTGTTAGGTCTTTAATCTCGTACCCCCCTCGGACCCTTTCTACTTTTTGTCTTTTCCTCCGTTTGTCAACGGTGCCCATTGGGAAATACGTGACTTGCTATCAGTGACTACAAGTATCAGCATGCCGGGAGAACGGCACACCTGTGTGCCATGAAATGAGTGCATGCGCATAAATACTTTCAAGCCGTTTAAGCTGTTGAACACCATTTTCCTCTGATGAAGGAGCCGTAGTGCTCTGAAACGCGTCAGGATTAAAGGACATTACTTTGAACTCTGAAATGGTATGCTGTTTTTATATCCCTTGTCCTGGTCAGTAGACTCCAGGAAACCTACAATATGAGTCTCACACTGGTGCACTGACAACATCAGTAAAATAGGCTGACTGCAATCCTCAGTAAGCTTTTTTTTATCATGGCACAGCAGAAATTTGGCAACTCAGAATATAGGCCATGGTCATTTGGCAAACCAGACACCATAAGCAATCTTGCAGGCAGGAAAGCATCATCATATCATGCCAGTGCAAACTTGCCCTAGGGTTTTAAAATCTTGCACATTTAAGGTAACATTACAGATTCAGTCATTATAGGCAGGATCACCTACACTTTCACTAGTGATAGTTGCCGAAAAATGTTGTGCACCTCCTCTGGGGTGTATAACTAGAAAAGGTAAGGAAGCAATAAGTGCCTATTGTGCTGTTCCTATTGAAGCAGGGTCAAGATTGATTTGCATTTGGCTTGGTCCAAACAGGTGGCATGGTGGGCAAAAGAACAATGGGTTGGAAAGCTATCCAGAACACTTGCCAGTGGTTAGATATATTGCAAGCATCCTCTCATCACCTTTTGTGAGTTTGTTGTAATGGTCCAAGTGGCTATATGTATGCTCAGTCATGGGTCCTCTCTCATGGTGCACTGGAGTCAAGCTAAACCTGACTGAAGAGCCTCAAACATGGTGAAACCGGTCTTGGGTTGCAAATGGCTGGGTCCAAACTGGGATGGCATTGTGGGCAAAAGTGATTAGACAGAACAATATTTTCATCACCTTTTGTGCTTTTCTGATCTCGGATGTTCATGTCCTCTTTGTTCTGGTTCCCCTGGTCATCTGGTTCTCTTTCCCTTGGTGTGAGACTTCCTGAGCCTGCTCCTCCTGGGCTTCATAGTGATATTCCTGGTCTCCTTTGTCCTGGTCCTCCTAATGCTGGTCCTGTGCAAATGCCTATGCATGTAGGAATCAGAATCAAATTTGTGATTCCTTAACATTGGCTAATAGCGATTCGGAAGTTGCCAATCGCTATTAGCTAATGTGACTCCTTTCTTTCCTATGGGCCTGCAGGCCCATAGGAATGAATGGTAATGCATTTGCAAAGTGCAATTACCAAATTGGTAATAGTAAATTACAAATGGAAATCCAAGGGTGCCGGGGGCTTAAGGCCCCCCTGAAGCACCCCCCAAAAAAAGTAAGTGTGCGCATGTGAAGCAAAGTGTGCTACATGGCATGCTTCGAAAAATGCATTTTTGTGCATTTTTCGAAGCATGCACAAATTGCCATCAACTTGAAGCTTATGGTAATTAGCGTTTCCTAATTGCACAGTTTGTATTTAGGAAAGGCATAAACGCCTTGGCATTACGGAATCGCAAATTGCGATTCCCTAAATGCATTCGCAATTTAGATAAATCTGATGACCTAAATTGCAAATGACAAAAGGTACCTGCATTGGAAAAGGCCTTTTTCCATTCGCAAACGGGCCAATTCTGCGAATCGGCCAGTTTGCAAATGGGAAAAGGCTTGATGCATGTCCCCCTAAGGGAATAAATTAAATGCAACTTTTAAATCCAGTACCATGTGCGTTAATTGAATTGCTTTCTGATAAGCATGACGTGAAAACTTCACTCCCTTCTTTTCAGTTGACCCGATTTGGGGCGTGTGCTAAATTTACTAAAATCTGCTGTGACTGGGGGTGGAAATCGGGACTGTCCTAGCAAATCCAGGACATCCTACTTATCAAGTACTGGGAAAATAAATACTAGACTTAAGGAAGCACAAATGCAGTTTCCATCTTCCGAGCATATTACTGATGTAGCTGCCTTTTATTTATGCTGAGGTTGTTGAGAATAATGAGAAAATCAACAAAACAGATATTTTTCCCAATTCACTGTACATATCAAAAACAAATACATGAAGAAAACACTTCAAAAGAATTTTAGAGCTATCTATTCCTAAATTATTACCAGCGCACTCTCAGTGTTGCCAAGCTAACAAATTAACAGAAAATCATATTTAATTATCAGCTCCATGCCTTATTAGAATCCGGCAACATAAATAAAAGAACAATATTTTTCTTCTGCAACCTTATTATATTACTGATCAAAAATGGGGCAAACATGCAAAGCAGGTGTAGATGAATGCCACATTTAAAATAGTTTAGCTTAGCCACTTGCACAGGCGGTACCTCACTGCTTTTTGGCTACATAAAACACTTCCAGTCTAAGCAGATACACACTTTTAAGCCATCTTGTGTGTAGGTGTGCTCTAAAAAACAAAGATTCATTATGCTTTTGCCCTTTTTTAAGAGAAGCAAAACAACATTAGCTGTAAAAAAAAAAGGTATAAACGTGTAGCCTTACGTATGTTATGTTAAATTGGGACTGAAAATTCAAAAGCAATATATTATTCTGTTGTCACATTAGGTTTTTGGAAACATCTAGTGGTTGATTTCAAGATGGCCGCCCCTTTTGTCCAGCAATGGGAGCCATTTGGTAGTCCTTTCTCTATTTACTGACGTTGTAGAATTTTCCAGAAGCAGAAGACATTCAGTTGTTGTATTGACTTGTGAGAGATTCTACAGTTGTTACATCTCCATTGTAAAGTGAGTGCATGTTTCATTTTTATTTATTTGTCCTCAAAGATAGAAATCTTTATTTTGAAGAACACCTAGCTGAGCTTTTGATGCAAAGTGCAGGATAGTGAATTTTGCTGTGGGTTCAGATTTGAGTGCAGGTTTCAGTAGTGATTCTAGCCTGTGCTTTAAGTTTTGAGGAAGCAGTTGTGTTGATTTGTATTGCAAATGCTACAATTTAGAGACTGCAGCACAGCTGTTGAGGCACACTCATAGCATGATTTCAAGGTGCAAGTTGATGGTTGCAGTTTATGGTTGCAGGGACCATGTTGCAGTACTCGAGTGTAATTCATTTTCAAAGTAGTCAAATATTTTGGAAGTTACAATTCAGCCATGGGTGCAGATGTCTCAAACTAAAGTGACATGCAGTATTTCTTCTCAAAGTGACTACAAAGCAGTGCTATTTTGATTCAAACATATGATAGGTAAACTATATTGCAATCTCTGGTTGCATCTTTTGTGCAGGGTACTTTACAAAAGACCTCCATATTATGCCATGCAAACCCGACAAGCCTCAACCTTTTTAAAATAAGTTAATAATAATAAAATAATTTAAGGAATCATTCCAGATTCTCTGGGCTGCCAAGTTCTTGACCTGCTTTTACAAAACATATTTTTGCCGCTAGTGGGCTTATCTTTTTATTCATGTGAAAATACACTTGTAAACTAAAACTCAAAGCGCATAAGTAAATGTCTACCATAAAATAGATCCGTCATCATTTGTCTGAAGTGTGTTTTATTTAAATTGTGTATTTCTTTCCTGCTAGAAATCTGTGAGCACTCTTACCTCAGCATTGATCACCGTCGCTTGGATGGTGCTCTTCTGTGCGTTTGTCAGAGCTCTGTCGCTAGGACTTGGCAGTGTTCCTCAGCCAATCACAGCAGATGGAACATTCTGTGTTGATGCTACTGTTTAGCTGTCACAGACATAACCCATTCCTTAGCCCACAGTCAAATGATAAATCGAACCTAAACCTCCCTTTACAGAAAGATAATTTGGATGTCATTATTTAAACTTTGAGGTAAAACTCTAATGAAAGGAATAATCAAGACCATTAAAATACAAAGTGCTTAAAAGGAGTAATTTGTCAACCTCTGGTATGTGTTTCATCAGGGCACTGACATTCTGTGGCAGGGAGGGGCCAAATTATCTGGCATGGTTGGCTAAATTATGTGGCAAGAAGATACAAATTATGTGGCACAGTATGGCACATTGTAAGGCAGTTTTATTTTGACTTTTGTAATATTTAATACATTTTAACAGTGTCTTACAGAAGTTTTCATCTCAGAACTACCAATTTAATACTGAGAATCAGCAGTTAGCAACTGAATGGTGACCAGTCTTTGCAACTTGCATTTCAATGCGCAGATGCACGCGCTTCCACACTAATATTTTTTGTTAAAATCTGCAAACATGCAGCAGATAAAGGATTATGTACAAATGCTACGAATCCATAACTATGCAGAAGATGCTGGAGCTTCTGACTCACATAATTCAAATGGCCTTGGTTTGAATAGGGCTGTACACTTTTCATCTCACAAATGAGATTACATGTGTATGCATTAGATTACAGATATTAGTATCCGATTCCTACCACATCCTTCAGTATTTCACATCTTATTCTGCAGCAATAGAGGATGAGGTTACCACTATAACAATAATCATAAGGTTATTTATGTAAACCTTTATAGAAAGGCATACCTTGAGGGCAAAATCTCGTTTAAGAACAGATTGCCCTAGTGTAGTATAATAACCCTCTATAAGGGCCAGAGAGCCCTAATCTGCAGGCAGATTCTGATGTAAAGACCATGGGCACAAAGTCAGATTCTAATATAAAGTCAGAGATCTCTAACATCAAGCTGATCCTAAAATGAAGGACAGAAAACCCCAATCTGTGGAGAATATTTGGGTTTCCTGGAAACACCTAACCTTAGGTCAGACACTCATGCCAGATGCATAGAGTCATCACCTAGGGGCAGAGTGTATATAACATAAATGGTAGTGAGAGCTATAACCTGAGAAAGAACCTGAAATTATAGGGAGAGGACCAGAACCAAGGACTGCAGGTGCCACAGGGAGATTTGAATAGATCACGATACGTGAGTCAGATAACTCTAACCTGGAAGCCTATCTTAATATATAGGCCACCAAACCTGAAGGCGAAACCTAGAATAATGGAAAGAAACCTCTAAAACACAGTGAGATCCTGATGTGACATGAATAGGGGCTTAATCTGGGAAGAGATCTCTTAACAGGGAACCTATACGGGCAGATCTTAATATGAAAGACAGAGTTTACCTTTTTGTAGGGTAGAGAAAGTAGGTGCTGGTTTCTGATGTAAGGGGCAGGAAACCATAGAAAGAGATAGTGCTTCATATAAGAGGCAGAAGTATTTTACCTTTGAATATATCCTTTACTGTGTGCAGAGAGTTCTAAGCTTGGGAAAGACACTTTTTTAAGAATTAGAGGTCCTTCCCTGAGGATAATGTGCACCCTTATCAACCTTTTCCTAATGGAGAGAGGGGCTGGCCTATGAGGCAGATATGATGACCAAGGAGAGAGTTAAGAAGTACAAAATAAAAAATTTATATTTCTGATGGATACTTCTAAGTGTAGATTCCTCCCTTTTGAAAGCACCAGACTGCATCCAGAAATGTTTTCAGCAGTGCTCCTGCAGGCTGCTATGTGGAACCGTGTGGCTCTGTGCTGGCTCTGCCCTTCCCCGGAAGTAAAGGAGTAGTGCCTCATATAAGCGCTATATACAAGCTCACCCCCTGTTCAATACACCAACCCATGCCCACGTCATTCACCCACTCATTTACTTTTCACTATAAGCTCACTGTTCACTTGTCTGCTCTCATTTCTTATTCCTTGCTCGTCCACTCATGTATTGACATACTCGCAAGTTTCTCCGCTTACTAACATAAACTGCATCTCTTAATCTTCAATAAATACTCACTCGCTCATTTCTCCTTACTCACTCCTTTAACATGCACACATTGCACCAGAGTTGTCAATTAGCTCCACATCACAATTCTTTTCTGGCAAGTCCTGCCTTTTTAGCTAACAGGAGTTTGGATTCTACTACCTTTGCTGTTGCTTCCCCAAATTATGATATATATTGGCAAGAACTATATATCAAAATGGTATTGTATAGAACAACTCAAGTGTCGTTAGGTAACTGATAACATTGCGCTTATTGGTAATTCTGCCCCTCACATATCCATTAGCTCACTCCACAGTGACAATCTATACTTATCCTTACTTAATACTCAAAGCCTCATGAATCAGTCCTTAGTCACTCAAAAGTCACAGATAATGTATTTGCTCTTCACACATACAGCACACACCTCTGTCTCACTTATTTCTTCCATATAATAACCTCTTTTGCAAACTTCTTACTCATTCACAGCTATTCCCACTCATACTTGTAGGAAAGTAGGATCTGGGTTTATGCTTACCCCCCCCTTTTCGCTTGGTGTTATGCTGTTTCTGGCAAGTCTAACTGGGACCTGCTAATCAAGACCCCAGTCTCCGTGCTTTTTCCCCTGAATTGGATATGGTGAGGACTTGGATACATCCCAGATTGGCTACTGGTGTACTCTTGTAAGTCCCAAATATATGGCACTGAGGTACCCAAGGAATAGGCGCACATACTTCTAAATTATAAGGAGCAGAATCAGTACTTGGTCTGTCGTGCTGACTTTAGGTCTGAATCCAGCTTGTTAGGGGGTTAGGATATCTGCACCCTCAATCCACTCATTTAATTTGTTTAGCAACTGTCTCGCTTAAACCTTTTGGAGAATGTCAAAAAGTCTTATTGGCCTATAATTAGCAGGACTACACCGATCCCCCTTTTTGTAAATGAGACTAATCTTCGCCCCTTCCAGGCAGTTAACATAAGAGGCGCAGACTAACATGGGATTTTGTCTGCTCCTGGGGCCTTGCCCAATTTAATTGCACTGATAGCTATCATGGTTTCTTCTAGTGTGAAGTGAAGGTCTAAAGGAGGCAAGTTGATGCGAAAAGGTCGATTGCGGCATGATCGTATAACTTAGTGAAGTGATCTACCTAAGCCTCAGGATTCAGGTGACAGTCTACTTGTAATTTGGAACTCCTGCTCCCATGGGCAACTTTTTTCCAAAATGACAATTAACGCTAGACCTTGCAGCCATTACCAGATCGCTTCAGCTGGCATCCACTCCACTTGGCCCTTGCACTTCTTACTGTCTTCTTGTATAAGTCCCTGGCTAAGCGGACCTCGGGTAGATTTTTAAGAGCATTCCCCAGTACTTGTTTTGACAATCTACAGTCCTTTGAGTACCATAGATTACTATCTACATTACGCGCCCTGGTAGGGGGCTTCTTTTTTTGGTGGTTGGGTCAAGATCAGTATTAATGATGCTACCAGCTTTGTGTGTATATAAGTGATAAAAATCCTTGGATTTTCCAGGCTATTTAGGTGAGACAGAACACTCACAAATATGTCATATATCTCTGTCATGGTCTCTGCATTCCCCACAATTGAGAGCAACTTGGTGGACCTATGGTTGTTTCCCATTATTGGCATTATTTGTGGTGCTGTAGGGGTGGGTAGTTGGAGCTACAACCCAGGATGTTTAGGTGTAAGGGGTAGTGGCTACTCTCCTCTCTTATCCACTTCAGAGTCCGCCAATCTTTCCCACATGACAACCCTGGTCATGATGCAATCAATTTTTGATCTTATAGAACCTTTCTTAAATGCAAATGCCCCAGCTTGTCAGATACAGATCTCCATTACATGCCCTCAGCCCATTTAGTGTCATGAAGTGGACAACCTGCATGGCAACCACTGAGCTTAAGATATAGGATCTTGAGCTGAAGGAAGGGAAGGGATACCCCACCATTAAATCACAGCCATATATGGTTTCAAAGTCTATATTAAAATCTCTACCTATAATGACCATATCCTTGGAGTTGATCTGTCTAACAGAATGTTGCAAGATGTTTACAGTAGACAATTCCACACTTCTGCTTCTGGGTCTACAGTAGACAATAAACAAATACCTACAAGTCTTCACTGGGGATAACATTTGTAGCCCCAAAATATCTGACGAGTCAATGTTTTGATTCGTCGGTTTAAATCAATTTGACTCAAGTCCAATGGCCCCCTGATGCCCTGCCTCGAACTGATGTCAGTGCTTTGACATGATATGTGGTGTAGCCAGATTTAAACAGGGGTTCAATTGCCCACATCTCTTGGAGCTTATATACATTGAATTGGTCTATATATTCTCTACAGTCTGGTGCGGCTCTTTGGACTTAATACTAGCAATGTTCCACAAGAGAATTCTGATTGTCCCTGCTGAGTTGGAGCTTTGGCTAGGGTGAGGAGAATTAGAGAACAGAGATGCCAGTCTATGGGATACACTTATTGGAGAGGACAGAGGTGCAAAATCGTTGTGTGTGCCCTTTGTTGGTGTCAAATTGGCAGTAGTTGTTATGGCATTAACAGGGTCAGAATCAGAATCAGGAACAAGATGCATCTATAGCGCAAATCATGGAGGAAGGGGTATCCACTGGAAGGAAATGAGCCCTCTTTGATGGTACTAGATTTAATGTACTTGCGAATCCAGGTTATTCTGGTAGTTCCCCCCTCTAGGGGATGTGTTGATGCCCCGAGTAACATTTTCACACATCGTCAATCTTGGGCATTCAAAAGTGAAAGGGGTTCAAAAGTGTTTTTTGTGACTATTTTGAAAATGAGTTGGCCATGGTTGCTGATGGGTGTATCCCAATTAGAGGTGAGCGCAGCAACTGGTCTTTCGAAATTCATTTCTGGAAGCATTTTAATTTGGTCTAGAGGAGAAGTCATTGAGCTTAATCGCAGTAGAAGCAATTCTACCAATAACGGAGGCTTGAAGTTAACTAATACTCTGTCCCCAGAACAGTCATTCGGATGTTTGTCTAAACAAGGGACTCTTCCTACACATTTGCCCTCTTGGGCTAATTCCTGGGACCATCTTGCATTTGTTTTTATCCAGTGAGCAGCTTTGTTTTTCAGTGGCAGGGAATCTTCGCTTGCACCAGGGGGTATCCCAGAAACATTCTGGAGGACAATCAGGTAGGGCGTGCACTTTGGGGACAATGGGGGTGGGGGTCAAACATTCGTCCCCGATCAAAGATCTGGGTTTAATCCATATTTTATGTTTTGCTCACCACTCCATACCAGTTGGTACCCAGCCATTTGCAAATCAGTCTTGACCCTGTCTCCCATGGAATAATCCAGCCCAAATTGCCAGGCCACGCCCTCCCTGGACCAGAAACTAGCATCCTGGGACCAGTTCCCTGGTATCACCCCACATCAGCCAGGCTAGATTGAATCCAGTGGCATAGTGAGCCTGGGACCCACTCCTGGGCATACCTTTTGCACTTAGAGTGACTATAGCAACACAGAAAGATGATGGACAGAATGTGAACATTGTCAAACATTCACCATGGCTGGGTACAGACTGGGATGATGTGGTGAGCAAAAAACAATGGATTCAACCCAGACATGTGACTGGGGTGAATGTTTGCATTGTTAAACATTCCGCCCATCATCTTTTCGTTTTGCTTTTCCTAAATGGCCATTTGTGCTGGACATGCCTTTTCTTTCCGCCCACTGCATTTTTGTTACTCCGGGCTCGTCCCTCTGGATTACCCACTAAGCCTGCTGCGCCCTCTCAAGTTTTACATTCAAGCAGACAGGGCGTTTACAATAAAGGGAAAGGGTTGGGCCTTACTTGCTCAGCTTGATGTAACAGCACAATAGTGGGGGGAAATGTAATTCCTACCGCTGGGGGAGGAGGACTCCTAAGGGCCTCTATTTTGATGTCCAGAGCATCGAGGCGAGCTACTAAGGGAACAAGCTCTGCCCTTAGAATAATCTATTAATCTGTTTGTACAGCTTACAACTAGCATGGACATTTACTGGGATGGGGGTTCTTGAGGACCCTCGTTTTTCGCGGTCAGGAGGGACTGAGGATGCAGGTCGCACTGCAAAGCTTTATCTGGTAAGCAACTTGATTTGTTAGAGGAAGCGGGGTTTGTGGCCTTAGCTCCCTTGCTTGTTTGTTTTGGGCTTGTTACCCTTTTGGATTTGCGGGGGGCAAGGAAGTGGTATGGTCAGGGGAATGGTTGTCATTCTCCACACTGGTGGCTTCCACCAAGGCCAGGGATTGTGGTTTCGATGTGGAACTGGGAATTAGACCCTGGAATGGGGTGGCATGTAGGTCAAGATCTGTATGAGCCTCTGTTGAGAGGCTGGAAGGTCTGTAGGGGTTGTGAGGCCAGAGTTGGAGAGCCTAGATTTAACAACATTCTCCTTTCTGAGAGGGTGATCTTGGTGCTCACTACCCCTTTTTCCCTTTCGAGCATACGATCTATGGAATTAGGGTAGTGGTAAAGGTGTGAGTCAGGGTCCCCTCTGCTGGCTTTTACTCCCCATGATATATACTACTCAGGCCTCTAGCAGGAATTTGGTTGAGTTAGGTTGGGTTCCTCTGTAATGGTGGTGCCAAGTACAGTGGCCTAGCACATCTTCTTTCAGACTATGATGAAGTACGAAAGACGCAGTCTCTTCTGAGTTGCTGTGGGCTTAAGAATGTATGATCCTGAGCTCTTCATGGGTTGGTTGCTAAGCAACGTAGTCCCACCCCAGCCTAAGCAAAGTTTCACTATACAATATAAATGACCTGACAATCATTGTCATGGTTGGTAGGCTGTCCTGGGGTGACTAAGTGAGAGAGAGGGAGAGAAGATGTGAATGAGAGTGAGAAAGAATAACGAGAGAGAGAGAAAGAGAGAGAGAGCGAGATTACCAGGGAACATGATATTTATATATACATATAAATATATACATACATATGTATATATTTATAAATATATATACTATTAGAGAGAGAAGAAAAGGTAGGAGAGATAGATATCCTGACCGGTTCAGGTGAGATGAAAATCAGGTGAAATTTCACCTTAGGCAAAACATGCCTTTTCTGAAGGACCCATCTGAGTTGCATGCTTTGGGGATTTCGATGAATTTCCATCTCTAAAAAAGAAAGCAAGTCAGCCCTTTGGATTCATTATAAACATTAAGTTCCAGCGTTTCCATGTTTATTTCTTTACCAAAGCATATAATTTCTAATCAAAGTGCAGCTGTGTTTTCCCTCCTCCTGTAGCTTGAGTGTCTCCAGTTGCTGACCATTACCTTCACTGTGTTTCCCTGGGAGTAGGGCTACACCGAAGCCCTACACCTAAGGCTACAGCAAAGCCCTACACTAAGGCTACACCTGCAGGCATTGGTGGCATGAAAACACTATTCTTCGTGCTTTCCTTCCCTTTTGCTTGAAACAGACTTCAGGGCACACTAAATGATAGACTGCTCATGCCACATCTGTTCTTAATTATCTATAGTGCCAATGATCTTTGGCAATAGCTTGCACTAAAGTACTGTTTCACTTAAGTCAAATCAACAACTTTGCCTATTTGTTGGTGTTTTGATGGTAAATCATAAGATGTGTTCTTACCAACTGAGCTACCCTCCTCACACATTTAAGTATATCTGATGTCGTAGTTTTGACTATTATTTCACATCTCATACCTGCTCTCAAAGTTATGATACAGTGCATCCTATTCTGCCATGTAGGTGAGTTTGATGAGCCTCCTTTACTGTAACATTAACAGGCTGACTGTCAAAATCACATTCGCCTTTAGGCTTCCCTCAAAGTTTGTGGGACCCTTCATGGGAACTTCCTCGTCCTCATCATGGTGGCTCGAGCTGTTGTGCATTTCTGTGATCCTCCCTTCAGCACACAATCTCCAGATTAGTACAAGGCCTGCTAGATTTGCACTTCTGTCCTAGGGGGAAGTGGTTTCTGGCTGGGTCAATCCAATGGACAACCCCCAATAAAAACACAGGCTGTTTTCTGGCTAGGACCGAGCAGAACTAGCAGCTTCAGGCATTTTCTCCTTAATGAATCAATTAGTGACTTCTGCTGCCCATGTTTTCTGTAATTGTAATTGTAAAAAGCATTTATATAGCGCATGGCTGCCCGGAGGCATCCCAGCTCTTACAGTTTAAAACAGGGTGATGTTACTCAGTTTGGAAAGAGGAATGTTTTCAGGGATCTACGAAAGGAAAAGTGGTTGGATTCTATGCGGAGGTGAAGAGGAAGGGAGTTCCAGAGTCCAGCAGCGTTAAATGAGAAAGATCGACCTCCGCTTCTTGCCTTCCTAATTCTAGGAATAATGGCCAAGTTCTGGGTTAGGAGCGAAGGGATCTCTTGGGCTCATAAGGCTGAATAATGCCCTGGAGAATAGAGGGTCCGGTTTTAAACATAGACTTATGAGCAATACACAAGGCTTTGAACTTAGCTCTCTCCTGGACTGGCAGCCAATGGAGTGATTTAAGGGCAGGTTTAGCAGAGTGATGGTTGGGGATGCCCAAAAGAAGTCTTGCAGCCCAATTTTGAGTTGTCTGTAATTTGGAGATAGTAGCAGCAGGGGAACCCAAGCAAAGGGCATTAGCAAAATCCAATCTGGATAACACCAGCGCTTGGACCATTATTTTTCTTGCCTGGAAGGGGAGGAGGGGGAGGTTTTTCCAGATCATTTTAAGGATCCCGTAGCAAGAGGCAGATGTCTTCTGGGCCTGAGTTTTAAATGTAAACGCCCAGACTCTTTAACTGGTTTTAGGAGTGGGGTAGGAGCCCATGGATCTAGGCCAGATTTCAGTCAAATCAAGGGGGGAGTGGTTACTCAAAATCATGATTTCACTCTTTTCCCCATAAAATTTTAGGAAGGAGTCGCTCATCCATCTTGCAATTTCTTCCATGCAAGGACGAAGACTGGAAGGAGAGCTTTCCGCTTTATTGAGCCCAATCACCAGTTGTGTATCATCCGCATAGGAGACTATGTGGACTCCAAAGGGTAAAAATGCCTCCGCAAGAGTGCAGGTATAAACATTAAACAAAGTGGCACTTAAAGAAGATCCCTGCGGCACTCCACAACGAAGGGGTGTCCGTTTGGACGTGACTTCCTTGTCAAAAACATGGAAGGATCTGCTGTTCAGAAAAGATTTTAGCCAGGCCAGGGCAATACCAGTGATACCTGATTTATGGAGCCTATGGATCAAAATCTGATGGTTTACAGTATCAAAGGCCGTGCTGAGGTCCAAAAGGAGGACCACTGCGGTGCCACCGGCATCGACTATCCTTCTTAACTCTTCCACCACAGAGAGAATGGCCGTCTCTGTTCCCTGTAATGGGCGGAAACGGTTTGAGTCCGATGGAGAAGATTATGAGTCTCCAAGTGCGCTGATAGTATTAAATTAAAATATTTTTCAATAATTTTACTAACTCCAGGGAGCAACGAGATAGGGCGATAGTTTCCCAGGTCTGAAGGGTTAAGGCTTGATTTTTTAACAGAGCCTGTAAGCTGTAAGCGATTCAGAAAAGGGGGTGGTGATGAACAGAGTGTCTGAATTAAGCAGACCACTCTTACCCAGTCCAAAGATCAGGGCTTGATCCATCGCCGTTTTTTAGCTCACTGCACCATCCCAGCTCAGAACCTGGCTATATGCAAATTAGTCTGACCCTGGCCCAGTGCATCATGGGAACAGGGCAGACTAAACTACCAAGCCAATTCTTATACTGGGAAGGAAACAAGCTTCCGGGGACCGGTTTCTGGCATTTCAGCCGTCTTCGGCCCGGCTTGCTTGAATCCTGATGGTGCAATGAGCAAGGGAATCACATCTGAGTATACCCTTCCATGCTTATGGTGGACAAAAACGATTCAGAATGCCAGAAACCGGTCCCCGGTAGCTTGTCTCCTTTCTGGTGAAGAATTGGCTTGGTAGTTTAGTCTGCCCTGTTCCCATGATGCACTGGGCCAGGGACAGACTGATTTGCATATAGCCAGGTTCTGAGCTGGGATGGGGCAGTGAGATAAATGACGGTGATGGATAAAGCCCTGATCTTTGGACTGGGTAAGAGTGGTCTGCTCAATTCAGACACTCTGTTCATCACCAACCCCTTTTCTGAATCGTTTTTGGCCACTATAGGTGTGGCAGGGTATACTCAGACATGAGTCCCTTTCTCACTGCTCCATCAGGATTCAAGCAAGCCAGGCCGAAGACAGCTGAAATGCCAGAAACCGGTCCCCGGTAGCTTGTCTCCTTTCTGGTGAAGAATTGGCTTGGTAGTTTAGTCTGCCCTGTTCCCATGATCCACTGGGCCAGGGACAGACTGATTTGCATATAGCCAGGTTCTGAGCTGGGATGGGGCAGTGAGATAAATAACGGTGATGGATCAAGCCCTGATCTTTGGACTGGGTAAGAGTGGTCTGCTCAATTCAGACACTCTGTTCATCACCAACCCCTTTTCTGAATCGTTTTTGGCCACTATAGGTGTGGCAGGGTATACTCAGACATGAGTCCCTTTCTCACTGCTCCATCAGGATTCAAGCAAGCCGGGCCGAAGACGGCTGAAATGCCAGAAACCGGTCCCCGGTAGCTTGTCTCCTTTCTGGTGAAGAATTGGCTTGGTAGTTTAGTGTGCCCTGTTCCCATGATGCACTGGGCCAGGGACAGACTGATTTGCATATAGCCAGGTTCTGAGCTGGAATGGGGCAGTGAGATAAATAACGGTGATGGATCAAGCCCTGATCTTTGGACTGGGTAAGAGTGGTCTGCTCAATTCAGACACTCTGTTCATCACCAACCCCTTTTCTGAATCGTTTTTGGCCACTATAGGTGTGGCAGGGTATACTCAGACATGAGTCCCTTTCTCACTGCTCCATCAGGATTCAAGCAAGCCGGGCCGAAGACGGCTGAAATGCCAGAAACCGGTCCCCGGTAGCTTGTCTCCTTTCTGGTGAAGAATTGGCTTGGTAGTTTAGTCTGCCCTGTTCCCATGATGCACTGGGCCAGGGACAGACTGATTTGCATATAGCCAGGTTCTGAGCTGGGATGGGGCAGTGAGATAAATAACGGTGATGGATCAAGCCCTGATCTTTGGACTGGGTAAGAGTGGTCTGCTCAATTCAGACACTCTTCATCACCAACCCCTTTTCTGAATCGTTTTTGGCCACTATAGGTGTGGCAGGGTATACTCAGACATGAGTCCCTTTCTCACTGCTCCATCAGGATTCAAGCAAGCCGGGCCGAAGACGGCTGAAATGCCAGAAACCGGTCCCCGGTAGCTTGTCTCCTTTCTGGTGAAGAATTGGCTTGGTAGTTTAGTCTGCCCTGTTCCCATGATGCACTGGGCCAGGGACAGACTGATTTGCATATAGCCAGGTTCTGAGCTGGGATGGGGCAGTGAGATAAATAACGGTGATGGATCAAGCCCTGATCTTTGGACTGGGTAAGAGTGGTCTGCTCAATTCAGACACTCTGTTCATCACCAACCCCTTTTCTGAATCGTTTTTGGCCACTATAGGTGTGGCAGGGTATACTCAGACATGAGTCCCTTTCTCACTGCTCCATCAGGATTCAAGCAAGCCGGGCCGAAGACGGCTGAAATGCCAGAAACCGGTCCCCGGTAGCTTGTCTCCTTTCTGGTGAAGAATTGGCTTGGTAGTTTAGTCTGCCCTGTTCCCATGATGCACTGGGCCAGGGACAGACTGATTTGCATATAGCCAGGTTCTGAGCTGGGATGGGGCAGTGAGATAAATAACGGTGATGGATCAAGCCCTGATCTTTGGACTGGGTAAGAGTGGTCTGCTCAATTCAGACACTCTGTTCATCACCAACCCCTTTTCTGAATTGTAAGCTGTAAGCAGCATTACACATTATCCCCTCCTACCCCGTGGATCTGTGAGGATTTCCCCTTCTGAGCTAGGGACCCTGCTTGAGACGTCCTCCTTCGAGCTTCACAATCGAGTTGAGGTGGCTCTTGTCCACCTTGTGATACAGCTACACTCATGCTTGTGATTCCTCGGCTTGATCTGACCCATGAACATTGTGCTCATACTTACAATGGGCTGGTCTAAAATCACAGTGACTCAGGAGACAGAGTTACAGAGGCACTTTGTATAACCATACAAAGCCAGATACCCAAATACAACTTTAGAACTCAGTTTGCCGCTGACTACATGTAACATAGGCACAACTGGTTGGCCTCTACAAGCTGGCATCAGTCTAGTTGTCCTTCAATCATAGTTGCTGCAGGAGTAGATCTAAAAGCAGTCCATTGAAGCCAATATCGTGACCTAGCAAAGCATCCAGTTACAGGTCATACAAGAGGGTCTAACTAGGGCCCTGTTATGCACTGTTCAGTAATGATTATCAATACATAGACAATAGGCAATTATTGATTACTGTCACTATCACACAGATAAGCTCTACTTTTTGGTAAATGAACTCCAAGTCTCCCTGTGGATTCCCACCTTTGTACAAGACTGCTCATGTCTATTCAGCATAAGCTTCAGGCACAAGCAGGCACACCATTAACACCAACTTAACCACTCATAATGAGAAATGTAAAATACCAGTTGACTTGTGTGCGAGTGTCCCTTGCACTTTTACAACCCCAAAAGAATTTTCCCAGGATATTGTAATAAGTAGTTTGGTTAAGGGAATGTTGCGGCTGCAGGTCAGTGTAGATGCAAGACAGGCTAAGCCAATTTCCTTACAGCAGCTTTCCAAAACAAAGTTGTCAGTGATACACTATTGTTGCTAAATAATATGTTGTTTACCCTATCCATAATCCTATTTACAGTTGTGGCCATTGGTGTCTGTGCTCGTGCTAATTTTGAGTTGTGAATGCCACTGTCACATGTGTTCCCCTTCTTAGAAGTGTTGTCCTTGAGTAACGGTGGTAGATAAAAGCAAAGTTGGTGTCTTAACCCCTAAAAGTCTGGTCTCTTCACTGTTGCCTGTCAATAAGACTTACAGAAACTGTTCATTTTGTTGTCATTCATGTTTCAGGTTTAGACTGGACATCTCCATGGTAATCTCTTCACTTTGTTTCAATTTTGAATGTTTTCTGTTGTACCATTTACTCATTGTCTGGCAATCTGCACTGCACATAGTAGTGCAATGTTCTTCATATGCAGTACATTTAAAAGTGTTGTCAGGTACTGATTCTATTCCATGGCCTTTTCTGCTCAGTTTGGTGTCTGGATATATTTATATTAATTGCCAAGTTTCTCATTGCATCAGGCTGACTCAGTTGTTGTCCATTTGCTTACATATTTATCAATTCTCTCATCCTCTTCTTTTGATAATCTCACCTATTTACTGGCCATCCTTCTATTAAGCCTCTTTTTGTTCCCTTTTCTATTCATTCCTAAATGGTTTACTATTCGCACCCCCTAGTTGCATTCATTTGCCTTGCACATTTATTTCCTATCCTAATTCTCTGTCCGAGAAAGAGAGTGGCCTCAGTGAGATTACCCTCAGCACGGCGGCCATCTTGGACTGCCTCTGACTGCATTAAGTCTCAGTTTACACAAAATGGAGGTTGTTCTTCAGTGCACCAATATACAAATTTACAAACAGTTGTGAGCTTCAATTCTTTAACTTTAGGCTAAAGAATCGTAAACAAAGAATAGTGTTTTCAGTGAAAACACACTTTTATCTTTCACAAATGATAGCACAGCTGATTCACATTTCCCTCACTAAACATTTGCTTTTTTAACAATATGTTTGTTGCCATCAAATACATAACATGATTTTCATAAAAACATACATTTTCATTCATATTTTTTTAGGTATTGCTGTGGCATCACACCTTTTATCCTCAGCATAGCAGGCAGTTTTTGTGGTTCTCACACAGGCGAAAACCATAATGTATAGTTGTAAACATGCTTTTCATTTACAAATCCAGTCAGAAAAAAACGTATTCCTATGGTTATATTAGATACAAATTATTGGACTGTGGTTTTCTCACTGTTCTGAACTGTTGCATTGATCACCTGGCCAGATTCGTTTTACTTGGCCTTTCCTATTTAAGAAATGACTTCATACAAGATACAGCTTTTGTTTGCCTACCCTGTATTGAGACAATGGGAGTCCACTTTTGGCTTTATTGTGGTTCAGGGGAGTAGGGTAAAAGGCTTTTGTGACGATAGGTGCCATCCTATAAATGCGAACACTTAAACTCTCTTCAATGAGCATACATGCCAACATACCTGATTCAAGCTTGAGACTACCAATGTTTAAGCCAAAATGGCTTTATCTGTTTCCGACCTGAAATTGCTTCTTCTTTAATGTATATCAATTGGCAAAATACATTCCCCCTAATTTGTTTAGAAAATATCTAGTTTTAAAATGTTGACATGTCTGAATGAGGCTGAACCGAATATATGATGTTACAACGCAAACAGTTACAACGCATGCCTTTACAACCTGGCTTTTACATCGCAGCATCCATTACATCGCATGATTTTACAACCCATGCCCTCACAACGCATTTTTAGAAACTAAATTTACAACGCATTCCATTACAACGCATACCATTACAACGTATGACATTACAACGCACAATACTTTTAGGGCAGGAGTAGTGTAAGTGTTAGATAGCGTAGGGGTAAAAAAGTAATATTCCCACTCCAGTGAGTGCACTAGTAGGGTAAGTGTCGCATAGTGTATGGGTAAACATTTCTATTCCCACTCCAGTGAGTGCAACCGTAGGGTAAGTATTGGATAGTGTAGGGATAAGAATACTATCCCCATGAACCCCAAAACCCATACCCACCCTAAAACTAAAAAATCCCCATTACTTACCTTATAATGCGTTGCAATGGCATGTGTTGTAATGATATTCATTGTAATGGCATGCGTTGTAGTGACATGCGTTGTAATGGCATGCGTTGTAATGGTATGTGATGTAAGGGCAGCTGCGTTGTAATGACTGCCTTGTGAATGTAGTGCGTTGTAATGACTGCTATGTAAAGGCTGTTTCCCGGCTGAACTAGTTGAAGACTGTAGAATTCTGACCTGAAATTGCTTCTTCTTCAATGTATTTCAATTGGCAAAATACATTCCCCCTAATTTGCTTTCAAAATATCTACTTTTAAAATGTTGACATGTCTGAATGAGGCTGAACTGAATATATGATATTACAACGCAAACAATTACAATGCATGCCTTTACAACGCGGTTTTTACATCGCAGCATCCATTACAATGCATGATTTTACAACGCATGCCATCACAACGCACTTTTAGAAACTACATTTATAACGCATTCCATTACAACGCATACCTTTACAACGCATGCCATTACAACACGCAATACTTTTAGGACAAGAGTAGTGTAAGTGTTGGATAGCGTAGGGGTAAAAATTGCTATACCCACTCCTGTGAGTGCAACAGTAGGGTAAGTGTTGGATAGTGTAGGGGTAAAAATGTCTATTCCCACTCCAGTGAGTGCAACAGTAGGGTAAGTGTTGGATAGTGTAGGGGTAAAAAATTCTATTCCCACTCCAGTGAGTGCAACAGTAGGGTAAGTTGGATAGTGTTGGATAGTATAGGGATGAAAATACTATCCCCATGTACCTCAGAACCCATACCCACCCTAAAACAAGAAAATCCCCATTACTTACCTTATAATGCGTTGTAATGGCATGCGTTTAAATGATATTCATTGTAATGGCATGCGTCGTAGTGACATGCGTTGTAATGGCATGCGTTGTAATGGTATGTGATGTAAGGGCAGCTGCGTTGTAATGACTGCGTTGTGTAGGTAGTGCAATGTAAAGACTGCTATGTAAAGGTTGTTTCCCGGCTGGACTAGTTAAAGACTGTAGATTTCTGACCTGAAATTGCTTCTTCTTTAATGTATTTCAATTGGCAAAATACATTCTCCCTAATTTACTTTCAAAATATCTACTTTTAAAATGTAGACATGTCTGAATGAGGCTAAACTGAATATATGATGTTACAACGCAAACAATTACAACGGATGCCTTTACAACGCGGTTTTTACATCGCAGTATCCATTACAATGCATGATTTTACAACGCATGCCATCACAACGCATTTTTAGTAACTACATTTACAACGCATTCCATTACAACGCATACCATTACAACGCATGCCATTACAACGCGCAATACTTTTAGGACAAGAGTATTGTAAGTGTTGGATAGTGTAGGGGTAAAAATTACTATTCCCACTCCAGTGAGTGCAACAGTAGGGTAAGTGTTGGATAGTGTAGGGATAAAAATACTATCCCCATGTAACCCACCCTAAAACAAGAAAATCCCTATTACTTACCTTATAATGCGTTGTAATGGCATGCGTTGTAATGATATTCATTGTAATGGCATGCGTTGTAGTGACATGCGTTGTAATGGCATGCGTTGTAATGGTATGTGATGTAAGGGCAGCTGCGTTGTGATGACTGCGTTGTGTAGGTAGTGCAATGTAATGACTGCTATGTAAAGGTTGTTTCCCGGGTGGACTAGTTAAAGACTGTAGAAGTATTTTGCTTGTTAGGAGGGCCCAGTTATTGCCAAAAAGTAATATGCAGTTTATCCAGCAGTCTGGCTGAAAGAGGGCACACACTTTGAGTGGTATCTCTATCAGCTGAGTTGAACTTTTGACCTCTTCTGCCACCAGGGCAGAGGCTGGCTGGGACATTCTGAGAGAAGAATGCCCTGTGTCAGTATTCTGTGCCAACATTCTAAAGCTTCCCTGCCCAGCCCCCACTTCAAGCACCCTTCTCAGAGAGGAACATGAAAAGTGACAGAAGCTTTAGATACAGAGATCGGTTCTGGCTCATGTCACTCTTGCTTTGGCCAAATGATTGAACCTTACAACAACCTTTCCCAACACTCTCCAAGTTATCCCTGTCCCTCACTTCACTCACTTCATATTCATTACATACACCCGGTATTGTTCCCTTTTCTATTTATTCCTAAATTGTTTACTATCCACAAACCCCTTGTTGCATTCATTTGCCTTGCACATTTATTTCCTATGCTGGTTCTCTGTGAGAGAAAGAGAGTGGCCTCAGTGAGATTTCCCTCAACACGGCGGCCATCTTGGACTGCCTCTGACTGCATTAAGTCTCAGTTCACACAAAATGGAGGTTGTTCTCCAGTGCACCCATATCCAAATTTACAAACAGTTGTGAGCTTCAATTCTTTAATTTTAGGCTAAAGAATCGAAAACAAAGAATAGTGTTGTCAGTGAAAACACACTTTTATCTTTCACAAATGATAGCACAGCTGATTCACATTTCCCTCACTAAACATTTGCTTTTTTAAAAATATGTTTGTTGCCATCAAATACATAACATGATTTTCATAAAAACATTAATTTTCATTCATATTCTTTTAGGTATTGCTGTGGCATCACACCTTTTATCCTCAGCATAGCAGGCAGTTTTTGTGGTTCTCACACAGGCAAAAAACTAAATGTATAGTTGTAAACATGCTTTTCATTTACAAATCCAGTCAGAAAAAATGTGTTCCTTTGGTTATATAAGATACACTTTATTGGACTGTGGTTCTCTCACTGTACTGAACTGTTGCATTGATCACCTGGCCAGCTTTGTTTTACTTGGCCTTTCCTATTTAATAAATGACTTCATACAACATACAGCTATTGTTTGCCTACCCTGTATTGAGACAATGGGAGTCCACTTTTGGCTTTATTATGGTTCAGGGGAGTAGGGTAAAAGGCTTTTGTGACAATAGGTGCCCACCTATAAATGTGAACACTTAAACTCTCTTCAATGAGCATACATGCCAGCATACCTGATTCAAGCTTGAGACTACCAATGTTTAAGCCAAAATGTTTTTTTCTGTTTCTGACCTGAAATTTCTTCTTCTTCAATGTATTTCAATTGGCAAAATACATTCCCCCTAATTTGTTTTCAAAATATCTACTTTTAAAATGTTGACATGTCTGAATGAGGCTGAACTGAATATATGATGTTACAACGCAAACAATTACAACGCATGCCTTTACAACGCGTTTTTTGCATCGCAGCATCCATTACAACACATGATTTTACAACGCATGCCATCACAACGCATTTTCAGAAACTACATTTAAAACGCATTCCATTACAACGCATACCATTACAACGTATACCATTACAACGTGCATTACTTTTTGGGCATTAGTAGTGTAAGTGCTGGATAGTGTAGGGGTAAAAAATTCTATTCCCACTCTAGTGAGTGCGACAGTAGGGTAAGTGTTGGATAGTGTAGGGATAAAAATTTCTATTCCCACTCCAGTGAGTTCAACAGTAGCGTAAGTTGGATAGTGTTGGATAGTGTAGGGATAAAAATACTATCACCATGTACCCCAGAACCCATACCCACCCTAAAACAAAAAAATTCCCATTACTTACCTTATAATGCGTTGTAATGGCATGCGTTGTAATGATATTCATTGTAATGGCATACGTTGTAGTGGCATGCATTGTAATGGCGTGCATTGTAATGGTATGTGATGTAAGGGCAGCTGCATTGTAATGACTGCGTTGTGAAGGTAGTGCGTTGTAATGACTGCTATGTAAAGGTTGTTTCCCGGCTGGACTATTTAAAGACTGTAGATTTCTGACCTGAAATTGCTTCTTCTTTAATGTATTTCAATTGGCAAAATATATTCTCCTTAATTTACTTTCAAAATATCTACTTTTAAAATGTAGACATGTCTGAATGAGGCTAAACTGTATATATGATGTTACAACGCAAAGAATTACAACGGATGCCTTTGCAACGCGGTTTTTACATCGCAGTATCCATTACAATGCATGATTTTACAACGCATGCCATCACAACGCATTTTTAGTAACTACATTTACAACGCATTCCATTACAAACCATACCATTACAACGCATGCCATTACAACGCGCTATACTTTTAGGGCAAGAGTATTGTAAGTGTTGGATAGTGTAGGGGTAAAAATGACTATTCCCACTCAAGTGAGTGCAACAGTAGGGTAAGTGTTGGATAGTGTATGGGTAAACATTTCTATTCCCACTCCAGTGAGTGCAACAGTAGGGTAAGTGTTGGATAGTGTAGGGATAAAAATACTATCCCCATGTACCCCAGAACCCATACCCACCCTAAAACAAGAAAATCCCCATTACTTACATTATAATGCTTTGTAATGGCATGCGTTGTAATGATATTCATTGTAATGGCATGCGTTGTAGTGACATGCGTTGTAATGACATGCGTTGTAATGTTATGTGATGTAAGGGCAGCTGCGTTGTAATGACTGCGTTGTGTAGGTAGTGCAATGTAATGACTGCTATGTAAAGGTTGTTTCCCGGGTGGACTAGTTAAAGACTGTAGAAGTATTTTGCTTGTTAGGAGGGCCCAGTTATTGCCAAAAAGTAATATGCAGTTTATCCAGCAGTCTGGCTGAAAGAGGGCACACACTTTGAGTGGTATCTCTATCAGCTGAGTTGAACTTTTGACCTCTTCTGCCACCAGGGCAGAGGCTGGCTGGGACATTCTGAGAGAAGAATGCCCTGTGTCAGTATTCTGTGCCAACATTCTAAAGCTTCCCTGCCCAGCCCCCACTTCAAGCACCCTTCTCAGAGAGGAACATGAAAAGTGACAGAAGCTTTAGATACAGAGCTCGGTTCTGGCTCATGTCACTCTTGCTTTGGCCAAATGATTTAACCTTACAACAACCTTTCCCAACACTCTCTAAGTTATCCCTGTCCCTCACTTCACTCACTTCATATTCATTACATACACCCGGTATTGTTCCCTTTTCTATTTATTCCTAAATTGTTTACTATCCACAAACCCCTTGTTGCATTCATTTGCCTTGCACATTTATTTCCTATGCTGGTTCTCTGTGAGAGAAAGAGAGTGGCCTCAGTGAGATTTCCCTCAACACGGCGGCCATCTTGGACTGCCTCTGACTGCATAAAGTCTCAGTTCACACAAAATGGAGGTTGTTCTCCAGTGCACCCATATCCAAATTTACAAACAGTTGTGAGCTTCAATTCTTTAATTTTAGGCTAAAGAATCGTAAACAAAGAATAGTGTTGTCAGTGAAAACACACTTTTATCTTTCACAAATGATAGCACAGCTGATTCACATTTCCCTCACTAAACATTTGCTTTTTTAACAATATGTTTGTTGCCATCAAATACATAACATGATTTTCATAAAAACATTAATTTTCATTCATATTCTTTTAGGTATTGCTGTGGCATCACACCTTTTATCCTCAGCATAGCAGGCAGTTTTTGTGGTTCTCACACAGGCAAAAAACTAAATGTATAGTTGTTAACATGCTTTTCATTTACAAATCCAGTCAGAAAAAATGTGTTCCTTTGGTAATATAAGATACACTTTATTGGACTGTGGTTCACTCACTGTACTGAACTGTTGCATTGATCACCTGGCCAGCTTTGTTTTACTTGGCCTTTCCTATTTAATAAATGACTTCATACAACATACAGCTATTGTTTGCCTACCCTGTATTGAGACAATGGGAGTCCACTTTTGGCTTTATTATGGTTCAGGGGAGTAGGGTAAAAGGCTTTTGTGACAATAGGTGCCCACCTATAAATGTGAATACTTAAACTCTCTTCAATGAGCATACATGCCAGCATACCTGATTCAAGCTTGAGACTACCAATGTTTAAGGCAAAATGTTTTTTTCTGTTTCTGACCTGAAATTTCTTCTTTAATGTATTTCAATTGGCAAAATACATTCCCCCTAATTTGTTTTCAAAATATCTACTTTTAAAATGTTGACATGTCTGAATGAGGCTGAACTGAATATATGATGTTACAACGCAAACAATTACAACGCGTTTTTTACATCGCAGCATCCATTACAACACATGATTTTACAACGCATGCCATCACAATGCATTTTTAGAAACTACATTTAAAACGCATTCCATTACAATGCATGCCTTTACAACGCATTGCCATTACAACACGCAATACTTTTAGGGCAAGAGTAGTGTAAGTGTTGCATAGCGTAGGGCTAAAAATTGCTATTCCCACTCCAGTGAGTGCAACAGTGGGGTAAGTGTTGGATATTGTAGGGGTAAAAATGTCGATTCCCACTCCAGTGAGTGCAACAGTAGGGTAAGTTGGATAGTGTAGGGATAAAAATACTATCCCCATGTACCCCAGAACCCATACCCACCCTAAAACTAAACAATCCCCATTACTTACCTTATAATGCGTTGTAAAGACATGCGTTGTAATGATATTCATTGTAATGGCATGCGTTGTAGTGACATGCGTTGTAATGGCGTGCGTTGTACTGGTATGTGATGTAAGGGCAGCTGCGTTGTAATGACTGCGTTGTGAAGGTAGTGCGTTGTAATGACTGCTATGTAAAGATTGTTACCTGGCTGAACTAGTTAAAGACTGTAGAATTCTGACCTGAAATTGCTTCTTCTTTAATGTATTTCAATTGGCAAAATACATTCCCCTCTAATTTGTTTTCAAAATATCTACTTTTAAAATGTTGACATGTCTGAATGAGGCTAAACTGAATATATGATGTTACAACGCAAACAATTACAACACATGCCTTTACAACACGGTTTTTACATTGCAGCATCCATTACAATGCATGATTTTACAACGCATGCCATCACAACGCATTTTTAGAAACTACATTTACAAGGCATTCCATTACAACGCATTCCATTACAACGCATACCATTACAACGCGCAATACTTTTAGGGCAAGAGTAGTGTAAGTGCTGGATAGTGTAGGGGTAAAAATTTCTATTCCCACTCCAGTGAGTGCAACAGTAGGGTAAGTGTTGGATAGTGTAGGGATAACAATTTCTATTCCCACTCCAGTGAGTGCAACAGTAGGGTAAGTTGGATAGTGTTGGATAGTGTAGGGATAAAAATACTATGCCCATTTACCCCAGAACCCATACCCTCCCTAAAACTAAAAAATCTCTGTTACTTACCTTATAATGCGTTGTAAAGACATGCGTTGTAATGATATTCATTGTAATGGCATGCGTTGTAGTGACATGCGTTTTAATGGCATGCGTTGTAATGGTATGTGATGTAAGGGCAGCTGCGTTGTAATGACTGCGTTGTGAAGGTAGTGCGTTGTAATGACTGCTATGTAAAGATTGTTACCTGGCTGAACTAGTTAAAGACTGTAGAATTCTGACCTGAAATTGCTTCTTCTTTAATGTATTTCAATTGGCAAAATACATTCCCCTCTAATTTGTTTTCAAAATATCTACTTTTAAAATGTTGACATGTCTGAATGAGGCTAAACTGAATATATGATGTTACAACGCAAACAATTACAACACATGCCTTTACAACACGGTTTTTACATTGCAGCATCCATTACAATGCATGATTTTACAACGCATGCCATCACAACGCATTTTTAGAAACTACATTTACAAGGCATTCCATTACAACGCATTCCATTACAACGCATACCATTACAACGCGCAATACTTTTAGGGCAAGAGTAGTGTAAGTGCTGGATAGTGTAGGGGTAAAAAATTCTATTCCCACTCCAGTGAGTGCAACAGTAGGGTAAGTGTTGGATAGTGTAGGGATAAAAATTTCTATTCCCACTCCAGTGAGTGCAACAGTAGGGTAAGTTGGATAGTGTTGGATAGTGTAGGGATAAAAATACTATGCCCATTTACCCCAGAACCCATACCCTCCCTAAAACTAAAAAATCTCTGTTACTTACCTTATAATGCGTTGTAAAGACATGCGTTGTAATGATATTCATTGTAATGGCATGCGTTGTAGTGACATGCGTTTTAATGGCATGCGTTGTAATGGTATGTGATGTAAGGGCAGCTGCGTTGTAATGACTGCGTTGTGAATGTAGTGTGTTGTAATGACTGCTATGTAAAGGCTTTTTCCCGGCTGAACTAGTAGAAGACTGTAGAATTCTGACCTGAAATTGCTTCTTCTTTAATGTATTTCAATTGGCAAAATACATTCCCCCTAATTTGCTTTCAAAATATCTACTTTTAAAATGTTGATATGTCTGAATGAGGCTGAACTGAATGTGATGTTACAACGCAAACAATTACAACGCATGCCTTTACAATGCGGTTTTTACATCGCAGCATCCATTACAATGCATGATTTTACAACGCATGCCATCACAACGCATTTTTAGTAACTACATTTACAACGTATTCCATTACAACACATACCATTACAACGCATGCCATTACAACGCATGCCATTACAACGCGCAATACTTTTAGGGCAAGAGTAGTGTAAGTGTTGGATAGCGTAGGGCTAAAAATTGCTATTCCCACTCCAGTGAGTTCAACAGTGGGGTAAGTATTGGATAGTGTAGGGGTAAAAATTTCTATTCCCACTCCAGTGAGTGCAACAGTAGGGTAAGTGTTGGATAGTGTAGGGGTAAAAATGTCGATTCCCACTCCAGTGAATGCAACAGTAGGGTAAGTTGGATAGTGTTGGATAGTGTAGGGATAAAAATACTATCCCCATGTACCCCAGAACCCATACCCACCCTAAAACTAAAAAATCCCCATTACTTACGTTATAATGCGTTGTAATGGCATGCGTTGTAATGGCGTGCGTTGTAATGGTATGTGATGTAAGGGCAGCTGCGTTGTAATGACTGCATTGTGAAGGTAGTGCGTTGTAATGACTGCTATGTAAAGGTTGTTTCCCGGCTGAACTAGTTAAAGACTGTAGAATTATGACCTGAAATTGCTTCTTCTTTAATGTATTTCAATTGGCAAAATACATTCCCCCTAATTTGTTTTCAAAATATCTACTTTTAAAATGTTGACATGTCTGAATGAGGCTGAACTGAATATATGATGTTACAACGCAAACAATTACAACGCATGCCTTTACAACACGGTTTTCACATCGCAGCATCCATTACAATGCATGATTTTACAACGCATGCCATCACAACGCATTTTTAGAAACTACATTTACAATGCATTCCATTACAATGCATTCCATTACAACGCATACCATTACAACGCGCATTACTTTTTGAGCAATAGTAGTGTAAGTGCTGGATAGTGTAGGGGTAAAAATTTCTATTCCCACTCCAGTGAGTGCGACAGTAGGGTAAGTGTTGGATAGTGTAGGGATAACAATTTCTATTCCCACTCCAGTGAGTGCAACAGTAGGGTAAGTTGGGTAGTGTTGGATAGTGTAGGGATAAAAATACTATCCCCATGTACCCCAGAACCCATACCCACCCTAAAACTAAACAATCCTCATTACTTACCTTATAATGCGTTGTAAAGACATGCGTTGTAATGATATTCATTGTAATGGCATGCGTTGTAGTGACATGCGTTGTAATGGCGTGCGTTGTACTGGTATGTGATGTAAGGGCAGCTGCGTTGTAATGACTGCGTTGTGAAGGTAGTGCGTTGTAATGACTGCTATGTAAAGATTGTTACCTGGCTGAACTAGTTAAAGACTGTAGAATTCTGACCTGAAATTGCTTCTTCTTTAATGTATTTCAATTGGCAAAATACATTCCCCTCTAATTTGTTTTCAAAATATCTACTTTTAAAATGTTGACATGTCTGAATGAGGCTAAACTGAATATATGATGTTACAACGCAAACAATTACAACACATGCCTTTACAACACGGTTTTTACATTGCAGCATCCATTACAATGCATGATTTTACAACGCATGCCATCACAACGCATTTTTAGAAACTACATTTACAAGGCATTCCATTACAACGCATTCCATTACAACGCATACCATTACAACGCGCAATACTTTTAGGGCAAGAGTAGTGTAAGTGCTGGATAGTGTAGGGGTAAAAATTTCTATTCCCACTCCAGTGAGTGCAACAGTAGGGTAAGTGTTGGATAGTGTAGGGATAAAAATTTCTATTCCCACTCCAGTGAGTGCAACAGTAGGGTAAGTTGGATAGTGTTGGATAGTGTAGGGATAAAAATACTATGCCCATTTACCCCAGAACCCATACCCTCCCTAAAACTAAAAAATCTCTGTTACTTACCTTATAATGCGTTGTAAAGACATGCGTTGTAATGATATTCATTGTAATGGCATGCGTTGTAGTGACATGCGTTTTAATGGCATGCGTTGTAATGGTATGTGATGTAAGGGCAGCTGCGTTGTAATGACTGCGTTGTGAATGTAGTGTGTTGTAATGACTGCTATGTAAAGGCTTTTTCCCGGCTGAACTAGTAGAAGACTGTAGAATTCTGACCTGAAATTGCTTCTTCTTTAATGTATTTCAATTGGCAAAATACATTCCCCCTAATTTGCTTTCAAAATATCTACTTTTAAAATGTTGATATGTCTGAATGAGGCTGAACTGAATGTGATGTTACAACGCAAACAATTACAACGCATGCCTTTACAATGCGGTTTTTACATCGCAGCATCCATTACAATGCATGATTTTACAACGCATGCCATCACAACGCATTTTTAGTAACTACATTTACAACGTATTCCATTACAACACATACCATTACAACGCATGCCATTACAACGCATGCCATTACAACGCGCAATACTTTTAGGGCAAGAGTAGTGTAAGTGTTGGATAGCGTAGGGCTAAAAATTGCTATTCCCACTCCAGTGAGTTCAACAGTGGGGTAAGTATTGGATAGTGTAGGGGTAAAAATTTCTATTCCCACTCCAGTGAGTGCAACAGTAGGGTAAGTGTTGGATAGTGTAGGGGTAAAAATGTCGATTCCCACTCCAGTGAATGCAACAGTAGGGTAAGTTGGATAGTGTTGGATAGTGTAGGGATAAAAATACTATCCCCATGTACCCCAGAACCCATACCCACCCTAAAACTAAAAAATCCCCATTACTTACGTTATAATGCGTTGTAATGGCATGCGTTGTAATGGCGTGCGTTGTAATGGTATGTGATGTAAGGGCAGCTGCGTTGTAATGACTGCATTGTGAAGGTAGTGCGTTGTAATGACTGCTATGTAAAGGTTGTTTCCCGGCTGAACTAGTTAAAGACTGTAGAATTATGACCTGAAATTGCTTCTTCTTTAATGTATTTCAATTGGCAAAATACATTCCCCCTAATTTGTTTTCAAAATATCTACTTTTAAAATGTTGACATGTCTGAATGAGGCTGAACTGAATATATGATGTTACAACGCAAACAATTACAACGCATGCCTTTACAACACGGTTTTCACATCGCAGCATCCATTACAATGCATGATTTTACAACGCATGCCATCACAACGCATTTTTAGAAACTACATTTACAATGCATTCCATTACAATGCATTCCATTACAACGCATACCATTACAACGCGCAATACTTTTAGGGCAAGAGTAGTGTAAGTGCTGGATAGTGTAGGGGTAAAAATTTCTATTCCCACTCCAGTGAGTGCGACAGTAGGGTAAGTGTTGGATAGTGTAGGGATAAAAATTTCTATTCCCACTCCAGCGAGTGCAACAGTAGGGTAAGTTGGATAGTGTTGGATAGTGTAGGGATAAAAATACTATCACCATGTACCCCAGAACCCATACCCACCCTAAAACTAAAAAATCCCCATTACTTACCTTATAATGCGTTGTAATGTCATGCGTTGTAATGATATTCATTGTAATGGCATGCGTTGTAGTGAAATGCGTTGTAATGGCATGCGTTGTAATGGTATGTGATGTAAGGGCAGCTGCATTGTAATGACTGCATTGTGAAGGTAGTGCGTTGTAATGACTGCTATGTAAAGGTTGTTTCCTGGCTGAACTAGTTGAAGACTGAAGAATTCTGACCTGAAATTGCTTCTTCTTTAGTGTATTTCAATTGGCAAAATACCTTCTCCCTAATTTGTTTTCAAAATATCTACTTTTAAAATGTTGACATGTCTGAATGAGGCTGAACTGAATATGTGATGTTACAACGCAAACAATTACAATGCATGCCTTTACAACGCGGTTTTTACATCTCAGCATCCATTACAATGCATGATTTTACAACGCATGCCATCACCACCCATTTTTAGAAACTACATTTACAACACACTCCATTACAACGCATACAATTTCAATGCATGCCATTACAACGTGCAATACTTTTAGGGCAAGAGTAGTGTAAGTGTTGGATAGCGTAGGGGTAAAAATTCCTATTCCCACTCCAGTGAGTGTAACAGTACGGTAAGTGTTGGATAGTGTAGGGGTAAAAATTACTTTTCCCACTCCAGTGAGTGCAACAGTAGGGTAAGTGTTGGATAGTGTAGGGGTAAACATTTCTATTCCCACTCCAGTGAGTGCAACAGTAGGGTAAGTGTTGGATAGTGTAGGGATAAAAATACTATGCCCATGTACCCCAGAACCCATACCCTCCCTAAAACTAAAAAATCTCCGGTACTTACCTTATAATGCATTGTAATGGCATGTGTTGTAATGATATTCTTTGTAATGGCATGCGTTGTAGTGTCATGCGCTGTAATGGCATGCGTTGTAATGGTATGTGATGTAAGGGCAGCTGCGTTGTAATGACTGCGCTGTGAAAATAGTGCGTTGTAATGACTGCTATGTAAAGGCTTTTTCCCGGCTGAACTAGTTGAAGACTGTGAAATTCTGACCTGAAATTGCTTCTTCTTTAATGTATTTCAATTGGCAAAATACATTCCCCCTAATTTGTTTTCAAAATATCTACTTTTAAAATGTTGACATGTCTGAATGAGGCTGCACTGAATATATATTGTCACAACGCAAACAATTACAACGCATGCCTTTACAACGCGGTTTTTACATCGCAGCATCCATTACAATGCATGATTTTACAACGCATGCCATCACAATGCACTTTTAGAAACTACATTTACAACGCATTCCATAACAAGGCATACCTTTACAACGCATGCCATTACAACACGCAATACTTTTAGGGCAAGAGTAGTGTAAGTGTTGGATAGCGTAGGGGTAAAAATTGCTATTCCCACTCCTGTGAGTGCAACAGTAGGGTAAGTGTTGGATAGTGTAGGGGTAAACATGTCTATTCCCACTCAAGGGAGTGCAACAGTTGGGTAAGTGTTGGATAGTGTAGGGGTAAAAATGTCTATTCCCACTCCAGTGAGTGCAAGACTAGGGTAAGTTGGATAGTGTTGGATAGTATAGGGATAAAAATACTATCCCCATGTACCCCAGAACCCATACCCACCCTAAAACTAAAAAATCCCCATTACTTACCTTATAATGCGTTGTAATGGCATGCGTTGTAATGATATTCATTGTAATGGCATGCGTTGTAGTGACATGCGTTGTAATGGCATGCGTTGTAATGGTATGTGATGTAAGGGCAGCTGCGTTATAATGACTGCGTTGTGAAGGTAGTGCGTTGTAATGACTGCTATGTAAAGGTTGTTTCCCGGCTGAACTAGTTAAAGACTATAGAATTCTGACCTTAAATTGCTTCTTCTTTAATGTATTTCAATTGGCAAAATACATTCCCCCTAATTTGCTTTCAAAATATCAACTTTTAAAATGTTGACATGTCTGAATGAGGCTGAACTGAATATATGATGTTACAACGCAAACAATTACAACGCATGCCTTTACAACGCGGTTTTTACATTGCAGCATCCATTACAATGCATGATTTTACAACGCATGCCATCACAGCGCATTTTTAGTAACTACATTTACAACGCATTCCATTACAACACATACCATTACAACGCATGCCATTACAACGCGCAGTACTTTTAGGGCAAAAGTAGTGTAAGTGTTGGATAGCGTAGGGTTAAAAATTACTATTCCCACTCCAGTGAGTGCAACCGTAGGGTAAGTGTTGGATAGTGTAGGGGTACACATATCTATTCCCACTCTAGTTAGTGCAACAGTGGGGTAAGTGTTGGATAGTATAGGGATAAAAATACTATCCCCATGTACCCCAGAACCCATACCCACCCAAAAACAAGAAAATCCCCATTACTTACCTTACAATGCGTTGTAATGGCATGCGTTGTAATGGCATGCATTGTAATGGTATGTGATGTAAGGGCAGCTGCGTTGTAATGACTGCGTTGTGTAGGTAGTGCAATGTAATGGCTGCTATGTAAAGGTTGTTTCCCAGCTGAACTAGTTGAAGACTGTAGAAGTATTTTGCTTGTTAGGAGGGCCCAGTTATTGCCAAAAAGTAATATGCAGTTTATCCAGCAGTCTGGCTGAAAGAGGGCACACACTTTGAGTAGTATCTATATCAGCAGAGTTGAACTTTTGACCTCTTCTGCCACCAGGGCAGAGGCTGGCTGGGACATTCTGAGAGAAGAATGCCCTGTGTCAGTATTCTGTGCCAACATTCTAAAGCTTCCCTGCCCAGCCCCCACTTCAAGCACCCTTCTCAGAGAGGAACATGAAAAGTGACAGAAGCTTTAGATACAGCGATCGGTTCTGGCTCATGTCACTCTTGCTTTGGCCAAATGATTGAACCTTACAACAACCTTTCCCAACACTCTCCAGGTTATCCCTGTCCCTCACTTTACTCACTTCATATTCATTACATACACCCGGTATTGTTCCCTTTTCTATTCATTCCTAAATTGTTTACTATCCACACCCTCTTGTTGCATTCATTTGCCTTGCACATTTATTTCCTATGCTGGTTCTCTGTGAGAGAAAGAGAGTGGCCTCAGTGAGATTTCCCTCAACACGGCGGCCATCTTGGACTGCCTCTGACTGCATTAAGTCTCAGTTCACACAAAATGGAGGTTGTTCTCCAGTGCACCCATATCCAAATTTACAAACAGTTGTGAGCTTCAATTCTTTAACTTTAGGCTAAAGAATCGTAAACAAAGAATAGTGTTTTCAGTGAAAACACACTTTTATCTTTCACAAATGATAGCACAGCTGATTCACATTTCCCTCACTAGACATTTGCTTTTTTAACAATATGTTTGTTGCCATCAAATACATAACATGATTTTCATAAAAACATTAATTTTCATTCATATTCTTTTAGGTATTGCTGTGGCATCACACCTTTTATCCTCAGCATAGCAGGCAGTTTTTGTGGTTCTCACACAGGCAAAAAACTAAATGTATAGTTGTAAACATGCTTT
Organism: Lissotriton vulgaris; assembly: GCF_964263255.1. Taxonomy (NCBI): domain Eukaryota; kingdom Metazoa; phylum Chordata; class Amphibia; order Caudata; family Salamandridae; genus Lissotriton; species Lissotriton vulgaris. Next base: position 1,185,019,292 of record NC_141685.1, on the reverse strand, counting down.
TCATTTACAAATCCAGTCAGAAAAAAACGTGTTCCTTTGGTTATATTAGATACACTTTATTGGACTGTGGTTCTCTCACTGTACTGAACTGTTGCATTGATCACCTGGCCAGCTTTGTTTTACTTAGCCTTTCCTATTTAATAAATGACTTAATAAAACATACAGCTATTGTTTGTCTACCCTGTATTAAGACAATGGGAGTCCACTTTTGGCTTTATTATGGTTCAAGGGAGTAGGGTAAAAGACTTTTGTGATAATAGGTTCCCATCTATAAATGTGAACACTTAAACTCTCTTCAATGAGCATACAAGCCAACATACCTGATTCAAGCTTGAGACTACCAATGTTTAAGCCAAAATGTTTTTTTCTGTTTCTGACCTGAAATTGCTTCTTCTTTAATGTATTTTAATTGGCAAAATACATTCCCCCTAATTTGTTTTCAAAATATCTACTTTTAAAATGTTGACATGTCTGAATGAGGCTGAACTGAATATATGATGTTACAACGCTAACAATTACAACGCATGCCTTTACAACACGGTTTTTACATCGCAGCATCCATTAAAATGCATGATTTTACAACGCATGCCAGCACAACACATTTTTAGAAACTACATTTACAACGCATTCCATTACAACTCATGCCATTACAACGCATTGCATTACAACGTGCAATACTTTTAGAGCAAGAGTATTGTAAGTGTTGGATAGTGTAGGGGTAAAAATTACTATTCCCACTCCAGTGAGTGCAACAGTAGGGTAAGTGTTGGATAGTGTAGGGGTAAACATTTCTATTCCCACTCCAGTGAGCGCAACAGTAGGGTAAGTGTTGGATAGTGTAGGGATAAAAATACTATGCCCATGTACCCCAGAACCCATACCCTCCCTAAAACTAAAAAATCTCCATTACTTACCTTACAATGCATTGTAATGGCATGTGTTGTAATGATATTCATTGTAATGGCATGCGTAGTGACATGCGTTGTAATGGCATGCGTTGTAATGGTATGTGATGTAAGGGCAGCTGCGTTGTAATGACTGCGTTGTGAATGTAGTGCGTTGTAATCACTGCTATGTAAAGGCTGTTTCCCGGCTGAACTAGTTGAAGACTGTAGAATTCTGACCTGAAATTGCTTCTTCTTTAATGTATTTCAATTGGCAAAATACATTCCCCCTAATTTGTTTTCAAAATATCTACTTTTAAAATTTTGACATGTCTGAATGAGGCTAAACTGAATATATGATGTTACAACGCAAACAATTACAACGCATGCCTTTACAACGTGGTTTTTACATCGCAGCACCCATTACAATGCATGATTTTACAACGCATGCCATCACAACGCACTTTTAGAAACTACATTTACAACGCATTCCATTACAACGCATACCTTTACAATGCATGCCATTACAACACGCAATACTTTTAGGGCAAGAGTAGTGTAAGTGTTGGATAGCGTAGGGGTAAAAATTCCTATTCCCACTCCTGTGAGTGCAACAGTAGGGTAAGTGTTGGATAGTGTAGGGGTAAAATGTCTATTCCCACTCCAGTGAGTGCAACAGTAGTGTAAGTTGGATAGTGTTGGATAGTATAGGGATACAAATACTATCCCCATGTGCCCCAGAACCCATACCCACCCTAAAACTTTCCCATTACTTACCTTATAATGCATTGTAATGGCATGCGTTGTAATGATATTCATTGTAATGGCATGCGTTGTAGGGACATGCGTTGTAATGGCATGCGTTGTAATGGTATGTGATTTAAGGGCAGCTGCGTTATAATGACTGCGTTGTGAAGGTAGTGCGTTGTAATGAATGCTATGTTAAGGTTGTTTCCCGGCTGAACTAGTTGAAGACTGTAGAATTCTGACCTGAAATTGCTTCTTCTTTAATGTATTTCAATTGGCGAAATACATTCCCCCTAATTTGCTTTCAAAATATCTACTTTTAAAATGTTGACATGTCTGAATGAGGCTGAACTGAATATATGATGTTACAACGCAAACAATTACAACGCATGCCTTTACAACGCGGTTTTTACATCGCAGCATTCATTACAATGCATGATTTTACAACGCATACCATTACAACGCATGCCATTACAACGCGCAATACTTTTAGGGCAAGAGTAGTGTAAGTGTTGGATAGCGTAGGGGTAAAAATTACTATTCCCACTCCAGTGAGTGCAACCGTAGGGTAAGTGTTGGATAGTGTAGGGGTACACATTTCTATTCCCACTCTAGTGAGTGCAACAGTGGGGTAAGTGTTGGATAGTGTAGGGATAAAAATACTATCCCCATGTACCCCAAAACCCATACCCACCCTAAAACAAGAAAATCCCCATTACTTACCTTATAATGCGTCAGGACACGTTTCTTAAGTAGAACCTAAAATGAAAATATCTGTATTCTTTTTTTAACGTTGCCTTTCTGTCTTTGTTTACTTTAGATACCTGTCAGGGGTCATTAGGGCAGCAATAGAGCACATTTAAATTGTTTTCATCCTACATTTATTGTTTTAAGTATGTATTGAAAGAGGGAATAAATACAGTCTTTAGGTGATTTTTTCATATTTTTGTACCTGTCATGCTGCTATAAAAGTGGCCAGGTGGCATCAATAGATACCTACGTCATTAATTTGCTCACTTGCCTTTCATTATTCGCTGTTCACTCATCTGTCCTCACTTCGTATTCATTGCTCACTCCCTCAGTATAGAGACACTCATAAGTAATGTTTCCTTTGCTAGTTTTCATCTGTATGTGGGATCGCAATATTTGTATGCACCTTTTTATCACTGTGTGCACAGCAGTATGTTGCGGTAAGCAGAGGTGAATAGTGTGAGAAACCGTGCCCACTTCTTTTCAGGCTATTAGGAACACTCTCTTGTAGGAAAGTGGGTTTCTGGTTGCAGCAACCCACCTACACACTATTTACCAGGTTTCTGATGCACTTTGACTTGATGTGTCCTGTGTCCCTGCCAATCAGGTTTCCAGGGCACTATGCTCTCTCCCAAAATGGTACCCTTTTGCGCCCGATTGTCACTTCTCTGGCCACATTTAAGTCCCTTGGAAAAAGTATAATGGGTACCAAGGACACTGTGCCCAGGGAAGCCCTCTATGGTCTGCAAAAACAACAATTGATGGACAGAATGCAGAACAATTTCATACATTCACCCCAGTACGGAGATCTGGGCCTAAATCCATCGTTTTTTTGCACTCCACAACACCCCAGTTCAGACATGGCCATATGCAAATCAGCCTTGACCCTGTGCCTCATGGGAACAGTCCAGCCCGAACTGCCAAGCCATGTCTTTCCTCGACCAGAATTAAGCATCCTAGGACCGGTTTCTGGCTATCAGCCGTCTTCAGCCAGGATAGCTTGACTCCAGTGGTGTGGAGAGCATGGGACTCACGTCTGAGCATACCCATCCCACTCGGGGTGACACATGCAAAATCAACAATTGATGGACAGAATGCAGAACAATGTCATACATTCACCCCAGTACAGAGATCTGGGCCTAAATCCATCGTTTTTTTGCACTCCACACCATCCCAGTTCAGACATGGCTATATGCAAATCAGCCTTGACCCTGTGCCTCATGGGAACAGTCCAGCCCGAACTGCCAAGCCATGTCTTTCCTGGACCGGAATCAAGCATCCTATGACCGGTTTCTGGCTATCAGCCGTCTTCAGCCAGGATAGCTTTACTCCAGTGGTGTGTAGAGCATGGGACTCACGCCTGAGCATACCCATCCCACTCGGGGTGACAAATGCAAAAACAACAATTGATGGACAGAATGCAGAACAATGTCATACATTCACCCCAGTACAGAGATCTGGGCCTAAATCCATTGTTTTTTTGCACTCCACCCCAGTTCAGACATGGCCATATGCAAATCAGCCTTGACCCTGTGCCTCATGGGAACAGTCCAGCCCGAACTGCCAAGCCTTGTCTTTCCTGGACCGGAATCAAGCATCCTAGGACCGGTTTCTGGCTGTCAGCAGTCTTCAGCCAGGATGGCTTGACTCTAGTGGTGTGGAAAGCATGGGACTCACATCTAAGCTTACCCATCCCACTCGGGGTGACGAATGCAAAGACAACAATTGATGGACAGAATGCAGAACAATGTCATAAATTCACCCCAGTACAGAGATCTGGGCTTAAATCCATCGTTTTATTGCACTCCACACCACCCCAGTTCAGACATGGCCATATGCAAATCAGCCTTGACCCTGTGCCTCATGGGAACAGTCCAGCCCGAACTGCCAAGCCATGTCTTTCCTGGACCGTAATCAAGCATCCTAGGACCGGTTTCTGGCTATCAGCCGTCCTCAGCCAGGATAGCTTGACTCCAGTGGTGTGGAGAGCATGGGACTCACGTCTGAGCATACCCATCCCACTCGGGGTGAATAATGCAAAAACAATTATTGATGGATAGAATGCAGAACAATGTCATACATTCACCCCAGTACAGAGATCAGGGCCTAAATCCGTCGTTTTTTGCACTCCACATCACCCCAGTTCAGACATGGTCATATGCAAATCAGCCTTGACCCTGTGCCTCATGGGAATGGTCCAGCCCGAACTGCCAAGCCATGTCTTTCCTGAACTGGAATCAAGCATCCTCGGACTGGTTTCTGGCTATCAGCCGTCTTCGGCCAGATTAGCTTGACTCCAGTGGTGTGGAGAGCATGGGACTCACGTCTGAGCATACCATCCGACTCGGGGTGACAAATGCAAAAACAACAATTGATGGACAGAATGCATAACAATGTCATACATTCACCCCAGTACAGAGATCTGGGCCCTAATCCATCGTTTTTTTGCACTCCACACCACCCCAGTTCAGACATGGCCAAATGCAAATAAGTCTTGACCCTGTGCCTCATGGGAACAGTCCAGCCCGAACTGCCAAGCCATGTATTTCCTGGCCTGGAATCAAGCATCCTAGTACCGGTTTCTGGCTATCAGCCGTCTTCAGCCAGGATAGCTTGACTCCAGTGGTGTGGAGAGCATGGGACTCACGTCTGAGCATACCTATCCCACTAGGGGTGACCAATGCAAAAACAACAATTGATGGACAGAATGCAGAACAATGTCATACATACACCCCAGTACAGAGATCTGGGCCTAAATCCATCGTTTTTTTGCACTCCACATGACCCTAGTTCAGGCATGGCCATATGCAAATCAGCCTTGACCCTGTGCCTCATGGGAACAGTCCAGCCCGAACTGCCAAGCCATGTCTTTCCTGGACCGTAATCAAGCATCCTAGGACCGGTTTCTGGCTATCAGCCGTCCTCAGCCAGGATAGCTTGACTCCAGTGGTGTGGAGAGCATGGGACTCACGTCTGAGCATACCCATCCCACTCGGGGTGACGAATGCAAAAACAATTATTGATGGATAGAATGCAGAACAATGTCATACATTCACCCCAGTACAGAGATCAGGGCCTAAATCCATCGTTTTTTGCACTCCACATCACCCCAGTTCAGACATGGTCATATGCAAATCAGCCTTGACCCTGTGCCTCATGGGAATGGTCCAGCCCGAACTGCCAAGCCATGTCTTTCCTGAACTGGAATCAAGCATCCTCGGACCGGTTTCTGGCTATCAGCCGTCTTCGGCCAGATTAGCTTGACTCCAGTGGTGTGGAGAGCATGGGACTCACGTCTGAGCATACCATCCGACTCGGGGTGACAAATGCAAAAACAACAATTGATGGACAGAATGCATAACAATGTCATACATTCACCCCAGTACAGAGATCTGGGCCCTAATCCATCGTTTTTTTGCACTCCACACCACCCCAGTTCAGACATGGCCAAATGCAAATAAGTCTTGACCCTGTGCCTCATGGGAACAGTCCAGCCCGAACTGCCAAGCCATGTATTTCCTGGCCTGGAATCAAGCATCCTAGTACCGGTTTCTGGCTATCAGCCGTCTTCAGCCAGGATAGCTTGACTCCAGTGGTGTGGAGAGCATGGGACTGACGTCTGAGCATACCCGTCCCACTCGGGGTGACAAATGCAAAAACAACAATTGATGGACAGAATGCAGAACAATGTCATAAATTCACCCCAGTACAGAGATCTGGGCTTAAATCCATCATTTTTTTGCACTCCACACCACCCCATTTCAGACATGGCCATATGCAAATCAGCCTTTACCCTGTGCCTCATGGGAATAGTCCAGCCCGAACTGCCAAGCCATGTCTTTCCTGGACCGGAATCAAGAATCCTAGGACCGAATTCTGGCTATCAGCCGTCTTCAGCCAGGATAGCTTGACTCCAGTGGTGTGGAGAGCATGGGACTCACGTCTGAGCATACCCATCCCACTAGGGGTGACCAATGCAAAAACAACAATTGATGGACAGAATGCAGAACAATGTCATACATTCACCCCAGTACAGAGATCTGGGCCTAAATCCATTGTTTTTTTGCACTCCACCCCAGTTCAGACATGGCCATATGCAAATCAGCCTTGACCCTGTGCCTCATGGGAACAGTCCAGCCCGAACTGCCAAGCCTTGTCTTTCCTGGACCGGAATCAAGCATCCTAGGACCGGTTTCTGGCTGTCAGCAGTCTTCAGCCAGGATGGCTTGACTCTAGTGGTGTGGAAAGCATGGGACTCACATCTAAGCTTACCCATCCCACTCGGGGTGACGAATGCAAAGACAACAATTGATGGACAGAATGCAGAACAATGTCATAAATTCACCCCAGTACAGAGATCTGGGCTTAAATCCATCGTTTTATTGCACTCCACACCACCCCAGTTCAGACATGGCCATATGCAAATCAGCCTTGACCCTGTGCCTCATGGGAACAGTCCAGCCCGAACTGCCAAGCCATGTCTTTCCTGGACCGTAATCAAGCATCCTAGGACCGGTTTCTGGCTATCAGCCGTCCTCAGCCAGGATAGCTTGACTCCAGTGGTGTGGAGAGCATGGGACTCACGTCTGAGCATACCCATCCCACTAGGGGTGACCAATGCAAAAACAACAATTGATGGACAGAATGCAGAACAATGTCATACATTCACCCCAGTACAGAGATCTGGGCCTAAATCCATTGTTTTTTTGCACTCCACCCCAGTTCAGACATGGCCATATGCAAATCAGCCTTGACCCTGTGCCTCATGGGAACAGTCCAGCCCGAACTGCCAAGCCTTGTCTTTCCTGGACCGGAATCAAGCATCCTAGGACCGGTTTCTGGCTGTCAGCAGTCTTCAGCCAGGATGGCTTGACTCTAGTGGTGTGGAAAGCATGGGACTCACATCTAAGCTTACCCATCCCACTCGGGGTGACGAATGCAAAGACAACAATTGATGGACAGAATGCAGAACAATGTCATAAATTCACCCCAGTACAGAGATCTGGGCTTAAATCCATCGTTTTATTGCACTCCACACCACCCCAGTTCAGACATGGCCATATGCAAATCAGCCTTGACCCTGTGCCTCATGGGAACAGTCCAGCCCGAACTGCCAAGCCATGTCTTTCCTGGACCGTAATCAAGCATCCTAGGACCGGTTTCTGGCTATCAGCCGTCCTCAGCCAGGATAGCTTGACTCCAGTGGTGTGGAGAGCATGGGACTCACGTCTGAGCATACCCATCCCACTCGGGGTGAATAATGCAAAAACAATTATTGATGGATAGAATGCAGAACAATGTCATACATTCACCCCAGTACAGAGATCAGGGCCTAAATCCGTCGTTTTTTGCACTCCACATCACCCCAGTTCAGACATGGTCATATGCAAATCAGCCTTGACCCTGTGCCTCATGGGAATGGTCCAGCCCGAACTGCCAAGCCATGTCTTTCCTGAACTGGAATCAAGCATCCTCGGACTGGTTTCTGGCTATCAGCCGTCTTCGGCCAGATTAGCTTGACTCCAGTGGTGTGGAGAGCATGGGACTCACGTCTGAGCATACCATCCGACTCGGGGTGACAAATGCAAAAACAACAATTGATGGACAGAATGCATAACAATGTCATACATTCACCCCAGTACAGAGATCTGGGCCCTAATCCATCGTTTTTTTGCACTCCACACCACCCCAGTTCAGACATGGCCAAATGCAAATAAGTCTTGACCCTGTGCCTCATGGGAACAGTCCAGCCCGAACTGCCAAGCCATGTATTTCCTGGCCTGGAATCAAGCATCCTAGTACCGGTTTCTGGCTATCAGCCGTCTTCAGCCAGGATAGCTTGACTCCAGTGGTGTGGAGAGCATGGGACTCACGTCTGAGCATACCTATCCCACTAGGGGTGACCAATGCAAAAACAACAATTGATGGACAGAATGCAGAACAATGTCATACATACACCCCAGTACAGAGATCTGGGCCTAAATCCATCGTTTTTTTGCACTCCACATGACCCTAGTTCAGGCATGGCCATATGCAAATCAGCCTTGACCCTGTGCCTCATGGGAACAGTCCAGCCCGAACTGCCAAGCCATGTCTTTCCTGGACCGTAATCAAGCATCCTAGGACCGGTTTCTGGCTATCAGCCGTCCTCAGCCAGGATAGCTTGACTCCAGTGGTGTGGAGAGCATGGGACTCACGTCTGAGCATACCCATCCCACTCGGGGTGACGAATGCAAAAACAATTATTGATGGATAGAATGCAGAACAATGTCATACATTCACCCCAGTACAGAGATCAGGGCCTAAATCCATCGTTTTTTGCACTCCACATCACCCCAGTTCAGACATGGTCATATGCAAATCAGCCTTGACCCTGTGCCTCATGGGAATGGTCCAGCCCGAACTGCCAAGCCATGTCTTTCCTGAACTGGAATCAAGCATCCTCGGACCGGTTTCTGGCTATCAGCCGTCTTCGGCCAGATTAGCTTGACTCCAGTGGTGTGGAGAGCATGGGACTCACGTCTGAGCATACCATCCGACTCGGGGTGACAAATGCAAAAACAACAATTGATGGACAGAATGCATAACAATGTCATACATTCACCCCAGTACAGAGATCTGGGCCCTAATCCATCGTTTTTTTGCACTCCACACCACCCCAGTTCAGACATGGCCAAATGCAAATAAGTCTTGACCCTGTGCCTCATGGGAACAGTCCAGCCCGAACTGCCAAGCCATGTATTTCCTGGCCTGGAATCAAGCATCCTAGTACCGGTTTCTGGCTATCAGCCGTCTTCAGCCAGGATAGCTTGACTCCAGTGGTGTGGAGAGCATGGGACTGACGTCTGAGCATACCCGTCCCACTCGGGGTGACAAATGCAAAAACAACAATTGATGGACAGAATGCAGAACAATGTCATAAATTCACCCCAGTACAGAGATCTGGGCTTAAATCCATCATTTTTTTGCACTCCCCACCACCCCATTTCAGACATGGCCATATGCAAATCAGCCTTTACCCTGTGCCTCATGGGAATAGTCCAGCCCGAACTGCCAAGCCATGTCTTTCCTGGACCGGAATCAAGAATCCTAGGACCGAATTCTGGCTATCAGCCGTCTTCAGCCAGGATAGCTTGACTCCAGTGGTGTGGAGAGCATGGGACTCACGTCTGAGCATACCCATCCCACTAGGGGTGACCAATGCAAAAACAACAATTGATGGACAGAATGCAGAACAATGTCATACATTCACCCCAGTACAGAGATCTGGGCCTAAATCCATTGTTTTTTTGCACTCCACACCACCCCAGTTCAGACATGGCCATCCCCTTTTGTACCGCTTTGTCGCCATAAGTTGGCAGGGTATGTCAGACGTGAGTCCCTTGCTCACTTTGCCACTGGATTCAAGCAAGCCTGTCTGAAGATGGCTGTAATGCCAGAAACCAGTCCTAGGACGCTTGATTCCGGTCCAGGGAAGGTATGGCTTGGCAGTTCGGGCTGGACTGTTCCCATGAGGCACAGGGTCAGACTGATTTGCATATGGCCATGTCTAAACTTGGGTGGCAGAGTGGGCTAAAGAACGGTGATGGATCAAACCCAGATCTGTTGGGTGTGAGTGTTTGATTGGTTCAAATGCTCCGTCCATCTCCTCCACCTTTTGTACCTCTATGGTCTGCAGCACATATTGTGCCACCCTTAAAGGCCCTATACCTTAACACACACACACTGCCATTGCAGGCTGTGCGTTTTGGTGCAGAGAAAAGTAAAGAGTCGACATGGCACACCTGTGTGCCATGCATGCATCCCACTGCCTATGGTATAGGTCAGCCACCCCTCTAGCTGGGTGCACTATACCACTGGTGAGAGTACAGTTGCATGAGCACTGTACCCCTACAGTGTTTAAGTCCATTCTTAGACATTTTAAGTGCAGTGAAGCCATATAGATTATATAGTCTGGGAGTTTGTCATTACGAACTCCACAGCACCATAATGGCTTTACTACATTCTGGGAAGTTAGGTATCAAACTTCTCAGCATAATAAACCCACACTGATGGCAGTGTTGGGATTTATTATACCATGCACTCAGAGGGCATCTTAGAGATGCACCCTGAAAAAGAGAACAGCCTCTGGTGGGTTCCCTAACTGGTAACCACCAGCCTGCCTTCACAAGACCTGTTTCTGGACCAATGGGATGGGAGCCTTTGCTTCCTCAGCCCAAAAACTAAGCCTTTCCTGGGCAGAGGTGGTCACACCTCCCCCAGGTTATCTGTGGTAGGGGAGCTTCAAAGGCCTTCCGCCTTTGTAACATGACCCCGAGCCTCTCCTGCTATCAGGAGCTGGCCCTCTTCCTGTCTCTCCCCCTTTTCAGTGGGAGGCCAGGCAGGAAAAATTAGAACAACCCAAAAGGTGTGCCCACCTATGCCAACCCCACCCCTCATGTGGGAGAGGCGAGGTGAAGCTCACCCTTCAGTGCCCACCATCTTGCAGATGGCAGGCACTCTCCAATCAGTGTTAGGGATTGTGCCCCCTCTCCCACATAGGGTGAGCACACCAAGGGTGTAGTCACCCTAAGGTCAGAGTTTTATTGGTACCTGACGCAAAGACCCATAAAATGCCCCCTAAATGCAGTATTTAGGGGGCAGCCCTGAACCCAGGATGCAGATTCCTGATACCTACGAAGAAGAAGGATGAAAGAAGACGGCCAGCAGAGGAGAATGCAGAGAAGAACTGGCTTGGCCCCAGCCCTACTGGCCCGCCTGCAGTTTCCTGAGATTCTGCGCCAAAGATGGCCTTGTCCTGCAGCCAGCAATCTCCAGAACTCCTGTGAGGACTGACTCCCTACAACAAAGACCGGATCTCCAGCAGCTCTGTTCAAAAGAACCACTAAAGAAATACTCAGAGCCTGCTGAGGACAAAGAAACCTGACGTCTGGAACAACCACTGCACCTGATGCCTACGGCCTGTGTCTTGAGGTTGATGTAGATATCAAACGAATGAACACATCATCCTAACTTGGGGAAGATCTGATAATGTCTGAGTAAAGATTTCATTTAAATACAAACATCTCAGAGCAGATGGTCCTTCCCTTTGAAGCCTTATATTTCTGATTGACTGATTGTTATGAATCAATCACATGTGATAGTAATTGTGGCCACAAATGATTAAAATCTCACCAATTTTTCAAATGGGATGTTAACTGATTAACAGAGGGGTTTTTCATAATAGGATCCAAAACTTGAAATGCATAATTCTGAAGGGGAGTATAAATAACCATAACACTATTGTTATTAAATGAATATTTTCAACATTGTATTTATATGAAAGTTGTAGTGGTAACATCTAATTATTTATTTAGTTTCTTGTGTGTTATTATAACCCCTTCTTTAGGGTGTAAACTTTTAAATAGTACTAATGCTCATATTAACTTAAATCCTGAGCATCACATAGTGCCCTCTGCAGCTTTCTTGTTTTTTATACTTCTTAGCAATTTGTCCATTTTCTACATACTTTCATAATCACCTATAATGAGGACATTCAGTTATCAGGTTGCTGCAGCCACTTAATACACCCTCTATTTCTAGGTAATTTGTACTTAATAGTTGCCAACACAAGTTTTTCCGGATATAAATTCAAACAGTTTGACTAGGTGTTCATCACACCAAGATCACATCTCCTTCGTGCCACTATCTCATCACAGATCATAGACTGTTTTGACTTAAAAGAAATATAACAATCAGAGAGAAGGAGCTAACTTTTTCTTTCAGGTATATTTTTTCCAGGGGAGAATGTTGTCTTTGCCTGCCAAAAATTGTGAGAGGTCTAATTAATAATCATAAGGTGATTTTTACACTTTCCCTGGGAGCACTAAGAACTGTGTAGCTCATCATTGCAATTCAAGATGCTGGTAATTATAGGTCTGTGGTTGTCTCCACAATTTTGTTTACACCTAAAACAATGGTGGGCTTGCTTTATGAGAAATAATCAAAAATGGTAGAGTGAAAGCCCCAAATTAGCTTTTCTACAAATAGCTTCCTACCTAGCACCTGAATCCGCCCTCTAAAGTACCTTATCAGATATTGATCCTTTAGGTCCTTAAACCTTGAATTTAAGTATGGCATGTGCTGTCTTATGAGCATTTAATCAATTTTTTTCACCCCTTATACATTTCATGTTGTTTTTCATCAGCAATGAATAGTATGTTTGGGTTGCTCTTCCTCAGAGGAGCAAGAATGCTGTTTCCCCTGTGCTGCTCTGTTGCTGATAATCTGCTGTCCAGTGCTATTGAAGATCTGTGAATACTTCTATCTTTTTATGCTTCTAATGTACATTGACCATTCCCAGAGCTAAAATCCTTTCAGTCATAAACTATTGCCTATATTGAGTGTACCAGAACAAAATGACTGAAAGTGGTATTATAATGGCCATTTGGGGACGGACTAGAGCCAAAGGCCTAATATGTATAGCATGAGTCCATTTTGTCTGGATTCTGATACTTGTATGGTTGTTGACTTCACTCAAACTTCAAAGTGCTGCTGGTTATGAAATAGAGGTGTTTGTCAGTGACAAATAGCCTGGGGCCATTTTGTAACGTACTCCTCACTTAAACAGTTATTTACTAACTATAACTAACTGATTGCTCATTATGTCACTTTCCTCACTCACCTCATTTAATCCTTGTTAGTTTATACATTTCTTCACTCATTCTTCCTCATTATATTCTCTAATCACTCTAAACTTACTCCTCTGTCTCTCTCATGCTCTTAACTCTGACAACATCCACTTCATTGCCATACGTGGCATCACTGCGAAGTCACTAGAGCCATAAAATTCACCTTTAGGAGTGTTGACATCAGTTTCCTTCTTTGTGCTACACCTGTACATTCTGGAGCACTCCAAACTCTTCTCAGGAGTGTTGATGTCATGGGCGATTTCTTAAAAAATATAAAAAGTTTGGTTACAGTTACCTCACGATGATACCAGCCGAGCGGTATGGCTTTAAACCATACAGAGATTGTAATGGCCAAATCTCCATCAGAAATCCTGCAACATGTGCCTCTGGTGCCTGGGATTTGACCACGACCCACAGGCCTGCAAATCATGTCAGTGTATGCATCCAAAGGTGATTAAAGAACAAGAGGCAAAGATGTTTATGGCCTAGCACAAGACAAGCATTGGGGACGACAAAATCGAGACAGTGATTGAAGTTGCTGCAGTAGCCATCTTCATCAAAGTCACCAAAGAAAAAAGAAAAGTTTATAGAAGAGGCATGAGTCTCTCCGACATACTTCAAGAAGTAAGTCTCCACAACCCAGCCTTTGCCACATTCAATGTCGGACAAGGAACCAATGGTAGTCCCCATGGAGTCTATGGCGCATGTGGTTTCTTCAGACCTGCAGCTGGCTTCTGAGTCAATTTTCCTGCATCATCGATCCGAAGCCCCATGGCCAGTCAGCTTTGCCCATATTTTCCGATTTGTTGGGTGGAGGACCCTTCAGCATCCCTGAGTGACATGATAAGCATTTTAAGCAGATCTGTGGTCCCTTCTAGAGTGCTCGCTGGTCCCACAGGCCCAATGACTTGCTCTTGTCGAGCACTGGAGGGCTACTAGCGTCATTCCACTCAACGCCCTTTTCACCCTTTCTTGCCTAGCCCACATTATCATGGTCAGCAATACAGACTCAGTGCCACCACAGCATTCGGGATCAGCGCCGCGGCTACCACCTCCACTGAACAGCCCTTCTTACTTGCCTTCAGCGCCAGACCAAAACACCTCTCTGGTGCCACAGATGATGTCTCTAATTCCACTAACGCCACTGACAATACCCTGGTGCTGCTACTATTGATTCTTCCACCTCTTCTGACTCCACCAGTTCAGCTGACCACTCGAACAGACTCTCTTCCATTAATTAACCATCAACTTTATCGCTCCAGGAGAGGCCAAAGGTTAATAGAAGAAGGCAGTTTCTTCTTTGGGGCTCAGATCCAAATGCAGATGATTAGGATGGTTAGTATACACTGGACCTGGACTTTACAGGCCAGAAAGATCCAAGTGGTATTGACACTTCAGCAGAGAGGGAGCTTCTCTCTCTAACGGGTTTGCCCCTACCAGAGGTTCATTCATACCACTCGGTCATTAGGAGGGCCGCTAATACCTCCAAGTGCCGTCCATAGAAACAAGTCAAGTCAAGTCAGAGAATTTATATAGCGCACTACATACCCAGAGGGTCTCAAGGCGCTAAGGAGGGGGGGGGAGGATTACTTGTCAAATATCCACGTTTTAAGTTGTTTTCTGAAAGCTAGATGGTTCTGGGTAAGGCGAAGGTGAGTGGGGAGTGAGTTCCATGTTTTAGCAGCCAGGTAAGAGAAGGATCTGCCTCCCATGGTGGTCTTGTTGATGCGAGGTACAGTGGCGAGGGCTTGGCTGGAGGAACGTAGTTGGCGGGAGGGGGTGTAGAAGGACAGTCTTGAGTTGAGGCATTCTGGTCCAATGTCGTAGAGTGATTTGATCAGACCCCCTCATTGAGGTTGTACATTTAACCCCCCATACAGTAGAATTGTTATTTCCTTTCAATAAGGCCCTAACAGAACATAGTCTAGCTATTTGAAAAAAACAATAACTTCTACTGAGATTTCTGGAACCGATACCTGACACTATAAGCCATTTCCAGGAGGTCCCACCTTCCTCTCGCCTCACCCATCCCTGGAGAGCCTAGTAGTGCAAGCTTGTTATTTTTCCAAGCTAACACATGGTGCCTTTCCCACAACATAATCTGAGGTTTCAGCAGGGGATTTACTTTTGGGGCCATCAGCAATACACCCAACAGCAGCACCAACAACAGGGGATCTTCCCTCTACAAATAGTAGAGAGGACAAAGCAAGGTAACACCTGATGCCTTTCCCACAGCATAATCTGAGGTTTCAGCAGGGGATTTACTTTTGGGGCCATCAGCAATACACCCAACAGCAGCACCAACAACAGGGGATCTTCCCTCTACAAATAGTAGAGAGGACAAAGCAAGGGAAGAACAGATGCTCTACCCCTTTCTCCCTCCTCCTCTTCTTCCCCAACCACTACAGGGAAACAGCCATAGTTACCCTTGTCCGAACACACACAGTCATTTTGGGGACAGACATCCCATTTTCACACGTTTGGACCCCTCAGACCTTTCACAAGTTTTGAGGATTCCAGACCTTTGGGTCTTGTAGATTGTGGAAAGGGGCATGGCCTATCCTTCCAGCAGAACCCCCAACCATCTCTTCCAGTTACCAGTACTCCTGCCAGACCATCTGACTGTCCTTCAGCAAGAGGTTCTGACCTTACTAGTAATGGGTACTGTGGAGTGTGTTCCAGAGCAGGAGAGGGGCTAGTGATCCTGTCCCTAGCTCTGGTTCTTCTAGCACTGGAAATGGAAGTCTAGATTGTGTCTGTTGACTTGCAAGATATCTACTTCCACCTTCCTATCCTGCGGATACACAGGAATTTTCTATGCTTCATGGTCCGATCCGAACACTATTAGTTTGCTGTTCTCCCATTTGACCTCACTTCGCTCCTCCAGTCTTCACAAAAGTGGTGGTGGTGGTAGATTCAGACCATCACAGATGGCAATTAATTCCAGAATTCCTTTACCGGGATAACTGGCTCCTAAAAGCCAACTCACCAGGGATGTGTCCTACCATTTGCACACAACTGACAAGTTGTCGGTCAATATGAACTTTTCCATCAACAATCCTATGTCTCCCCTAGTTCCCTTACAGTGCATCCGGAGGCATATTTATCAAAGTTTTGCATTGCCCTTTCACCGTGCAAGGCAGTGCAGGGCTACACAAAACTAGAATGAGATTTACAAAGCCTGGCTGGATTAACAAAAGGCTGCGCAAGTCATTGCCTTGCTCTACTCTGCCCTGACAAGGCGTTCCATGGGTGAAGCATGGATGTTTCTATGCATCCATCCATTGATTTTGGTGCATTTCCCGAATAAATCTGGGAATGTGTCAACATTCTACACCTTCCCAGGGGAGGTACAGCGAGGAGAAATATGTCTATATATTCTTATTGTTTCCGCTTTCTAAGTGTTCGGTATTCTGCAACACACTTAGTTGAGGGAAGTGTCTTTCAGCGTTGTGTTTGTGCAGGAAGATGCCCCTTCCTGCACAAAAACAATACTGCACCCCTGTGCAAGGGTGCCTGCTCTGGTGCAAGCAGTACATGTTGCGCCATCACAAACAGAGGACAGGAATATGCCAAATAATGTTAAATATGGCACATTCCTGCTCTCTCCCTTTTGTGCAGAGCAGCAAGGCATCTTGCAGCAATGCTTTGCTTGAAGGCGTGATAAATTGGAAGGGGTGGGATGGTATACCATTGCAAATTGAGCCTTCCCTTCTTCTCAGAAGGTTCACAACATCCAGGCTATGATTGTGATGTTTCAAAATGGAACGACTGTTCCAGTCCTGATGGTCTTATGCCTCTTCGATCTGCAATCCTCCTTCATCCTTCTGGTCACCTATGCATGCTGACACATGAGGGCACTCCAATGATGTCTTTGCAGGCAGTGGTTCAAGCACCTTGGAAACACTTTAGTGGCCTTACAGTGGTAGAGGATGGACAGCAATCTATCCCAAGTAAGTCCATTTCACTCTATCCCTCCGGTGGCAACAGTTATCACTGATGCCTCCACTCTAGAGTGGGTAATATATCTGGAAGAATGTGAGCTCAGAAGTCCCTGGTCCCTAGATGAACGGAGATTGCTCATTAACCTCTAGGAATTACAGGTCATAATTTTGGCACTCAAGGTCTTCCTCCATTCCCTCAGTGATCAGTGTTTTCAGATCTTGATGGACAATAAACTATGTAGTATATCATCAAGCAGGGGGGAGTAGGGTCATACTTCTCTACCAAGAAGCTCTGAGACTCTAGTCTTGGGTTCAGGAACATTAGATTTGCCTGGTGGCACATCACCTTGCAGGTGTGCTCAATGTGCTAGTGGATAGTTTCAGTAAGAATCATCTTGCCAACCACAAGTGGCATCTGGAATCGGAAGTAATCCAGGACATATTCCAGCCTGGAGGACTCCTGATATTGACCTATGTGCCACTCACGAGAACGCTCAATTCCTGAAATTCTGTGACCTCTAGTTTCCGATGCAGGAAGCATTAGGGGACATGTTTCAGTTGAAGTTGAACTTTTCGCTCCATTATGTGTTTCCTTCCATTCCCTTGATTGCTCGAATTCTGAGGAAAAGTTTTCTTGATCAGGCCCAAGTAATCCTCATTGCCCCCAGATTTGCCACAAAGGGTGTAAAATGTAGACCTTATTCGCTTCTCCATGTGCCCTCCGCTCTGTCTCCCTCACAGAGTAGACCTCTTGTTGCAGTCACATGGCGGGTTCTCCATCCCAACTGCTAAAGCCTCCACCTGTCTTTCTAGAGATTTAACGGGCAACATGAGATCTCTTTCTTTACCTTCTGAAGGTATGGATATTAATTTATGTGCCCACAGTCATGTCACCAAGATAGTGTTCTGAGGCAGATGGAATTCATTTACCAATTGATATGTAGACAGCTTAGTAGACCCTCTTCAGGTTCATCTGTCTAACATCTTAGGTTTGTCCTTTCACTAGCTCAGCAGTGGGGCGCAGTGGGTACTGCTAAAGCTCACTTATCAGACTTTTCGGCTTTTCTTTGTTTACCTGACCAGCTGTCTCTTTTCAAACCATCCATAGTTATGAGGTTCCTAAAGGGACAATTAACAAGTTTCCACCAATCCCTTTTAGGATGCCTCAATGGGGCTACAACTTGGTTCTCATGTTTCTTTTATTTTCCCCTTTTGAACTATTACATAGTTGTCCTTTACGTTACTCACATTTAAGGCAGTCTTCCTGATCACTAACACATCAGCTAGACGTGTTAGCAAATTGCAAGCTTTTAGTGTCAAACATATATTCATTTCTTTTAGTCCTAACAGATTGGTGTTAAGAACCAAGGCTGCCTTCCTGCCATGTAGACTCCCAACCTTCTTCACTCATCCAGAGGCAACCAAGTAAGAACAGAGACTGCATCATCTTGATCATAAGAGAGCAGTTAGCTTCTACGTGGACAGAACATGCGAGTTAAGGCTAGATGAGCAGCTGTTTGTGGGTTATATGGGGAAGGTGAAAGGCAAGACAGTGCACAAGAGGACATTATCAAGATGGATAATCCTATGAATTACGATGTGCAGTGCTCTGGCTAACAAAGAGCCATCAGAAAGTATTCAAGCTCATTCCACCAGAGCAAGTTTTGTACTTCTGCAATGGCAACAGGAGTTCCAATAGCACACATCTGCAAAGTGGTGAGTTGGGGGTCCCTCTACACTTTTGCGTAGCATTACCATTTGAACTCAGAAGGGAGAATGGAAAGTCATTTCGCTCGCTGGTTCCTTGAGAAGTTCTTGGTAAAAACAGCCATGCACCCACACCTTGTCTTGTGACTGTTGGGGGAATTTATTCAAAAGGTGAGGAATCTGCAAGAAGAGCAAATACGCCCTGGAAAGCTCTCTATCCACACACAGAAATATGTACTCAATTAATCAAATCAAGCTTTATTCGGATCATAAAAAATGTCCATAAAAGCATTCTATGAAATACAATAAAATCAATTTATAACCAAGAATATGCAAAAGAAACAATATCTTAACATAATTAAAATAAGCACAATCATTATACATGTATACCTATAGTAATTCTTAGTTCAATTTTTCTAAGTGAACAAGTTCATTCCTTTGTTTTTTTGCTGACATTATTTAATAAATTACTGCATTGCAGACTGGTATTCTTTCCAAATTCCGTTAATTAAAAGAAGTTTTATAGGATTACAGGCAATTATCTTTAAAAATTGGACGGCGATACATTTTTCTAATTTCTATATAAAAATTTCAAAAGAGTAAAAATTGAAGGGTGCTTTGTTTGGATCTACCATCACACTGGCAGTTTAGAAGATTAGCACACCACTTGCCCCTTTTAGGAAAAGCAAAAAGATAGTGTAATGTATTCATCCGTAGTATGGTTAGGTAGAATCTATGCTGTACCTTAGTTATAAAAACGAGGTATGGCTGCAGACCCATGGCGATTGGTCCATTAAGATAAGATATAGCAATTTTCTTAGAACCTGAAACCTCATCTCTTAAGGCTGTCCTAACATTCAGGAGACTCCTTTTCAAATCAACCTTACTGATGTGTTGTATGTCTTCAGGTTGATTTCCATTCAGGGGCAAGTTGCATTCTTCTAAGAGACCACTAATATAACTCAACCAAGGTATTTTCTTGCATCGGTCTTGGGACAAACAGTCTAAAATAATATCCCTCGTAAAGCGAGTTTCTTCCCTAGTCCAGATACGGTGCCACAAATTTAAGGCGGTTATGCTAATCAAATCGTGTATATATGGTGTTCCGGTTTCTCTATGCAAGATAATGAAAGGGTGTTCCGGTTTCTCTATGCAAGATAATGAAAGGGGTGAAGGCCGGTACGGCTAACAAACGTCTTAAAAAGTTGTTTTCAAGAATTTGTAATGGCAAAGTATCCGTCTGGCCCCATAGTGCTCCCCCGTAACAACTCCCGGTGATGCACTTTGCTCCGTATAGCTTGAGAATCTCCCGTATAGGTTTTTTACCAATTTTTTGGGAGAATCTAAAAATAGCCTCCACCAATTTCACAAATTTCAACTTGCATAGAGTTATATGTGTATTCCAAGTACCTTTACTGTTAAAAAGAATCCCTAAGTAAGAAATGTAAACGTTCTCTCTATTAATGTCTCGTTAATATAATGTGATTTTGTTTTAATATTCTTTTTACCTTAGGACATAACCAAAGTCTTACTCAGGTTACTTTTTAAATGTTTTCCGTCATAAAACTAGTAAAATTGTCCATCCGGGTCTGTAATCCGTTCGCTGTCCTTGTAATTAGGACAGCATCATCGACGTACAATAATAGGGGTGTTGCCCGCTTACCGATCATTGGGACATCTACCCCCAAATTCTGTCGTAAAATATCAATGCCATTTATATGAAGTGAAAACAGAAGAGGGGCAAGTGTGCAGCCTGGTCTTATTCCATGTGTATTATTAAAGTGCTTTGTGCATTCCCCATGTATTCCACAACGTATATTTGCGGACAGACGAGCATAGATTTAAGATAAGAAACTAATAATATCCTTCGGGGCTCCCATCCCTCCCAACGTCTCTTGACAAATCTACAAAGCAAAGGTGCAAAGATCCTTCCCTAGCGAAGGTGTATTTTCCTATTATTGTTGTTGTAATACTTTATTCGATATAATCATATCATAAAAGTACAAACATTCAAGTTAATAAAAAATGGCATATATGATAAAAATGTACAATTCATAAGATAAAAAACAATAAAAATACTATTTACACTTTAAAAACAACTCTGATAGCGGTACTAAAGTGCAACAACGGTAATATACATGTGGGCTTTCTGTACATGCAGGATCTATACTTTATTAGTATTTAGCAATCTGGTGCGAGTAAGCCAGGCACTTGATAGGTACTTTGCAACTCTGCATACAACAAATAAAGATGTTGTATCGGTTAAGAGAATGCGGAGGGCGACCCTAAAATCTCTAACACCCAACTCCCTGCATACTGGCTTCAACCATCTCGATCTCGCCCTCTTGTATGCTTTGCAAACAAACAGAAAGTGTGGTAGGGATTCGGTCTCACATGGACAGCTTGGGCAGGTGTCATTTGAGACCCGCATTCCTTTCCATCCCCTAATAAATTTGTTAAGGGGTAGTGTCCCATACCTCATTTAAAAAAGAATTGATCTGTCTTTTAGTATTTGGATGAAATCTAATAATGGTTCAAACCTCCTAGTGGGCTTATGCTCCAGAAATTGTGTGGTTAGAGCTCCCCATTTTGTACTCTTCTGTTCCTCAGTGTGTACCCACTCCCAGTGCATTTTCTTAACAACTTGCTCTGGAGGAGGGGACTGTGAGGTCCAGGATTCAGCCAATCCCAGCTTCATGCCATTTGCCTCAATTTGTTTAGTCACTGGATCTTATTCACACTGTTCAAGGCTAGCAGTTCGTCCATCTCCAGGGCGTAATTTGCTAGTTCTGAGGTCCTTCTCAGGCGCACCCAGAACAGCACAGGGCAAAGGCGTACTATGTCTAAAATAGAGCGTTTGCCCATATCATGAAAAAGGGGCTTCAATGGGGTTGAGATAGGAACGGCAACTAAGTCCCTTATAAACGTATTCTCGGCTCTAACCAGATCGGTGACATTTTCGCAGCCCCACAGTTCCAACCCATAGACTGCGGAGGACAGCACCTTCCCTTCAAATACAGCTAGAGCCGGGGCTATAGGCCTGCTGACTGACATACGCTGACTCCTCAGAATGGCTCCCGAGACTCTCTTGAGGTTTAGCAGCATCTTGGCAACATGGGAGTCCCATTTCATTCTATTGTTAATCCTGATTCCCAGGTAGTCAAAATCCTCCTCCACCTCAAGAGGCGACCCATTAAGGGTGAAATTAATTTTCTTTGCTTTTTTTGAAGGGGCAGCACCATTAACTTGGTTTTGGATGTATTAATGGTCAGCCCGCGTTCATCGCAAAATAGACTGAATCTGTCCAGTAGTTTCTCCAGCCCTGAGGGGGTTTTGGACAACAGGAGGGTGTCATCTGCAAAGAGGAGGGTTGGTGTTTTCTCCCCCGCCAGGACCGGAGCATCGGCATTGTCCTCCCTCGAATGGTCTACCACCCCATTGATAAAGAGGGAGAACAATGTCGGGGCCATCACACAGCCCTGGCGTACCCCCCTATTCACCTGTTAGCTGTCCCTCATTCCCCATCTAATTCTAGCATAATTATCTTCGTGAAGTTTAACTATAAACTCCAGGACGTAACGCGGGAACCCCATTTCCAGCAGCACCCTCCAGAGTTTATCACGAGGCACCAAATCAAAGGCGCTTTTGAGGTCTATGAAGGTCAGATATAAATTCCCCTTCATAATGGTTACTGATTTCCAGTATATTGCCCAAAACCTGAAAACATGGTCCATAGTACCCACATTCTGGCGGAAACCCGCCTGGAAGTGGGACAGTATATTCCCCTCCTCTAGCCACATACCTACTCTATTTATAATGACCCTGCCAACTATTTTCTGAGCAGCGTCGATTAAACTAATCGACCTGTAGTTGGCAGGGTCCTCCCTATCGCCTTTCTTATGGATAGTAACAACTTCAGCACCCCTTCACAAGTCAGGGACAGGGTATCCATGAAGGATTCTATTAATTAGAGGAGCAATAAAATCAGACCACAGCTTAGGGTCATGTATGTATAGATCGCCCGGTAACCCATCCGGGCCTGCCGCTTTAGAGGGTGTTATGCTCCTGATAGCATCAGAAACTTCTCGGGCTACAAAGGGTTCTACAGGTGTAAGTTCCTCATTAATAAAGTCATTTTGTACCCTCCATGATTGAACTAAATCACCTTCGCCACAATACAGATTTGAAAAATGGGAATGCCATTGTTGCTCAGTTATATGGTTAGGGAGGGGCTCTACTTCTCTCCTGTCAATATGTTTATCAAGTTCCAAAACAGGGTAGAGTTCTTCGAACTGGCAGCGATCTTAAGTTGTTGCCAATATTCTTCCTCCCAGTCCTTTGCACTTTTGATGCAATCGCTATATTCCCTTCTAGCCGTCCTAACTGCTATAGCGTCCTTTCTCCTAATGGCGTTTGCTATAGCCCTTCTCTTTTCCCTACAACCTGTTGTATACCATAGGTTGCCACTTTTTGGTGGATTCTTCTTCCTTGGTCCACTAGTATCTCTTATAGTGAAGAATGAACCAATTTTCTCTATTAGACTCTTGTAGGAGTCTATAAAATTCAGACTTTGTTCGGTTGACTGGGCGGAGGTATGGGATAGGAGTTCCCTAGTTTCTGCCTCTACTAGTTCTTTAATACGGATCAAACTATCTTCTTGGCACATCACCCTGTTCCACTTTAATCTGCGTTTTGCAATTAGATGGAACTACTTCTTTTGTGATCATAAGTGGGGCATTTAATGCTTCCCTCTCAATACCCCATCTTATTTCCATGCAAAGTGGATTATGATCGCTATCCTGGGACTGTCTGACTTCCATGTCAACTAGTCTGTTCGAGGAACCGGTATCGAGCAGAATGTAATCAATACGGGATGGACAAATAAATCTGTTATAGGTCATCATACCATTTGGGTCTGAGGTTGTCCTACCATTCAGGGCACGTAGGTTATATTCTAGTGTTAGGGCATTTATTTGGATCGCTCTTGGCGTCCATTTTCTGATTGGCGCTATGGTTAGAGGCGGGATGGACTGTCTAGAATCCTCTTCATTAAGTCCCAGGAGATCTTCTTTGCTTAGGGGTTCATATGTACAGTTAAAATCTCCCCCTACAATAATGCTAGACAATGGGGGGATACCTGCTAGCGCCACCTCGAGTAAGGCTATAGTGGGTGAAGTTTGACCTCCTGGGCAACCTCTAGCATAAATATTAAACAGCTCCATCGAGCTTCCAATATGGGAGCCCTTAGTGGAGATTTGTAGTATGTCCTGCGATGGTAAAGTATGCGCAGTAAGTGCCCAATTCAAAGCCACACTAAACCATACGTGCAGTCCTCCCGATGGGCGACCTCTCCCTGAACTAATTGCCGGAATAAAGTGGGTGGAATATCCGCATTTATATAGGGGAGACATGCTCCATGTTTCCTGGAACATACAGATGTCGAACGTATCTATGAATTGGTTCCATTCTGGATTTGCCATATTTTTTTGAAGCCCCGCTATGTTCCAGGAAAACAATTTAATCATGTTTGTGTTTGTAACCCTCTCTGTGTGAACTACTTCTGAAGCTAGTCTTACAACTGCTGTTGTTAGGGGATATTGAGCGTTGGCCACTTCATTAGACCTTTCTTCCCCCGAGGAACAACCTCATCATTAATCTTCATAGCCTCCATATCTATAAGGCTTGTGGTGGAATTGGTCTGACGCTCGGGCTTGCACATAGTGTGCTTGTCTTACACTATTCAGATAGTTATCCTTTAATGGTCAGTCTATGTTGTTTAGACCCGATGCGTCCTTGAGCCTAGATTTAGACCATAGAGGTTTGTATGTTACAATTCCTAGGGGGGCATGTCCTATACTCTAGGGCTACTAGGTTCTCTGCAATTGCTATGTTACCAAACTGTATCTCAATACAGTCTGTTGATGAACTACGCAAGGAAATTCTTTTAACATTAATCATATCCTCCCTAATGACTGATCTGCACCCTCTCACGTGGCGAAGCCCGTGAATGGCTTTATTGCGTATGGATTCACTGTTCTCATAAGTGTTAGAATCTCCAAGCTTGGTGACCCCGGTCATGTAGACAATACCACAAGGGGATCTGTATGGTGTGTTTATCTGTTTGTTACTCCAATTAGTTGTTTCAACCATGTCACTATAATATTTATTATCCCCCTGCAGGACCCTGCATTGTGATATTGACCCCCTCAATTTTGCTACTTCGGCATATGAGCCCGAGGTGTTTTGCCTGGCGGGCATTTTAGCTAGGGGGTTATGAGCTGGTATTTTGGGTCGTAACTCTACTACAGTTTTGGAGACACATAATGGAGCTGTTCGTGTATTGGGTTTAGATAGGGCCGCTCCTGCTGTGTGGTTTGGTGGGGCCGATCGCAAGATAGGGGCTTTTACCGGGTTGGACACTAACACTGGGTGTAGAGTGTTTGTTATGTGTAGTTCCTCCCGTTTTGTAAAGTCCATCATGAATTTCTTAATAATAGCTATATCCCTTTCCAGGCTTTCCTTTTTCATCATGATTACATTATTAAAATTCAAACATCTGGAGCATTCACCTGGACTATTCACAGCCTCCACAGTCCCCCCAGCCCTTGTGATAAGACCTCACTTAATTCCCTGGATTCCCCTTCCAACACTGAAAAGCGATTAGTACAAGTGATGCCCATTTCACATGCTATCACCTGCGAGGACCTGTCTATATTCCCAGTTGATATAGCTGGAAGTTCGGCATTAGCACTCATGTTTGTCCCTCTTAATGCCTCTAACATTTACCTCAATGGGGCAAGCAGGGTTAGAATGCATATCATCTACTGAGCACTTGGATGTTGATCTTTTAGAAAAAATAGCTGGGATCACTTTGCTCTTTATCTGCAGTAAACCGTCGACCAGGGGATCAGGGTTATCCACATTTCTTAAGGATGGGGCCGTCAATAGAATGTCCTCAAAATCTTCAACAATAGATTCGATGCTTGACATAACACAATTAGCGGCAGCATGTAGCAACTTTTTTGACTTCTTCCTTTTTTTTGTTGTAATGGCAAGTGCTCCCCCCCACCCCCTCCATTACCTTCCTTTTACCCATTGCTAGCTACAACTTTCCCTGGTAAATGGGATAATATCCAACAACTCGAAGGTGGCCCAACACTATCTTGTGTATCAGGGAGCAGTCAACTTGACGAACAAGCACAGTACCTTTTTTTTTATATGGGTGGTTCAAGTTCTCACATGTAAGGGGCGGAGCCCTGCCCTGCCTCGGTCTGCCTAGGATGGCCGCAGATGGCCCCGCCCTTGTCCCGGACTTCTCCCGGCGCGCTATCGCGCGTGTCCCGCGGGACGAGGTTCCAAGGGATCCTTTATGCTCCTCCTGGCGCTTCCGTGTGACGTCCGCGGCGTCCTGGCCTCTAGTGGGGCTGCTGGGAGGTGTAGTCACAGGAGTGGAAGGGGCCCGGCGGAGCCAAGCCCGGCCGGAGGAGCGACCGGAGCAAAGCCCGGCCCACAGGTGCTGCCACAGGAATGCGGGGCTCGGCGGAGCCAAGCCCGGCCAAGATGATGAAGCAGAGCAATGCCCGGCCCTCAGGAGTGAGTACAAGCAACAGGTAAAGTTCCTCCCGGACTCGGCACCAAGGGAGCCTTTATGCGCCTCCTGGCACTTCTGTGTGACGTCGGCGGCATCCTGGCCACTAGTGGGGCTGCTGGGAGGTGTAGTCACAGGAGTGGAAAGGGCCCGGCGGAGCCAAGCCCGGCCGGAGGAGCGAGTGGAGCAAAGCCCGGCCCACAGGTGCTACCAAAGGAATGCGGGGCTCGGCGGAGCCAAGCCCGGCCAAGATGATGAAGCAGAGCAATGCCCGGCCCTCAGGAGCGAGTACAAGCAACAGGTAAAGTTCCCCAAGGACTCGGCACCAAGGGAGCCTTTATGCACCTCCTGGCGCTTCCGTGTGACGTCCGCGGCGTCCTGGCCGCTAGTGGGGCTGCTGGGAGGTGTAGTCACAGGACTGGAAAGGGCCCGGCGGAGCCAAGCCCGGCCGGAGGAGCGAGTGAAGCAAAGCCTGGCCCACAGGTGCTGCCACAGGAATGCGGGGCTCGGCGGAGCCAATCCCAGCCAAGATGATGAATCAGAGCAATGCCCGGCCCTCAGGAGCGAGTACAAGCAACAGGTAAAGTTCCCCCCGGACTCGGCACCAAGGGAGACTTTATGCGCCTCCTGGCTCTTCCGTGTGACGTCCGCGGTGTCCTGGCCGCTAGTGGGGCTGCTGGGAGGCATAGTCACAGGAGTGGAAGGGGCCCGGCGTAGCCAAGCCGGGCCGGAGTAGCGAGCAGAGCAAAGCCCGGCCCACTGGTGCTGCCACAGGAATGCGGGGCTCGGCAGAGCCAAGCCCGGCCAAGATGATGAAGCAGAGCAATGCCCGGCCCTCAGGAGAGAGTACAAGCAACAGGTAAAGTTCCCCCCGGACTCGGCACCAAGGGAGCCTTAATGCGCTTCTTGGCGCTTCCGTGTGACGTCTGCGGCGTCCTGGCCGCTAGTGGGTCTGCTGGGAGGTGGAGTCACAGGAGTGGAAGGGGCCCGGCGGAGCCAAGCCCGGCCGGAGGAGCGAGTGGAGCAAAGCCGCTGCCCACAGGTGCTGCCACAGGAATGCGGGGCTCGGCGGAGCCAAGCCCGGCCAAGATGATGAAGCAGAGCAATGCCCGGCCCTCAGGAGCGAGTACAAGCAACAGGTAAAGTTCTCCCCGGACTCTGCACCAAGGGAGCCTTTATGCACCTCCTGGCGCTTCCGTGTGACGTCCGCGGTGTCCTGGCCGCTAGTGGGGCTGCTGGGAGGCATAGTCACAGGAGTGGAAGGGGCCCGGCGTAGCCAAGCCGGGCCGGAGTAGCGAGCGGAGCAAAGCCCAGCCCACTGGTGCTGCCACAGGAATGCGGGGCTCGGCGGAGCCAAGCCCGGCCAAGATGATGAAGCAGAGCAATGCCCGGCCCTCAGGAGAGAGTACAAGCAACAGGTAAAGTTCCCCTATTAGTTCTAAGCTCAGAAACTGTTCGGCCACCCCAACACCTCATCTGAAGCCATACTGAGCTACAGATAAGATGTTCTTTTCTTCTACCCATTGCTCTAGCCTGGCCAACAGCATTCTTGCCATTACTTTAGAAGAAGAGCCAAGCAAAGATATTGGGCAATAGCAATTGGCACTACTCCTATTCCACTTTTTGAAAATGGGGACTATCAGACTCTCTGCCCAAGTGGCAGGTACCACCCCATCAATTGTTGCATTAAAAAATTTGTACACAACGGGTACCCAAAAATCCATATTATATTTAAATATATCAATTGGGACTCCGTCGGGGCCAGCCGCTATGCCACTAGCGCTATTCTTAAGGGCTGTTACAATTTCTTCTTGACTGATACTCTCTATTTTGGTGTTTTTTAAGATTATGACGGATTTATCCTCTTTATTTAAAAAACCCTGATCAGTTTCATAAAAAACTGCTTCAAAGTGGAATAACCAATCCGCTGGGGTCACTAACATATACATTTTTACTGATTGGACATCTGTAAAGAAAGGTTGATCCAATGTTTTCCAAAAAAGGGCCGAATCTTTAAGAACGGCAGCTTTGATCAGATTCTCCCACGCATTATCCCTATCTCCCAGTTTCTTCGGGTAAGGGGTTCTTTATATGACTTCCGTAGGATACTGTCCTCCTCCCTATTACGCCAGATGGTTTTTATTGCAGACTTTAAATCTCTATTTAATCTAGAGCATTGATTATCAAACCATCTTGGGGAATGCGAAACATCTGTTTTAGGATTCTTTCGCAAATGATCAGAAATTGCAGTAGAAATACTTTAAAAAGCCTTAACTCTGTCCATACTATTTGAGGAATTATCAAGGCAGGTTAAAACATGATCATTAATTTTTAATAGGATCCTATTTGTAAAAGCTTCTGGGTCAACGGCAGCCCATTTGATTGAGATCCTATTCTCGCCCTGTGTCTTTATATCCATAGCATGGGTACTTACTTCTGGTTGTTTTAAAACAGGAGATTTTAAGGTTATCAGCAAGGGATGATGATCATTCAATAAACTTGGGGAGACAAAACATTCAGCTATTAGGGACCTAAGGCTTATTGAGGTGATAAAGTGATCAATACATGAGGATGATCTTACTCCTTCAAAGGTGTAAATATTACCCCTATCCTCACGTCCGCTCCCTTTTATAGCCCTACCTGCCTTTAAGGGGATAGCATTTGTTGAAATAGTCTTGAACCCGTTTACGAAGAAATTATCTGTGAGCCAAGTCTCTTGTAATAAAACCACATCGCAGAGTTGGATGCTTGTAAGCCAATTTACATTCTGCAGTTTATGCCTAGCCCCAGCAACATTCCATGTCATTATATGAAGGCATTCATACTGAGGATAGCTAGAAGGATCCGTCTCAACTTCTGTGACAGACCCTTTCTTGCAACTATCAGTGCTAACATCCCTAGCTTTAGTTATCTGACTCATACTCCTCCCTGCATAGTTTAATGTATCTAGCTGGGTAGGCAAGTTAATCGCAGGGAGACCAAACTATGATGTTCTCCAACAGTGGGGGACTTAGAGGTTGTAGTCAATCACAACCATCTAGACCAGACAATGTGGCAAATCTGTTAACTAGATTTAGAAAGGGTGGCCTCTGGGTAGGACCCTGCAGTGCTCTCCGGTAATTTAAAACACGGGGTGTTGACCACCCTTTCCAAATAAAATGGCGTCTATAAAAAAAAACCCTAATGGCAAAAGAGAGATCTTACTGAAATGATCCTCTAAATTAATACTCCCTATACGGTCCAGTAGAAATCTCACAACCTGCTCGTTATTAACCCCTTCCATGCTCATGACGAGCTCAGCTCGTCATGAGGCACACTGGAGCTGTGCTTATGACGAGCTGAGCTCGTCATGAATAGAGGGATTCATGGAATGTCAGCACAGGAGGGGAATTGCCTTAGCAGCCAAGGTGTTAAGTTGGCAACTATGCAGTCCTCTCTCAAGTCCTTCCTAGAATGTCCTATCCAAGCAGAACGTCTAGCCATGATCATCTGATTACAGATGTTCTAATCCCAAACCCCGACATGCTTCAATTTAGTTGTGAGCCAGTACATAGTTTTGGCCATCAGCTGATCGGTAGTTTCTAACTGTCCTTCCTGTGAAACCGGGATATTCTGCAAGATCACTACCAAAGGGGCAGCAGCTGGAGGAAGATGCAAGACCTGAGAGCCCTCCAAGGCTAGACTATGATCCACACCCTCAAACGTCTGCTGCGGTTTTCGACGCTAAGGCCCCGATATCAAGCTTGGTGTTTCGTCACCCCCAGTCCCCACACATGGACCACTTTCCTCCCCTTCCTGACAACAAAAGCTAGCCTGAGTAGGGCCACTAAGATTAACCCCTGGCTCAACCCATTTAACACCCACATGCACTAAACCAACATCATGATTACCCACAACATCCTCATTCCTCCCAGGTACCGACGATGTTGAGGGTATTTGCCTGGCTACGAGGGATTTAGGAGGAATGGAGTTCCCAAGTACTGCGTTGCTTAGCTCATTAGATGTATTAACTATTAACCTATTTCTGGAGGCTAAAAACCCCTCTAGGTTAGAAAGGTTATTCATAACGTTCAGTTCAAAATCGGTTAGTCTTTCCTCAATTTTAGAGAGGGATGTATGACGTAACAACGCGTGTTATTACAACGCGTGCTGTTACAACGCAATTGTTACGACTGCATGTTACCACGCTATGCCTTTACAACGCAAGTCTTTACATCGACTTGCACTAGGTGGCGTGCTAACATTAAAAAAGGGTAATTTACTATTCCAACTCCAGTCCACTTATCAGTAGGGAAGGTGTTGGGATAGTAAACTACACCATTTTTAATGTTAGCACGCCATCTAGCGCAAGTCGATGTAAAGACTTGCGTTGTAATGGCATAGCATTTTTACATGCGGTCGTTGTAACGACCGCGATGTAACAGCATTGCGGTGTAATAACCGCGTTGTTAAGGATGTTTCCCTTAGAGAGCCTTTGCATTATTGGAGACAGAGATGATACAATTAAATTACCCAATTTGGACCACATAACGTCATTGACTTTGTCAGAGGAATCGCCTAGAAGATCTAAAGTCGAGTCCCGTGGCAAACTTGGCTGTGAAAACACCGTTGTTAGAGATGGCGATGCTACAGTTTCTCCATTTTTATTCATCTTTTTAATTTTTGCCGGTTTCTGTCTCTGTGGGCCCCCTCCCTGATCCACTTTTGTGAAGTGTCTGAGGGTACAGCAGAGGAGTTAGTTTTACCATGAGGTCCAGATCTTGTGGCAATACTTGGGGGTGGACTGCTTCGGGTATTTACAGTAACCGTCTCAACCAGTTCAACAGATGGCGTAATATTATGTGTTCCCTGTCCGCCTTGTTTTTCCGATGGTTCATTTTGAGACAATCCAGGGTCACTTACTATGACGGGAGAATCAGGAACTGCAACCAAGGAGCAATCAGGGGCACGAGCACAAGCCAGGGCGCCCAGAGACTATCGTTTAGCTGTTTGTAGATCAAGAGACTCACGACGCTCTGTCAGTGCTATCTCCTGAGCAAGGACAGAGCTGGCTCTAATTAAAAACTGATCCAAAGTCCCCACCACGCTGCCAGACAGCTGTGCAGATCTTCCCTTGCCCTCACGCAAATTCATCCTCACTAAGCTTCTGAAATGATGGGAGGTCAAAAAAACAACTTAATAAATTCCACCTTCCCAATTAATAACACTTTTCCCTAGACCAACCGTATGTCAAATTGAAAAGACCTTCTGATTATGACTGGCTTTTGTGAGTGAGCCCGGCCTCATCCGTACTCTAACGGGCTCAAACAGGTCCGCACTTGGCCTGGCCCGCGCCCGCTAAGCGGGAGCCGCAAGCACCTTTATGCGCCTCCGGGCGCAAGAGAATGGCAGCGGCGCCTCCTGGCGGGGTAATCAGGCAAAGCAGTGTGGGCTCTGAAGTCTAGTAAAGAGGTTCCCGCGAAGCGGGAGCTGCGAGCACCTTTATGCACCTCCGGGTGCGAGAGAATGGCGGCAGCGCCTCTTGGCGCGGTAATCAGGCAAAGCAGGGTGGCTCTAAAGTCCAGTAAATGTACTCACATAGAAATCTATATGCTAGTCAATCTTTTCTAAGTCTACACATATACTTTATGCACAGTAGCACTAGGGTTTCCTTACTCTTCATTTTCTTTTGAGAATCCCTTTTTTCCTTGAACATGTTTAAATGCGTGGAAATATTGTGTAGCAAGTGGGAGAAGTAACATTTGAAAAACATGTTTCACTGTTGAGTAATCTCTTCATCTATGCCATCTCCGAAATTCCTTCCTATTCCCACTCTGGAAACAAATTTACTCCACCTCTTGTGAGAAGTGAATCTTAAATTGTTCCCCGGGTGGAAATTGGCAGAGAAAGTGTTTGTGGACAGTTACAAACTCACAAGTTTGCAGGCACACATACACTTTGTAAGGCAATAAAGCCCTTAAAATGTCTCTACATACCCACATAAAAATATTTATTCACATAGATATCTGTATGTTTTTTAATCTTTTTCCAAGTGTACACATGTACTTTGTGCGCATTAGCACTTTGTCTTTCTTTGAATTGAGATAAATGTATGCCATATAGACCAGGCTATTACATAGCCATAATTGTGATGGATAGGTGCACATATTTCCAAGATAAAATACAATGTAGTTCTCTTTGAGATACACATTTGTAATATAGTGCTTAATCTGATAGGCGCTTACTGTTAAAGGAATAATGATAATATGGTACTCTTAATGATGGATAAATTAACATGAACTTTTTCAATACAACATGACGTGAGCATCGATAACACCATCAAGACTAAGCATGGGCGCAAAATCTGTTCCGCTCTCGGTTTTTTGGCAAATTCGCGATCCGCGAATTCCCTTGAATTTGCCGAAAATCCGCGAGCGGAACGGTTCCGGGGGGCAAAAGTTCAAGCTTCAAGCTTGTAACTATTTTAGAACGGCGCCGGCAAGCTGCCAGCACCATTCTAAAATAGTTACTAAGTTAGCTTCAACAGGAAGCACTAATAGATAAAATGCAGGTGCTGGAGCACCTGCTTTATTTTATCTATTAGTGCTTCCTGATGAAGCTAACTTAGTAACTATTTTAGAATGGCGCTGGCAGCTTGCCGGCGCCATTCTAAAACAAAACAGGAGTGGGGCAGAGGGCAGAAGGTCACAGAGTGGGGCAGAGGGCAGAAGGGCACAGCAACAAGTGGGGCAGAGGGCAGCAGGGCACAACAACAAGTGGGGCAGAATGGCACAAGAACGAGTGGGGCAGAGGGCAGAAGGGCGCATCGCGGTCTCGCACAAAAAAAACCCCGCGAACACGCAAAGCGCCCCGCGAACACGCCAAGCGCCCCGCGAACACGCAAAAATAAAAAAATCCGCAAATTCATGAATTTTGCGGATCGCGAATTCGCAAATCCGCGGATCGCGAATTCGCAAAATTTGCCCATCAAGACCATGCGCACAATCCACTCAGGCTCTCCGTCAGACCCATTCCCGCACCACGTCTTCAACAGAGCAAGCAGCTCCATTGCACCCCACCTGCGCAACGTCATCAATCTCTCCCTCGAGACCGCGACCTTCCCAGAGATCTGGAAACACGCCGAGATCAACGACCTAATCAAACAAGCATTTGCAATGCAATAGGTCTCGCATTAGGAAAGTTTGATACCTATAGCATTTGTAATGCAATATGTGTTGTATTTACGTGACTTAGATGTATTGAAATTACAAATAACGAAGGCATTTTTTTTATAATTAATACTTAAATAAAAGTTATTGTAATGTATAATGGCAATAGCTTAAACTTTTGTAAATAACTTTTGTGAAGAATGTTTGTGACATTTGTAACATTTGTAATAAAGCTTGAAACATTGAGAGAACATATTTGAACCAGTTGTTGTTGAATGGTTGCACAGATTGATGCTGTGGTGGCGCTGAGTAATGTTGTGGTGGCGACAAGTGATGCTGTGGCATTCAGTGATGCTGTGGTAGCGCATAGTGATGTTGTGGTGCCCCTGAGTGATGCAGTGGTGCCCTGGAGTGATGCTGTTGTTGTTCGATAGATAGTTAGAGTGAGGGCGATAGATAGCTAGAGGGAGGAGGAAAGATAGATAGAGTGAGGGCGATAGATAGATAGAGGGAGGGCAATAGATAAAGGGAGGGAGGGCAATAGATAGAAGAAGGGAGGGCGATAGAGGAAGGGTGATAGATAGATAGATAGAGGGAGGGTGATAGATAGAGTGAGGGAGGGCGATAGAGTGAGAGCAATAGATAGATAGATAGGCAGATAGATAGAGTGAGGGCGATAGATAGATATTTTATTTATTTATAAAGTTTATATAGCGCGAACTGGGCGATGGATAGAGTGAGGGCGATAGATAGATAGATAGATAGAGTGAGGGCGATAGATAGATAGATAGATAGAGTGAGGGTGATAGATAGAGGGCAATAGATAGAGTGAGGGCGATAGATAGAGAGAGTGAGATAGATAGATAGATAGACAGATAGATAGAGTGAGATAGATAGATAGATAGACAGATAGATAGAGTGAGATAGATAGATAGATAGACAGATAGATAGAGTGAGATAGATAGATAGATAGATAGATAGATAGAGTGAGGGCGATAGATAGATAGAGTGAGGGCGATAGATAGATAGAGTGAGGGCGATAGATAGATAGAGTGAGGGCGATAGATAGATAGAGTGAGGGCGATAGATAGATAGAGTGAGGGCGATAGATAGATAGAGTGAGGGCGATAGATAGATAGAGTGAGGGCGATAGATAGATAGAGTGAGGGCGATAGATAGATAGAGTGAGGGCGATAGATAGAGAGAGTGAGGGCGATAGATAGAGAGAGTGAGGGCGATAGATAGACAGAGTGAGGGCGATAGATAGACAGATAGAGAGAGTGAGGGCGATAGATAGACAGATAGAGAGAGTGAGGGCGATAGATAGACAGATAGAGAGAGTGAGGGCGATAGATAGACAGATAGAGAGAGTGAGGGCGATAGATAGACATATAGAGAGAGTGAGGGCGATAGATAGACAGATAGATAGAGTGAGGGCGATAGATAGAGTGAGGGCGATAGATAGATAGAGTGAGGGCGATAGATAGAGAGAGTGAGGGCGATAGATAGATAGAGTGAGGGCGATAGATAGATAGAGTGAGGGCGATAGATAGATAGAGTGAGGGCGATAGATAGAGAGAGTGAGGGCGATAGATAGAGAGAGTGAGGGCGATAGATAGAGAGAGTGAGGGCGATAGATAGAGAGAGTGAGGGCGATAGATAGAGAGAGTGAGGGCGATAGATAGAGAGAGTGAGGGCGATAGATAGACAGATAGAGAGAGTGAGGGCGATAGATAGACAGATAGAGAGAGTGAGGGCGATAGATAGACAGATAGATAGAGTGAGGGCGATAGATAGATAGAGTGAGGGCGATAGATAGATAGAGTGAGGGCGATAGATAGAGAGAGTGAGGGCGATAGATAGATAGTGAGGGCGATAGATAGATAGAGTGAGGGCGATAGATAGATAGAGTGAGGGCGATAGATAGAGAGAGTGAGGGCGATAGATAGAGAGAGTGAGGGCGATAGATAGAGAGAGTGAGGGCGATAGATAGAGAGAGTGAGGGCGATAGATAGAGAGAGTGAGGGCGATAGATAGAGAGAGTGAGGGCGATAGATAGAGAGAGTGAGGGCGATAGATAGACAGATAGAGAGAGTGAGGGCGATAGATAGACAGATAGAGAGAGTGAGGGCGATAGATAGACAGATAGAGAGAGTGAGGGCGATAGATAGACAGATAGAGAGAGTGAGGGCGATAGATAGACAGATAGAGAGAGTGAGGGCGATAGATAGACAGATAGAGAGAGTGAGGGCGATAGATAGAGAGAGTGAGGGCGATAGATAGAGAGAGTGAGGGCGATAGATAGATAGAGTGAGGGCGATAGATAGATAGAGTGAGGGCGATAGATAGAGAGAGTGAGGGCGATAGATAGAGAGAGTGAGGGCAATAAATAGAGAGAGTGAGGGCGATAGATAGAGAGAGTGAGGGCGATAGATAGAGAGAGTGAGGGCGATAGATAGAGAGAGTGAGGGCGATAGATAGATAGAGTGAGGGCGATAGATAGATAGAGTGAGGGCGATAGATAGATAGAGTGAGGGCGATAGATAGAGAGAATGAGGGCGATAGATAGAGAGAGTGAGGGCGATAGATAGAGAGAGTGAGGGCGATAGATAGAGAGAGTGAGGGCGATAGATAGACAGATAGAGAGAGTGAGGGCGATAGATAGACAGATAGAGAGAGTGAGGGCGATAGATAGACAGATAGAGAGAGTGAGGGCGATAGATAGACAGATAGAGAGAGTGAGGGCGATAGATAGAGAGAGTGAGGGCGATAGATAGAGAGAGTGAGGGCGATAGATAGAGAGAGTGAGGGCGATAGATAGAGAGAGTGAGGGCGATAGATAGATAGAGTGAGGGCGATAGATAGATAGAGTGAGGGCGATAGATAGATAGAGTGAGGGCGATAGATAGATAGATAGATAGAGTGAGGGCGATAGATAGATAGAGTGAGGGCGATAGATAGATAGAGTGAGGGCGATAGATAGATAGAGTGAGGGCGATAGATAGATAGATAGATAGATAGATAGATAGATAGATAGATAGATAGATAGATAGATAGAGTGAGGGCGATAGATAGATAGATAGATAGATAGATAGATAGATAGATAGATAGATAGATAGATAGAGAGGGAGATAGATAGATAGATAGAGTGAGGCAGATAGATAGATAGATAGATAGATAGATAGATAGATAGAGAGGGAGATAGATAGATAGATAGATAGATAGATAGAGAGGGAGATAGATAGATAGATAGATAGATAGATAGATAGATAGATAGATAGATAGATAGATAGATAGATAGATAGAGAGGGAGATAGATAGATAGATAGATAGATAGATAGATAGATAGATAGATAGATAGATAGATAGATAGATAGATAGAGAGGGAGATAGATAGATAGACAGATAGATAGATAGATAGATAGATAGATAGATAGATAGATAGATAGATAGAGAGGGAGATAGATAGATAGATAGATAGATAGATAGATAGATAGATAGATAGATAGATAGATAGATAGATAGATAGAGTGAGGGCGATAGATAGATAGATAGATAGAGTGAGGGCGATAGATAGATAGATAGATAGAGTGAGGTAGATAGATAGATAGATAGATAGATAGATAGATAGATAGATAGATAGAGAGGGAGATAGATAGATAGATAGATAGATAGATAGATAGATAGATAGATAGATAGATAGATAGATAGATAGATAGATAGATAGATAGATAGATAGATAGAGAGGGAGATAGATAGATAGATAGATAGAGAGGGAGATAGATAGATAGATAGATAGAGAGGGAGATAGATAGATAGATAGAGAGGGAGATAGATAGATAGATAGAGAGGGAGATAGATAGAGAGGGAGATAAATAGAGAGGGAGATAGATAGATAGATAGATAGATAGATAGATAGAGTGAGGGCGATAGATAGATAGATAGATAGATAGATAGATAGATAGATAGATAGAGTGAGGTAGATAGATAGATAGATAGATAGATAGATAGATAGATAGATAGATAGATAGAGAGGGAGATAGATAGATAGATAGATAGATAGATAGATAGATAGATAGATAGATAGATAGAGTGAGGCAGATAGATAGATAGAGTGAGGCAGATAGATAGATAGATAGAGTGAGGCAGATAGATAGATAGATAGATAGATAGATAGATAGATAGATAGATAGAGTGAGGCAGATAGATAGATAGATAGATAGATAGAGTGAGGCAGATAGATAGATAGATAGATAGATAGATAGATAGATAGATAGATAGATAGATAGATAGATAGATAGATAGAGTGAGGCAGATAGATAGATAGATAGAGTGAGGGCGATAGATAGATAGAGTGAGGGCGATAGATAGATAGAGTGAGGGCGATAGATAGATAGAGTGAGGGCGATAGATAGATAGAGTGAGGCAGATAGATAGATAGATAGAGTGAGGCAGATAGATAGATAGATAGATAGATAGATAGATAGATAGAGTGAGGCAGATAGATAGATAGAGTGAGGCAGATAGATAGATAGAGTGAGGCAGATAGATAGATAGAGTGAGGCAGATAGATAGATAGATAGATAGATAGACAGACAGACAGACAGACAGACAGACAGACAGACAGACAGACAGACAGACAGACAGACAGAGTGAGGGCGATAGATAGAGTGAGGGCGATAGATAGAGTGAGGGCGATAGATAGAGTGAGGGTGATAGATAGAGTGAGGGTGATTGATAGATAGATAGAGTGAGGGTGATTGATAGATAGATAGAGTGAGGGTGATTGATAGATAGATAGAGTGAGGGTGATTGATAGATAGATAGAGTGAGGGTGATTGATAGATAGATAGAGTGAGGGCGATTGATAGATAGATAGAGTGAGGTCGATAGATAGATAGAAGTGTAGAGAGAGAGGGGTGTAGAGAGAGAGGGGTGTAGAGAGAGAGAGAGTGGGGTGTAGAGAGAGGGGTGTAGAGAGAGTGGGGTGTAGAGGGAGGGGTGTAGAGGGAGGGGTGTAGAGGGAGGGGTGTAGAGGGAGGGGTGTAGAGGGAGTGGTGTAGAGGGAGGGGTGTAGAGAGAGGGGGGTGTAGAGAGAGTGGGGTGTAGAGAGAGAGGGGTGTAGAGAGAGAGGGGTGTAGAGAGAGAGGGGTGTAGAGAGAGAGAGGGGTGTAGAGAGAAAGGGGTGTAGAGAGAAAGGGGTGTAGAGAGAGGGGGCAGAGTGAGGGGATAGAGAGAGAGGGGGTGTAGAGAGAAGGGGGTGTAGAGAGAGGGGGGTGTAGAGAGAGGGGGGTGTAGAGAGAGAGAGGGGTGTTGAGAGAGAGAGGGGTGTTGAGAGAGAGAGGGTGTAGAGAGAGAGGGTGTAGAGAGAGGGGTGTAGAGAGCTGTGCCCCTGGGGGTCAATTTGATACTAAGAAGGGTGCTAACGGTGGGTCAGGGGGAGGGGGGCATTCAAAGGTTATGGAGCAGACACAAGGGCACAAATCTCATACAGTGGGTCCTGTGGGTCAATGTGACACTAAGAAGGGTGCTAACGGTGGGCCCTGGGGGTCAATGACACACTAAGAAGGTTGCTAACAGTGGGTCATGGGGGGGCGGGGTATTCAAAGGATAGAAGCAGACATCCTTATAAAAGCGATAAAAATAGCACGTATCACTGGTGTCAATTTATATTTAAATCAAGATAAGGAAAACTGACAAGTGTGTAATATGTCCCGTGTTCAGTTTGCACACCTAATCATTAACAATAATAATACGTGTAGTGCTTGCTCTCATAACACTACTAGTAGTAGCGGTCACTGTTGCCCAAAATAATGGTACTTCTTTTATAGGCTAGAGGGAGAGGAAAGGCAGAGCAAGAGTAGGGAGGATACATATGAACCCAAGACGTGCAGGTTGCACACTGGTTTCAGTAGTGAGCTCTTAACTCACTGAGCTAGATTCTGAGCCATTGGGCTTCCCTGCTCCATCATTTGAAGCAAGTTGTCCTGGATGCTTTCCAGATTTGCACCGCCTGTAACTACTGCATGAATAGGGATGCTGCTCGTCCCTTTCAAGCTGCTTGCGCTTGTTTTAAACACTTTACGTTTGTATGAGCTGATTTGCACGGTCCGTACCTTTTGTCCGCCCTATAAATGAAAAAAGCAGGTATGACATTAAGGGCTAGATTTAGGTAATTCCCATTTACAGACTCTTAAATACCGAATTTTACTTATTCGGTACTTAAGAGTCTGTAAATGGGAAGGGGGCAGATGTAGGTAATTTTAAAATCTGAATTACCGAATCTGTAGAATTCGGTATTTACCGATTGTGTAAATACTGGATCGTTATTTCCCATTGATTCCTATGGGCTTTGAAGCCCATAGGAGTCAATGGGAAATACCGATTCTGTATTTACACAATCAGTAAATACCGAATCCTGCAAGGGTGCAGGGGGTGTCACTTTGACACCCTCTAGTACCCCAAGTACAGGCTTGTGTGACATGTGGCACACATACATGCCCTAAGGGCATATCTGTGTGTCACATTGCACAGGTGTTCATGCACAGATGTGCATACACACCTGAATTCGGTGTTTTACCACCCAATAGGATTGGGTGGTAAAATACCGACTCTTAAGGGCCTGTGGCACTGTAAACTGTGCCACCTACATTTGTAATTACAGAATCGGTATATTTACCGATTCGGTAATTTACTGAATCGGTAATTTTACCGAATCAGTAAATATAGCGATTCTGTAATTTTCAGCCCCCTACATCTGAAAACCCTAATACTGGTCCGAAACGGACGAAATCTGCAGTTTCCGACCGGTATTAGGGCTCCTACATCTGGCCCTAGGTGTCCTCGCGCATATACAGACAAACATACAGAAATAATGAGTGCGTGCAATAATAGCACATTAAAGGTAAACGGTTGGCTTTGCCGACAAAGAGAAGCACTGTCACGCTGTTCCCCTCCCAACTTCCAGTGACTGCCGAGTTAAGAGATGAAGGGGAAGTGGAGGGCATTGACTAATGGCAGCAACGGGTGAGGAAACAGTGGAAATGACAAGGGGACGAGGGGAGGAATGCCAGACGGGTATGAGGGGACATGGAGAGATATGCCAGATGGGTGCAAGGGAAGCGGCCAACAGCGAAGAGAAAAAGACGTGCAACAATAAGCGCTCTGGCATCTTCAGGTGAAGTCTGCGCTATATAAAAACACATAAAATAAATAAATAAAAGGAAGGTAGTGATTCCTAATGGTGAGTGTAGGAGGGAGCCTTGTGACAGATGTTGAGAGCCTTAAAAAGCTGAATTGATATGGGTAAGCAAAGATTTGAGTGAAAATGTATTTAAGAGTACGTGCTGGAGGGAATGAGAGTGCCTTGTGGGAGTGCTGTGGCGGGGTGGGCGGGGGAGCTGCAGCCTTTGAAGTCTGATGCCTAGGCACAGACAAATGGTGGTGCGCGATGTGCACGAGGGGGGCGGGGAGCGGCAGCCTTTGATGTCTGATGCCGAGACACATACAAATGGTGGTGTGTTATGTGGCTGGCGTGCACGCGCCTGTCTCACATGAACTGTATGGGATACGCAGCCATTTTGGTAGACTTTTCTTTTCCACTTACTATAATTCTCGCCAGCAATGCGCAAGCGCATTGGCAGGCGAGACCTAAAAACCTAAGGCAGACCCAAGAGACCTCAAGAACTTCCGGCCCATTTCTCTGCTCCCCTTCCCAGCCAAGGTCATCGAGAAAGCCGTCAACAGGCAGCTAACCCGATACCTCGAAGAAAACAGAATCCACACCCTTCCCAGTAAGGGTTCTGCAGCAACCACAGCACAGAGACTGCCCTCATCGCCGCCACCGACGACATCAGGACCCTGCTGGACAATGGCGAGACCGCAGCACTCATCCTCCTAGACCTTTCTGCCTCTTTGACACCATCTGCCATCGCACACTACGCGCACGCCTCGACGCCGCAGGGGTCCGAGACAAGGCTCTGGATTGGATCACCTCCTTCCTCTCCGGCAGAACCCAGAGCGTCCCCCTCCCCCCATTCCGTTCCAAAGCCTCCGAGATCATCTGCGGTGTACCCCAGGGATCCTCCCTCAGCCCGACGCTGTTCAACATTTACATGGTCCTGCTCACACACGTAGCCCGACAGCACAACCTCAACATAATCTCCTACGCCGATGACACTCAGCTGATCCTCTCCCTCACCAAGGACCCCATCACCGCCAAAGCCAACCTCCACGAAGGAATAAAGGCCGTCGCCGACTGGATGAAGACCAGCCATCTGAAGCTGAACTCGGACAAGACGGAGGTCCTCCTCCTCAGCTCCAACTCTTCAACCTGGGACGACTCCTGGTGGTTGACGGCACTGGGGGCAGCCCCGACACCCACCGACCACGCACGCAAGCTGGATATCATCCTCGACTCAATGCTCTCTATGACCAAGCAAGTCAACGCCGTCTCCTCCTTCTGCTTCAACACTCTCTGCATGCTCCGCAAGATCTACGGATGGATCCCGACAGATGCAAGAAAAACAGTCACCCAGGCCCCCGTCAGCAGCAGACTCGACTAAAGAAACGCACTCTACACGTGAGCCCCGACCAAGCTCAACAAACGACTACGACGTATTCAAAATGCTTCTGCACGAATGATCCTTGATGTACCACGCCACGGTAACATCACCCCCCACCTGAGAAACCTGCACTGGCTCCCCGTCAACAAAAGGATATCCTTCAAGCTCCTCATCCACGCACACAAGGCACTCCACAAGACCGGCCCAGCCTACCTCAACAGACAGCTCTCCTTCTACTTCCTTAACCACCAGCTCCGCTCTGCCGACCTCTCACTCACCACCGTCCCGCACATCCAAAGAACAACCACCGGTGAGAGATCCTTCTCCCACCTTGCCGCCAAGACATGGAATACCCTCCCACCGAACCTACGACAGACGCAAGACCTGCTGACCTTCAGGAGGGTACTCAAGACCTGGCTGTTTGATCAGTAGCGCCCCCCCCAGCGCCTTCAGACCTTCACAGGTATGTAGTGCGCTTTACAAATGATTGATTGATTGATTAATTGATGTGACTCTGTGATAGAATAAGCACACATGTCCAAAATACACCAAAATGTGGTCCTCATTGTGTTGGATAAAAACACACAATTGTGACACACATCTTTATACAATCCTCATTGTGATGGGAAAAACACCAATCCTG
Source organism: Lissotriton vulgaris (assembly GCF_964263255.1). NCBI lineage: Eukaryota > Metazoa > Chordata > Amphibia > Caudata > Salamandridae > Lissotriton > Lissotriton vulgaris. The sequence continues at coordinate 1,184,976,647 of NC_141685.1, read as the reverse complement.
TAATAGGCAGCATAATATTTCTTGTGACAGATAAAGGCACACAAACCTGTTGTACACAATTTAATATGGTTCTTAGTTACACCACTGCCTATAGGACCGTAGGTCACATTTAAATAGGAGCTATTGTAAAGCACCAAAGAGCACAATCTTGTGACACACAGTATGAAATGGTTTTCAGTGTCCAGGACAAACGTTCATATGCTTGAAACATATAAAGTTGTGGCAGTGTGTATTACATGTTTAAAATGGCAACACAAAACTGTAACATGCGTCATGATGTGCTACTTTTTGCAATGGATAGAAGCTCACATGCTATACACGTGGTCACATGAATTGCATAACACAATGCAGTCTTCATTGTGATGGATGAAAATATGTGTGAGATGTTGTTTTCAGAGTGAGGTGTTATAGCGCAGAGTTAAAACATGCACTGTGATGTAATTCATATTCATTGACAACAGAGGGGACCAGTCTCTCACAGGAATGCACATGCAATGAGGAACAGGTTTGTTTCTATTAGGTATCTTAAGACATCAGGTGCTCGATGCACATGATGAACTCAAATGAATTTGTAACTGTGTCACAAGGTCGAGGATGACTTATTGGAGGAGATTCCATACTCCCCGGTGACTATGGTGAAAGAGGCACTCTTCCTCTGTGTACAGGATTTTTCTCCGGTCTGTCCCTTTAAGGAACAGGACTCTGACACCCAAGAAGAAGGCGGTCAGCAAGTCCGGATGACGTCTCTGCCCCCTGACCAATGGGGAGAGAGAGCCCCGCTGATGAAAGCGAAAATGGATGTTGGAACGGATGCTGAGGAAGAAGTGAGACCTAAAGAACGCGGAGAGAGCCAGGTGAACCAGAGCGCGTGATGGAGAAATGGGACCTCATCGCCTGCAACAAGTGGGGAGGTAACCCCTGCAGAGGAGGAGTCGCCAGGAGGCCAACCGTTTCACGCTTCGCTCTGCCACGCTCTAGGAGGAATGTGGCTGAACAAGGTACAGTCCGGCTGCGGGCTGCTCACGGGCACTGGGCTGGAAAGGCAGCAAAGTAAGTAGAGGACACACCTCTGCTAAACCGGTGGGTTAACCGGACTACACTTGGTGGTGGTGGCTTCTTTGGGTGTGGTGATACTCCCTGCACTGGCCCTCTACACTTCTACATATTGTCGATGTCCCGACGTTCACCAGTGGTTTTCTGACCGAGGAACATACGAGTCCATGACTGACCTGGTGGCCTCATAAGAGGAAGAACGGAAGCAGTATTCATACCTAACCTCTACTAGCTGTGTAAACAGACGAACTCGGACGTGAAAAATAAAAACATATTCAAACCATACCTAATAAAAGGGATAAATGAAACCAAGTCGCACGTTGATTCCTTCCGGGGCTTAACCCCTTCCTTGATGACCCGGTGACGAAAATATAATGTAATATAATCCTATTTGTGATTGAAAGAAGTTTATTCTTGGCAACAGTAGTTTAGATAATAGCACATCTCTGCAACAGGCCTAGTAGTGTCGTCCTCGCAGTGCTAGGAAAAAGCTCAGATATGTAACACACAACATCATACAATCCTCGTTGCGATGGATAAAAACAAACAATTGTGATGCACACCAAGACTTGATTCAAAGTATAATAGTAGCTCACTTACATAACTCCCCAAAACACCTGTAACATTCCAAGCTATGGTCATTGTGCAGGGTATGAGCAATCCACTGGAAAGATTGTGATTGTGACCCTGCTGTGATTCATGTAGACAAACACCTTTATACCCCTTCATCATTGGCTCAATTCCCAAAACCAAGTGCTTTGTTTAGTATCAACATTTTGGATTACAGAGCAAGCTGCTTTTTAATTCACAAAGGTTGTCTTGTGGACTATTAGCTTATAGCTACAGAGGATATAATTCAAGGAGTAGGCTTCATTTTCTTTTGAGAATTCCATTTTCCCTTGAACAAGTTTACATGCTTACATTTCTGAAAATATTACAAAGCAAGTAGAAGTAATAACATTTGAAAAACATTTCCCCCTGTCAAGTAACACTTCAGCTATGCCATCTACAATTTTTAGTCTGATTCCTTTCACTTTCCATCCTGGAAACAGATTTAATCCGGCACTTGTAGAAGTGAATCTCAGATTGTTTCCTGGGTGGGAATGGGCTGAAGAATTGTTTGGGGACAGTTACAAAGTAACACATTTGGAGGCACACAACTAGTTTGCAGAGCAACAAAGCCCTGTGAAGATCACTTTCCACACACACAAAAATGTTTGCTCACATTCAATAGTCATCTTTTTCCAAGTGTACATATATGCTTGTTCACATTAGCCTCTGTGCTTTTTTGTGATGGATCGTTCGATGGATACTGCATTTCCTATAGACCAGGCTGTATAGAGCCGTCATTGTGATGGATAAGTGCATGCATTTCCAAAGTACAATACAATATAGTTTTTTTGTTACTCAAGGTCATACACTTTACTAATACACCGCATAATGTTATACATGCTTTCTGTTAAAGGAATCGGTGATAACACTAATTCACATTAATGTGGTACTTTTAATGATGGCTAAATTAACATGAACTTTTTCAATACAATATGATGTCACTCTGTGATAGAAGAAGCACACTTGTCTAAAATGCACCAAAATGTGTCCTCATTGTGTTTGATAAAAATACACAGTTGTGACACACATCTTGATGTGGTCCTCATTGCAATGGATAAAAGCACTAACCTCTGTAATAGGCAGCATAATATTTCCTGTGGCAGATAAAGGCACACAACATTAACCCTTGGGATTTTTTGTGATGTAGATAAATTCATGTCCTATGAACCAGGTCTGCATAGAGCCGTCAGTGTGATGGAAAAGTGCATTCATTTCCAAGATGAAATACAATATAGTTTTTTGAGTTACCTAAGATCATACACGCTACAACTAAACAGCATATTGTTAAACCATCTTACTGTTAAAGGAGCTTTCTGTTAAAGGAATATGCGAAAACAGAAAATCACATTAATGTTGTATTTTTAATGATAGCTACATTATCATGAACTTGCTCAATGCAACATGATATTCCTCTGTGATACAAGAAGCACACATGCCTAAAATGCCCCAAAATATGGTCCTCATTGCGTTGGATAAAAACATACAATTGTGACACACATCTTGATATGGTCCTCATTGTGATGGATAAAAACACCAACCTCTCCAATAGGCAGCATATTTCCCCAGGCAGACAAATGCACTCAAACCTGTCTCACACAATGTAATATGATCCTCAGTTTAACCTATAAAGTGCACATAGGAGCATAATCCCCATATATATAGGAGCAATTGCAAAGCATAAAGGAGCACAATGTTGTGGCACACAATATGAAGTTGTTTTTAGTGTCCTGAACAGATGTTCATATGATTGATACACTTATAAAGTTGTGGCAGGGTCTATAATATGTTAAAAATCTCAACACAATTCTGTAACATGCGCCATGATGTGCCCTTTTTTGCATTACATAAAAGCTTACACGCTATACACATGGTCACATGAATTGCCTACCACAATGTAGTCGTCATTCTGATGGATAACAACACTGTTGTGTTTTTGTTTTAGAGTACAGTGTAATAGCACACCGAGTTAAAAACATGCAGTGTGATGCTATAATGAGTTTGATGGACTACAGTTCTTAAACAATTCATATTTATTGACACCAGGGAGGACCAGTCTCTCACTGGAATGCAGTCTTAATGAGGAACAGGTCTGTTTCTATGAAGTATCTTAAGGCAGCCTTATGATGCTAGGCAAGCACATCACAAATTCTCTGCAATGAATTACAAATGAAGAGGTAAATAAACATGCAGTTTTAGTGCACTGCATGATATTGCCCCACTGGTGATGGTTAAGCCTGCACATCTTTGTAAAACACTGTATGAGATTGTCTTTTGTTATACATAGATATTGTCTCATATTACTAACAGACAGCATGATGTGCTCCTTAATGTGATGTATCAAGGCAAACAATCGTGTAACACTTCAAGCCATCTAGTGATCATTGCACTTAATAAACCCAAATTATTTGTAACATACAATGTAGTATAATTCTATTTGTGATGGAAATAATTTCATTCTTGGTAACAATAGCTTAGATAATAGCACAACTTTGCAACAGACCTAGTGGGGTGGTCCTCACAGTGATATACAAAAGCTCAGATGTATAACACACATCATATGGTCCTCGTTGTGATGGATACAAACAAACAATTGTGATGCACACCAAGACTCGATTCAAAGTATAATAGTAGCTCACTTATATAAAACCCCAAAACACCTGTAACACTCCAAGCTATGGTCATTGTGCAGGGTATGAGCAAACCACTGGAAAGATTGTGATTGTGACCCTGCTGTGATTCATATAGACAAACACCTTTTATGCTCCTTTATCATTTACTGGAGAAGCGTGGCTCAATGGTTAGAGCAAACAAAACAGGTGATGGACCGAATGTGGATCAATGTCACACATTCATCCCAGTCCAAAGATCTGGGCCCAAATCCATAGTTTTTTTGCACTCCACACCACCCTGGGTTAGACAATGGCGTTATGCAAATCAGCTCTGACCCTGTGCCCCATGGGAACAGTCCAGTCCGAACTACAAAAGCCATGTCCTTCCCAGAACGGAATCAAGCATCCGAGGACCGGACCGGTTTCGAGGTAACACCTCTCATCAGCCCGGCTAGCTTGACTCCTTTTTTGTAGTTTTTTTTGTAATTTTCTCCCTGAGTGTACTGGGGTAGCTCAGACGTGGGTCCCAGAGCCTCCACACCACTGGAGTCAAGCTAGCCGGGCTGATGAGAGGTGTTACCTCGAAACCGGTCCGGTCCTCGGATGCTTGATTCCGGTCTGGGAAAGATATGGCTGTTGTAGTTCGGACTGGACTGTTCCCATGGGGCACAGGGTCAGAGCTGATTTGCATAAAGCCATTATCTGACCCAGGGTGGTGTGGAGTGCAAAAAACGATGGATTTAGGCCCAGATCCTTGTACTGGGGTGAATGTAAGACATTGATCTACATTCTGTCCATCAAATTGTTTTTTGTAATTTTCTCCCTGAGTGTACTGGGGTAGCTCAGACGTGGGTCCCAGAGCCTCCACACCACTGGAGTCAAGCTAGCCGGGCTGATGAGAGGTGTTACCTCGAAACCGGTCCGGTCCTCGGATGCTTGATTCCGGTCTGGGAAAGATATGGCTGTTGTAGTTCGGACTGGACTGTTCCCATGGGGCACAGGGTCAGAGCTGATTTGCATAAAGCCATTATCTGACCCAGAGTGGTGTGGAGTGCAAAAAACGATGGATTTAGGCCCAGATCCTTGTACTGGGGTGAATGTAAGACATTGATCTACATTCTGTCCATCAAATTGTTTTTTGTAATTTTCTCAATGGTTAGAGCGGCAGACCCTGATGCAGAGGTCTGGCCCGGCACCAGGGTTCAATTCCCGCCTCGGCGGTTCTTGGACTCAATTTCCCCGGACCTGATAATTCTTGCCTCGGTGCCTAGTCTAATCATGGGTCCCACTCTGTGACTCTGGGCAATAGCTTGCTTAATCCCCACAACGGCCCCAGCAGCGCTTGGATGCCTGGCTTCACCTTGGGGGTGCCCAGGAGTAGACATTTCACAGGAATGCCGGGATGGGTTCCACAGCGGTATGAATACAGCGCTATGAGGCCTCTGGGTAGGAGTGTGCTATATAAATACTATACATTTACATTTACTCAATTCACTACACCAAGTGCTACATTTATTATAATTTTGGATTACATGAGCAAGCTGCTTTTTAATTCACAAAGGTTGCCTTGGGGACAGTTAGCATACAGCTACAGAGGATGTATTTCAAGGGGTAGTCTTCATTTTCTTTTGAGAATTCCATTTTCCCTTGAACAAGTTTGCATGCTTAGATTTTGGGAAATATTCTGAAGCAAGTAGAAGTAATAACATTTTAAAAACATTTTCCCCTATGGAATAATCTCTTCATCTATGCTATTTCCAATTTTTAGTCTGATTGCTTCCACTTCCAACCCTGGAAACAGATTTAATCTGGCACGTGTTAGAAGTGAATATCAGATTGTTCCCTGGGTTGGAATGGGCTGAAGAAATGTTTGTGGACAGTTACAAAGTAGCACATTTGCAGGCACACAAATACTTTGCAGAACAACAAGGCCCTTTGAAATTCACTAACCCCACACACAGAAGTATTTACTCACATTCACTAGTCATCTTTTTGCAAGTGTAAATGTATACCTGTGCACATTAGCACCTGTGCTTTTTTATGATGGTCGATTGGCTGGATGATGCATGTCCTAGGGACCAGGCCTGTATAGAGCCCTCATTGTGATGGATGAGTGCACACATTTCCAAGATACAATACAATATAGATTCTTTTAGTTACTTAAGATCATACACATTACTAATACACAGCATAATGTCATAGGAGTTTTCTGTTAAAGGAATATGTGATAACACTAATTCACATTAATGTCGTACTTTTAATGATGGCTAAATTAACATGAACTTGTTCAATTCAACATGATGTGACTGTGTGATAGAAGAAGCCCACTTGTCTAAACTGCACAAAAATGTGTCCTCATTGTGTTGGATAAAAACACACAGTTGTTATACACATCTTGATACAGTCCTCATTGTGATGGATAAAAATGCTTTACTAATACCCTACATAATGTTAAAGAAGTTTACTGTTAATGGAGCTTACTGTTAAAGGAATGTGCAATAAAACTAAATCACAATAATGTAGTACTTCTAATTAAGCTACATTAACATGAACTTGTTCAATATCACATGATGTGACTCTGTGATAGCAGAAGCACACATGTCTAAAATGAACCAAAGTGTGGTCCTCATTGTGTTGGATAAAAACACACAATTATGACACATATCTTGATACAGTCTTCATTGTGATAGATAAAAACGCCAACCTCTGTAATAGGCACCACAATATTACTTGTGGCAGATAAAGGTACACAAACCTGTCTCACACAATTTAACATGATCCTCAGTGTGACCTATAAGTGAACATAGGAGCATAAGCCACCTTTATATAGGAGCAATTGTAAAGCATAAAAGAGCACCTTCTTGTGATACACAAAATATGAAATGGGTTTCAGTGTCCAGAAGAAAGGTTCATATGCTTGATACACATGTAAAGTTGTGGCAGTGTCTACTACATGTTAGAAACACAAAAGAAAACTGTAACGTGTGCTTTGCTATGCTCCTTTTTGCAATGTATAAAACCTCACAATTTACACACATGGTCATCTGAATTGCATACCACAATGTAGTCCTCATTTTGATGGATAAAAACATGCAAGAGTTTTTTTTCATCAGAGTGTGGTGTAATATCACAGAGAGTTAAAACATGCACTGTGATGTCGTTATGAGTTTGATGGACTAAAAGTCTTAAACAAATCATATTTAGTGACACCAGATGGGACGGACCAATCTCACATGAATACAGTTGTAATGAGGAATTGGTCTATGTCTATTAAGAATGCTACGGTAGCCTTGTTATTGTATGCCAGCACATCACAAAGTCTCTGCGATTAATTACAAATGAAGAAATAAACCAACATGCAGCTGTAGTGCACTGCATGATATTGCCCTCCTGGTGATATTTAAAACATGCACATCCATGTAAAACTATATGAAATTGCCTTCTATGATAAATAGACAATCTCTCATGTTGTAACAGATAGCACGATGTGCTCCTTAATGTGATGTATCAAAACAAGCGATCTTGAAACATGTCATGGCATCTAGTGCTCATTGCACTTGATAAACCCAAATTAATGTGTTACATACAATGAGATATATTCCTATTTGTTATGGAAAGAAGTTAATTCTTGGTAACAGTACTTTAGGTCCTAGCACAATTTTGCAACAGACCTAGTGGGGTGGTCATCACAGTGATAGGAAAAGCTCAGTTGTGTAACACACAACATCATGTGGTCCTCATTATGATAGATAAAATCAAACTGCTGTGATGCACACCATGACTTGATCCAAAGTATGATAATAGTAGCTCACATATATAACATACCAACACACCTGTAACACTCAAAGCTATGGTCATTTTACAGGGCAGGAGAAAACCACTGGCAAGATTGTGATTGTGACCCTGCTGGTTCTTTTTTTTTTTTAAGGTTTCCAAAGAAAGTTTTATTCGGCTGACGCGTTTCAACCAAACTGGTCTTTCTCAAAGCCAATACATACGTGGTGATTATACCATATCACCTATAAACACCAAACTCACATATGAGTAAACATAGTGAAAAGACTTTGTTGGACCTTGTACGATGCCTAGAACCTTTGGAAGAAAGCCTGGCATTAATAGGTCTAGGCAGCGTAATTAAATTAACACAAGTGCATGATTTACCTTATGCTTTCACATGATCACAAAATATATAGGGTCATCAAAAATATATATAAATATTTATCTTAATAACAGATAAACATTTAAGTTCTACTAAGTTTCTAAACTTGCATACTTATTGAAAAGCCCATACTCGACACGGGTACATTGAGAAACGCCACCCGAAAATAACAAATCCAATGCCTGTCATCCCGGCACACCATGCGCAGCCGCCACGCCGCCCCGCAACCATGACCCTGTTGTGATTCATGATGCTTTTTCAATAAAGGATTTAATAGCGCACAATGTTGCAATATGAAATGTGATATAATCATTTTAATGGCTAAACTATCAAAAACAACTCCTGCTTATCAGCACCTAAGAGGAACAATCTCTGTCAGGAGTGCACTCAGAATTGGATACAGTTCTATCAAGCATCTTAAGGCAGCCTTATGAAATTTTTATGCAGTGTAATGCCGGCGGTGGGGATTGCAAGTCTTTCAATGAAGGGCTCAGCTCCTTCAATTATGTATAAGTTCCCGATCGAGTTCCTCCTCTGCTGCATCGTCTCTCCCTGGTATGCCAACAATGCGGAAGTCATTGAAATACTTGTGTTCCACGCCACTGGCATTACACTGCACAAAAATGTCAATGCATCACGGGTTCTGCCAGAAATCATTCGCTTCACATATTATTATTATTATTAATGATATTTCTAAAGTGTGAACAAAGGCCCATGGGCGTCTCGGCGCTAAGATATCTGTAATATTTAACCTGAGAGGGGGGAGCTGAGTCTAGTGATTAAAGAGCCAGGTCTTAAGTTGCTTACGAAAGGACCAGAGGGAAGGACTGGCTTTAATCAAATGGGGCAGCGTGTTCCACAATTTTGGCGCTGACACCAGGAATCTTCTGTCACCCCATGAAACAGTTTTGGTCCGAGGAACCACAAGATCAATTAGACTTGAACGTAGTGTTCTGGACGGACAATAGGGAATCAGATTTTGGACAAGATATGCTGGTCCCATATTATGCAAGGCCTTGTACACAATACAGAAAGTTTTGAATTTTATTCTGTTTCTGATGGGTAACCAGTGTAACGCTCTGATTGTGTCCGAGGCGGATTGATATTTGGGAATTTTTCCCAGTAGCCTGGCAGCTGAGTTTTGTATAATTTGCATTTTGTTTAAAACTCCTTGTGCATTGAGGAATAAAGCGTTGCAGTAATCCAAGGTGGACAATACAAGGGAAGTAACCAGGGTTTTACCAGCTGTATCAGGAAGAAAGGGGAGGATTTTTTTGATGAGTCTTAGTTTGTGGAAGGCTGAGGAGGTGATCTGGTTAGCGTGTGGATGTAAAGTGAGGCGGTTATCAAAAATGACTCCCAGGTTCCTCACCTTACTGACAGGCTCGGGAGGCGAGCCTAATGAGGATGGCCACCAATTGGATGACCATTCCGGAGTCAGCGGTCTGAAGATGACTACTTCCGTCTTGTCGGAATTTAATTTTAGGCAATTGGAAGCCATCCAGCTCCCAATTGCTACCATGCCTGATTTAAGATCTTCCGCTATTTTATGGCCGTTGTTCTCAATGGCAAGGACCAACTGTGTGTCATCTGCATAGGTAGTAAGGCTCATCCCATGTGCACGAATAACATTGGCTAAGTCCGACACATAGATGTTGAAAAGTGTTGGACTTAGGGATGAGCCTTGAGGTACTCCACATGGCAGGGACAAGGTGGAAGAGTGAAAGGGTCCCATTGTGACCACCTGGGTTCTATTGGCCAGAAAAGAGGCCAGAAGTTTACTGGCATTTTCCTGGACACCCATGTTTTCGACACGGTCGATCAACGTAGCATGATCGACCGTGTCGAAGGCTGCCGATAAATCAAGCAGTATCAAGACTGCTGTACCCCCAGCATCGCGGATGGATCTAATATCATCCGCCGCTTTGATCAGAGCCATCTCCGTCCCATGGAATTGGCGGAAGCCAAACTGGGATTCATCAAGTAAATGATGTTGCTCTAAGAACGCGGAGAGTTGTTGATTCAGAGCTTTTTCAGTTTTTTTAGCCAGTACTGGTAGGCTGGCAATAGGTCGATAGCTCTTAGGTTCTTTCATGTCGAGATGTGGCTTATTTAAGAGTGGTTTAATGAGGGTTTTTTTAGAATATCAGGGTAAGTGCCTGTACTAAACATGGCGTTGCAGATAGAGGTGATGGCAGGAAGAACCGTTTCAATAACAGGTAGCAGTACTTTAAATGGATAGGGGTCAAGAGCAGAACCTGATCTAATGGTGGATATAATATCAGCAATCTGGGAACTCGAAATTTCTGCGAACTGAGAGAGGATGGGTCCAGTATGGGCGGCGGTCGACAAGTTGGGAGGGAGTTTGGTGTTATTAGCAAAGTCAGAATAGATGTTGTTGACTTTACTAAAGAAGAAGCTGGCTATGGCGTCACAGAGGGGTTGTGAGGGAGGTGGAGTCAGGTTTGTGGAGTATCCTGCTAGCTGCTTAGTAGTTTCGTACAGAGCTTTATTAAAGTTTTTGGCCATTTCGATTCTAACGCTAAAGAATTTTTTCTTGGCCTCATTAATCATAGTTTTATATTTGCCTACCGTTTCTTTATACTTAATTTTGGCTTCTACAGAGTAGTCTTTCCTCCAGTGCCTCTCCTTATTCCTACACTGTTGTTTTTGTTCTCTTAAGGCCTCCGAATACCAGGGGGCCGACGGGGTAGATCTATTGCGAGACCGTTGTTTAACCGGGGCCAGGGAGGATGCCGCCGAGCCCACCCACTCATAGAATTGGGAGGTGGCGGTGTTAGGGTCGGTTGATAGAGGGGGAGTGGATTTGGTTAAGAGAGTTTTCAGGCTGGAACTATCAATGTCATTCCACGCCTGGAAGGACTGTTGAGAGTTTGATGGTAGTGTGGAGGCACCAATGTCTTTAATGGTTAGTGACGCCATGATGGCATGGTGGTCTGACCAAGTAACTGGAAGGATTTGAGAGACTTGTAAATCCTGTGAGTTGGTAAAAATGCCATCCAATATATGGCCCCCGTCATGTGTGGATGATTTGACCAACAATGGGAGACCAAAGGTGGTCATATCTCCTAGAAGCGCAGCAGTATCTTTGTCCTCTGTTTTGTCAAAATGAAATTTAAAATCACCGAGGACAGTGAGGGAACTATCAAGGGCTGAAGATTCCAGAATGGACCTAAGGTCGGAAATGAATCCGGTCCTTGATCCTGGTGGATGATACAAAAGGATCCCATTAAAGTTATAGGAGGGAGTCAGTTTGATAGAAAATTGCAGAGCTTCACAGGATGGTAGTGAGATCATGTTGGTTCTGGCGATAAAAGTGTCGCGTAAAATGACGGCAATCCCACCACCTTTCTTGCGTTGTCTGTCCAGTCTATGGATGGAAAAGCCTTTTGGAGCTGCAATCACTATATCTGGATCGGACGAACTATCCATCCAAGTTTCTGTCATAAATAGTAAGTCTAAACTTTTGTCCTCCATCAGGTCGGCTATGTCCTGTCGGTGTTTCCCGAGCGAGCGGACATTAATAAGGGCAAGTGAAAAAGATTTGGGTGATTTATACTTGGTGGTGGGGGGAGGATTTAGATAAAGGGGTATCTGTGATTTACAACAGGGACAGAGTACATAGGATGTACATCGTACATGAGGAGAAGAACCATGTGAGGCCCCCATGAGAACCATTCACAAAGCTACAGCTTGAAAGCCATTAACAAGTGCCCCCTGTCATCATCTAATTATTTTGAAGCGTGAATATCATATTGAAGCACCAGCAACCGCCGCAGTCATTTCTGGACACAACAAGAGAAAAAGGACCACACCCCTTGAGTTCATAAGGCATCATCACCCGTGAGAATTCCCTCACCTCAAATGTGAATGACCAAGTCCTGGTCCTGAGGAGAACCCTGAAATCAAATAGGGTTCTCAAATGTGTCGACCCCACCCAGCCAGCAGTAATCACCACCAATCAACCGACCCATACCGAGTACAAACAGGACATTTAGGCCTTGTGTAACTGTTTAACTGCTTCGCTGGTTATGGCAGGTGTATGTAGTGAAACACATAACTGAATTGTACCGCCATTGTTCTTTATGTTAAAATAAGGACTGGTCTATTGTTTTGTCATGTTTGCTCATTTCCTAAGTATTTGTTATATGTCCAAAGTACTGTCACCATTGTGTTGTTGATATATGTTGGTACTAATTGTTTTTCTTTAAGACATGAAAGAAATATCCATCTTGTTTGTTCCACAAATAAATGAACAAATAACAAGTGTAAGGAAAACAATATAACTACTTGAGAATCTAAGGTGGTTATTTATGAATGTATTTATTCAAAAACGTACGTCCAGACCTTTTTCTTGTTTCCAACTTTCTAAAAAGTGGCATTTTTAAAATTGAGGATTGAAATATGAATTTACCATTCAAGATGGTTTTAAATTACTCTGATACCATTCATGACTTTCCTACCTGCTCCCAATAAAAAAATAACACTTATTAAATGTAATAAGGTACCCAATGGTATGCTATGAAAGAGGCAGGCCTTGCAATAGTGTCTACCAGGACATGTCAGATTAAAAACTACATGTCCAACTTTTTTAAGTAAACTGCACCTTGCCCTATGTGCTTTTGAGGGCCTACTCTATAGGTGACTTATATGTACTCAACAGAATGGTTTACGCTTGGTAAAAGGTTTATTTTGACAGGTGGAAATAGCAGTTTAAAATTGCACCCACAAGCTGCAGTGGCAGACCAGGGACTGGTTAAAAAAAGTCTACTTAAGTGGGTGGCTCAAAAAGTGCTGTAGGGACACTAATAGCATTTAATTTACAGGCCGTGGGCGTACATGCAATATTACTTTACTAGGTACTTGCAAATAAATTAAATGTGACAATGGGGTCTGTAGCCCAATTCTATCATGTTTTAGGGAATGTGAACAAGCAGTTTAGCACTGGTTAGCAGTCCTAAGGCCAACAAAAGCAAATTCAGAAATATAGTGGGGGTGAAGGCAATCAGCTTTGGGGACGACCAGCCTAAGGCTGACTGCTCTAACAAGCATTGACTTGTAACACACTCCATAATATTTTTCTCCTGGTGATGTTTAAAGCATGCACAACCCTGCAATACACAGTATGAAAATGTCCTCTGTGATGAATAGGCACCCGCTCATATTACTAACAAACACCATGATGTGGCCCTCAATGTGATGTATCAAAGAACAAAATCTTGTAGCATGCCATATTATCTGTTTCTCAGTGTGAATGGTAAAACCACATGCAATTGTAATATACTAGGTGATATAGTCCTTATTGAATAGAAAAGAAATTCATGCTTGATAACAGTAGCTTTGATAACAGCACAAATTTGCATCAGACCTAATGGTGAGGTAATTGCTATGAGAATAGGGTCAGATGTTTAACACACAATATCATATGGTCCTCGTTGTGATGGATAACAGATCACACTTTTTTGACACACACTAAGATATGATCCATATGATGGCAATAGAAGCACAGACATCAGGCACCTAAACATGTGTAAAACCCATAGCTACAGAAAGACAAACACCTATGTATCCCCATTTTAAAGATCAAAATAGGTTCAGCTCTACTCTTGCCTTCCAGGTCTTATTTGAGCGACCTCAAGTTCTTATGTTGAAGTTGACGTTTAACCAGCTTTTCACAATTTATGGACAGAATTTACTTACAAATTGTCAAATGCCATAATTAGAGTTGGATGAATGGGATACACCTTCACAAACGAGATGGAGATCCCGTCTGCAGTTTACAAGTGCTACAATGCCTAATCCGGGCCCTACATTTTTTACCACTTTAAGAATATTGCACATGTGGCTGGAAACTGAAAAGCAGCTTTTCAAAATGTTCAAAATACCAACTGAATTGAGGATGCAGAACTACACAAATTCAAAGGGAAACACAGTGAAAAGATGGATATTTTAGCAGTTAGGAACTATTTTTTAAAGGTATTGTCTAAATAATACACTATTTGAAATCCAGTATGGTCAGTTAAATATACGCTGGATGAAATAAGAAAGCAGTGTTTGCTAAATGCATATGTATTCTGTAATAAACTGTCAGTCACATACGAAAGGGATCCAAATAAAGGCTGTTTTTTTGACAAATATATACTGTACCAAATAGGAAGACACTATATGTAAAATATAATCTGGTCCTCATAAACAGCCTTGTATAAAAACACACACCGGTCCTCGTAAAGCTGTTTGCTGTCTTTATGTAGTGTGTAAAAATGGTCTTCATAACTCTTGGATACGGGACAAATGCGGTCCTCATAAGGGGGTTATGTCAGAAAGTCTCAAAACTATTCCCATAATCGTTTTTTAAAATCTGATATAACTTTCATACTGTCATTATAGTATAAACATAAAATGTATGATCATTTTGATTCTCTGATGATCAGAAAGGGTGGCCCTCATAATGTAGGTTTTTTTCACTGGTCTTCATAGAGTGATATAAACGTGTGTGTGTGTGTGTGTGTGTGTGTGTGTGTGTGTGTGTGTGTGTGTGTGTGTGTGTGTGTGTGTGTGTGTGTGTGTGTGTGTGTGTGTGTGTGTGTGTGTGTGTGTGTGTGTGTGTGTGTGTGTGTGTGTGTGTGTGTGTGTGTGTGTGTGTGTGTGTGTGTGTGTGTGTGTGTGTGTGTGTGTGTGTGTGTGTGTGTGTGTGTGTGTGTTAGTGTGTGTTAGTGTGTGTGTGTGTGTGTGTGTGTGTGTGTGTGTGTGTGTGTGTGTGTGTGTGTGTGTGTGTGTGTTAGTGTGTGTGTTAGTGTGTGTGTTAGTGTGTTAGTGTGTGTGTGTGTTAGTGTGTGTGTGTTAGTTACTATCCTTGTGGGGACCTGAACCCAGGTCCCCACAAGGTAATGTCCTCTAAATGATAAAAAATGACTTCAGGAACATCTGTGTCAATTCTTACAAATTTTAAAAAAATTGTCTTGTGGGGACCTGTGTTTCATAAAGTGTGTTTATATTTTTGCTCGCTCTGTCCCCGTAGACAGGAGGCGGTACTGCAGTCTTAAACACACTTAGCATTTAAACACACTTTGGTCACCAGGAACACAAGTTAGCAGCAGAAAGCACAGATATTTCAACAGAAAAGCTGCAAAACCCGTGGTTAAAACATATTTTTCATGCAAAGTAACATTTTCCCCATTTAATAAAGTAAAACTTTATTTACATGAAAATTTTGAATTCAGACAATTTGAGTTTAAAAATTGTTAAACATTGTTACAAGCAATTTGGATACGATATGAATCCCAGATTACATCACTATTGTGGTATGATCCTCATCTACAATTAAAGAATGTAATATAAACTGATCTGATCGCTTTTTACAAATTTGATTACATATTAATATGCACTTTGGAATACGTTCTTAAGCAGGGCCATAGTAATTGTAATAAATGTGACTTTTAGATTTAACCTAAATATTCTTCATGTTGAAGGCTTGCTCTCAATTAACTAAATACCTGACTTTCTGAGGGCTTTTCACAGGGCTGCTGGAGATGTTCACATTATTTTTAAATAGGAAATTCTGTGGTGTGTTTTGAATAACCTGCACTGAATTACCCGCTGTTAAGTTTTATATTAAATCCCATGAATTGTCAGTGCATCAAGCTAGTGCCTCTTTCTTCCATTCAAGGCTGAGGGAGATCCCCTGGATTATTCTTTTGAAAAATAGCAAAACTACAGAACTTTATTGGCAATACTGGTTTAAAATAGATCCAGATTGCCCCTGCCTCATCTGAAAAAAGCTTGGAGGAAAATGGGTGACACTATAACATAAATATGAGATGAATGGTTTCATCTTTTTATTCTGGCACTTGTGGAACTACATTTAATATAGGGAAACATAAACAAAAGGACCATGGTGTGAACAAACATAAGAGGGCTAAGTATTAGAACCATCATTGATAGTGTACAAGTTGGCAGCAGTAAAAATGCAAACAGCTTAGCAGAAAGATTGATGTAAAATGAAAAGGAGATCTGGACTTATGGCGGTACGGGCAAAGATAAGACACATGTAAATAGAGCAAGACCTGCCATTCGAAAACATGTCAGCAACAACTGTGTAAGCCCATACAGCAAGGTTTGTAATGCAAGCATGGAAAATGAGTCGAGATCAGGGCTTGCTGGTGAAACATGCATATAAGGCAGGAAGTCCTGCTGCACCGGTCGGGGCCCCTTGCATGATTTGCATGCATTCCTGGGCTGTTACCTCTAGATCTGTGCACACTCAACAATCAAGTGTGTACACTGAGGACCATTTTATGGTTTTTTTGCAGTTTTATATAGCTTGAACTCGACACAAAGTTATTGGAGCGCTTTACATAAGTACCAGTTACATTACACAAGGACACATTCACATTTCACTGCCGCAGTCCAGCCAAGCATATTACAAGTTTCCCCTCCGCCACAGTTTTCATGGTGGTGAGTCCCCAATGAAAACTGTAGTGGAGAGGAAACAAAAAGGCGCCCTTCAGGGCCCCCTGTTGCCTCAGTGCCATGGGGTGCATGTAGGGAGGCACATGTTGTGCCCCATGTGTGAATATACCCCAGTATTGCAGCCGTGCATGAACTGATTTTGATGTTCCCATTGCAGTGCTTATTTCATATGCACCATCGTGGGTACGCCAAATAATTGCCCACCAGACAGGGGAAAACTCCTAATATGGTGGGTCAACCACAGGCTTGGCGGTGCAGGAGTGGGCGGTCCCACTCCCGCAATGCCAAGCTCATAATAAGGCCCATAGACTGCCCATTGTACTGTGATTAACCATTTTAATAGTACTAGCATAAACATTTAGCTCACCTACACTCATTCTTATGTATTGCATACATACATGTGTGCATGCTTGGTGCCATATGTGTTCTTGCTCAGTACATATTTGTAGTTCAAATTAGTTACAGTGAACTGGTCAGTCAGTCCTCCTACCTCATCAGATGCTAGGATTGTATTGCATTTGCATTTGTATAGTGTTTCCTACCCCATGCAAGGTGTCAAAGAGCCCTATAGTGGATGGTACACTACTTCGGAACAGAAAATTAGTGCTTAGTCTAGGTCTCCATTATATGAATTTAATACAGTCTATGGGGTACATTAAATTAATAAGAGTTAGGGATGACTATAGTGGGAAGTATGTGAGCCCATGTCAATGGTTGGCGGAGTAAATAGAGAAGATTAAGTATTGTTAGACTGAAGGGGCGTACTTTCAAAGAAGGACAAGTTGTGATCTATGAAAACTAGGTGTCAGCTTTGCGGAATTACAATAATAGAGAATTGAGCAGACAGATGTGTAACTTAGAGTAGGCTATACTCAGAGTGGAGGCAAGCAGAGGAAGGGGAGTACACAGAGACTCATTTGATACAAAGGAAGGAGAGAGAGAGTTAAAACACTCCATATTTTTAAATTAAGGTTAATTTTTCATTCAGACTTTTGGGAACATAGGGACAGGCTTATTAACTTTAGTGCAATGCAGTGAAACAACTAAAGTTACTGCACTGCATTGTGTCAATAGGAAAGACAAAACAGTGCCATAACTATAAAAGATTTGGCGCTGTTTTGCCCTACCCAGCGCTGGCGCACTTTTGGCTTCTGTGCGCCAATTTACACATCCTTGCACCATAGTGTAAGCGTGTGTGCGTTCTGTCACGAATAGGTATTGTCTTGGAAGAGGACCCACCCAATACAAAAACTGTCCTTTCATACTTTTCCTATTTTAGATGCGTGCTGTATAGTGTAGCACACACACAAGGTTTACAGTGTTTTTGGTGCAATACCCTGTCTACCAATGTTAGTAGGTAGGAATTTTCATAAATTCCCCGTAGGGGCTGCATGGGAACACCCATACAACAGCCATGGAATCCTCTCTTGCCGCAAAGCAGTACAAAGTAACTCCCAACAACACAACATTTTACGCTAGGTTTGAATCACTTTTATGAAGTTTTATCTATAGAGATTCAAGAGTTCTTATGATAACAGATATGAGCACAGCATGGAAGATGAGGAGAGATGACTTAATGCTCATGAGGAAAGAACTGTGGGTGAGAAGTGACTTTCACTAGATGATTGAACCGCTGCAAGTACTAAAGGGCTTTTCTTTTAGAGAATGTCTTAGTGTGTTATTTTTGATGATGCAGTTAGGGATAGATTTGCAGACACGGTTTAGGGCCTTCTTTCTCTGTATGGGTCTATCTATTAGGTGCAGCTGAGAATGGTAAGCTACTTGTGGTTTAGATATGGCATCATCTATTACACTTCTGGTTGGATGAGGGACTATAAATAGGTGCTCATCTTAATGTAATCATATGTGGGGCTATTCTCCCTGTTAGGGTTTCTTACATATTATTTGGGTATATATCTTTTCTTTCTGTTAATAAATATTTTTTTTTTTTTTAAAGAGAGGATCTGGCCTAACGGCTAGGGCGGTCAACCTCGAATCTTGGGAACCAGGTTCGAGTCTCTGCAAGGACACTCGACATACTGTGTTTCTGGGCGAATCACTTAATCTCACTGTGCCTAACAAAAGAAAAAAATGAATTAATGTGTCCATCTGTAAGCAACTGTTGCTCCTGTAAAGCGCTCTGATACTTTCGGGTTGAGTTTGAGCTATATAAACTCTGAAAAAAATAAAAAAAATAATTGTGCGCTATTTCCTAAACCTCATTACTAGGTTTAGTGCTGTTTTTCTTCCAGATATCATCACAAGATTGTTGTAGCCAAAGCTATAACATGCTTGCAGCTTATGTGCAGGAATTATAATGAAGTAAAGAATATTTTATCAACTGCAACATTTGGAAGTCTTGGAGAAATCATTTGAGTACCCAACCAAAGTGGCATTACATATATTTTGAGCCATTATATTCAGTGTATCTGGACTTTAACACTAATATAACTGATATACTATGAGCGCTCCACTATTCTCTTTTTTCTTTTGTGTGGACAGTAAGGTTCAGTGATCCAAACATACACGTTTTGGTAACAGTGGTGTTGTAATTTTTTTTAGCACCATTCGTGCCAGTCGCTTCTCCAACAATAGAGATGTGTGACTACTGTACCACTGTTGCTGTTTCTTTTGTATCTAAACATCTGTTCAGCATGCGCAATAACCATTTTTTTCCTTGCTGATGCTGATCACTTAGATCCGGATGTATCAAGAAATCGTTTTGCGATTTCTAAATAGCGAATTTTTGCGAATCGCTATTTAGAAATCGCAAAACGGTATGTATGTACAAAATCGCTATTTTTTAGCGATTCCTTATCATTCTTTATTAGCGAATTCGCAATTTGCGAAATAGCAAATAAAGAATGATTTCCAATGCATTCCTATGGGCAAGGAGGCCCATAGGAATGATGGTGCAATAATTCTCAAATTGCGAATTCGCAATTTGCTAATCTCAATTTGAGAATTATTACAAGGGTGCAGGGGTGTCTCAAAGACACCCTGCTGCACCCCTCAAATCTACATGTGTGTGCATGTGGCACACATACATGCCCTATGGGCATGTATGTGTGTCACATACCACCCTCACGAATGCCAAATAGGACATTATTATGAGAAATCGCAAATTACCACCAACTACAAGTTGATGGCAAATTGCGATTGCTTAACACAAATTCGCACTTCAAAAATGTATCATACATATCATTTAAGGAATCGCAAAATTTGCGGTTCCTTAAATGCTATGGCAAAATAAGGAATCGCAAATTATTGCAATTCCTTAAATTGCGATTGTATGATACATTGGAAATAATGCAAAAAGGCCATTTGCGAATCGCAAAGGTCGAAATTCTGCGAATTTCGGCCTTTGCGATTCAAAAACGGCTTCATACATATGGCCCTAAAAGACCGGACCTATTGGCTTTGCTAGTGCTTGTTTTTTCGAAAAAAATATTATAAATAGCCAATGCAGAGAAGTTGTGCTTGCAACCGAAGATGGAAAATCACACACATTTTACCTCTAAAAGTAAGGTTATGTAAAAAGTTCAGACTAATACAATGTATTTGACATTGCGTGCATTTAAAAAATACTTCAGTGTTAGGGCATGAGTAGAAATAGATTTGTTTTTAAAGAACTGTTTAGGTAATTTAATATGAAAAATGTTTCTTCCACTCAGGATATGTAATTAATTTTTGTATGGGAATTTCATTATATTCTTGAAATTGTCGTGCAGATGCTAGTAGTTTTGGTTGGGTTTCCAAAAGTGCTAGTTACTGAAATGCCCAGGCATGTGTTACCGCTTTTCATTCTCGGCTAACTGTCCTAACCAGAAATATGTAGGCGCGGTGTTCATTGCACCAGGCCTCCCAGCTCACCTGTCATATGCAAGTTGGGAGCCTCTCCTCGGCCTCTGTTGTCATGGGGATGGCCCAGGCCCAGGGTTAGGTGTGAATGCCTCTGACCCAAGTTCAGCATAACAAAGGGCCGAGCGCTTGACGCTCTCGGCTCCATTCAGGCCTGTTCACACCCTGGCACCAGCGTCTATACAGAGTGAGCATTCCTTGGGCTCACCTGCAGCAGGGGGCTGTAGATGGGGGCGGGGGGGGGGGAGCCAGTGGGGCTGATGTCTTGTGCTGGTTTCTGCTTCTCAAAGGAAGCAGTCTGGAGACGAGTTTAGCCGACAAAAATATCGGCTTTAACTGACTGGGGAAACCTTAAATTGATTTAAGCAGGGCATGCACGTTTACAGCATGTGAAAAATGAACTTTTTCAGAACTGCATACCTTCAAATCTTTAACGATTAGAAAATACCATGCCTACTTCAGAGGTAAATGCTCAAGGAGACATAGCTAGGTGTTCCCACGTTTACAACACTATATGATGTTTTTCTGCTTGGTGACAAACTTTAGCGCTCTTTCTCCACATGTAAAATGCTCTGATGTTGCAAGCTGCTGTTATCCAAATTTAAATTTTACAATAAATATCAAAGTTATAAAATGTTTATTAATCTGATGATCAGCGATGACAGCAGCAATTTGAATTTAATAAACCCACACCAAATCATTTGCAAGCGTAGCATACTTAACGATTTAGCAAAAACAAATGATTTCATTTGCAATTCTATACGTCTTTAAAAAGTCCATTTAAACGAAACATTCAAAGCTGGAAATACAGATGGTGAAGAGTGAATTATTCGTTTTGGTAGGAACATTTAAGTTAATGGTTTTGAACCGCAACTTTTTCGGGCTCATTTATGAGAAAGTGATGCTCTATTCAGTCCAGAGCTTGTCTTATGAAAAAGAGAAGCACTTTCATTTCACAGCAGAATGATATACTGTACACATCACTGGGGGTTCAGCAGAGTCCCAGACACAATCTCTCAGTGTCTAGATTTAGGCCTCTTGTTACCTGTTCTTTGAGATGCAGAACAGCACAGGAGTTAGTGCTGCTCACCATTCACAGTCGCACAGTCAATGCCTCAGCCAGTGGGCATGGGATTGAGGGAAGCAAACTGATATCTCAGGACTTTATTGATGGATGCAAAATAGCACAACAGACCTTTGCAGTTGTCACTAGTTTTCAACAGTCACAGCCTTAAGGCAGGTGGGAGTCCTTTGCTATGGCAGTATTTTCCTGCCTTCAGGACTGCAGCTCCACCTGTTCACATTGTCTTGATGCCAGATGGAGCACTGTCACTTGTAGTTGATGGGGCTTCATGTAGTTACTAAACTACTGAGTCTGGTGGCTTAATGAACGAATGCATCCACTGTAGGAACCTGTGTTTGACCTCATGGTCACAGGCTCAATTCCCGGCAGGTCCACTCAGCCTTTCATCCTTCTTTGGTCGATAAAATGGGTACCATTGTGTAAAAATGAACGTCTGTTATTCTGCATCAAGATACCCTTCTGGATGAACGTGCGCTTTACAAATACACATGTTGTTGTTTTAAACATGCCACCGAAATTTGGGATTTGCTACAAGACTGATCACCAGTCCTGCTCTTCCTGCCCGAAACCTGTTTGACTCCATCCTCTGCTCACATTATTGCCACGCCAATCTCCCTGGATACAAGACTACTTGGGCGCCGTGTTGTGTGGCCGTACCCTGATGTGTGTGTTGTGTTACAGCGATCTCCGATTTAAAACCTTGCTGGTTGTTGCTTTGCTTTTAGAATTGCAGCGCATTGTTATTTCTTAAATAGCAGCTGGTAAAGCGCTTTTTAACCTTACCTGGTATCCTCGAGCCCTGTTACCCTCTAGATCACAGCCCCCACCGCCGCACGCCTCCCGCTCCGACCCCGGTCCACCACAGCCCAGGGCTGCTTGAGTGGAGGGCGGAACGGGGAGAGAGCGAGACACGCCCCCTGTCTCCTCCCACTAGGACTATTAATGCAGGCCACTTCGAGATCGCGCAGCAGATGCGCGCAGCGGGCGCGCCGAAGGCGCGCCTAAGGCAAGCCCGTCTGCGCCCGTACCCGGCTCAGGGCCACATCCCCTGGTCCTAAGATCCTCCACCCTACTTGCACTCCTCTGCGCTACTCCTCCAGACGCCTAATGGATCTTAACATCGGTAAGACCAATCAACGGTGTCAGACACTGCCACTCCCTACTTCCTGCACCTTAGTTCCTGAAAATCTGCCCAGGTTGTGCTTTCACTATCCCCTCTCCCCTTTCAGTTTCTAGTCCCCCGCCTAAAATCCAGAATCCCAGACCTCCCTACCGCATGGCACTGATCAATGCCCGATCCCTTCCCAAACATCATCTGGAAATCAGGGAGTGTATCATTGACCAGAAACTAGACATTCTTTTCATCACAAAATCATGGGGGGATGCCGCCTCTGGCCCAGATTTCTGTGCGGCCACCCCTGAAGGCTTCGGTGTGGCAAGATTTGACTGAGCCGTGGGTAAGGGAGGCGGCCTAGCTATTATTTACAAGGCCACATATTCGGTTAAAATAGAACCTATCCATCGTTCAGACTGTGAGGCCTTGGCCTACGCCATATCCCTTAACCACAACCAAGCCTTTAAAGGCATCCTGCTATATCGTCCCCCCGGTCCACGCACACGCTTTCTTGCAGCTCTAGACCAATTCACAGAGTTAACCCTAGAACCCGCTGACTACACGATTCTGGGAGATTTTAATTTTCACTTAGAGGCCGCCGATGACAAAGACACTACTCATTTAATCACTGATCTTCAATCAGTAGGACTTCAACTATTAGTCACCGGCCCTACCCACCAAGCAGGACACACTCTTGATGGCCTATTCACCAACAATAAGGACATCTCGCTGCTTACTATCCTCCCTTTAGCGTGGTCAGATCACTTTGCGGTTGTCTTTACCATGCCAGTTCATAATTCCAACCCCCCTCAGCCCAAAACCCATGTTCCCAAGAACACCAGAGTTTGGAAGAACCTTGATATCTCACTGCTCTCCACTACCCTTATCAATTCCCCCTACGAGGCCTCTTCTGACCCTAGTCTAGGGTCCAAAAGATACCACAAATGGATCTTGGAGGCGGCTAATCAGTTAGTCCCGTCCAAACATATTTCGCCTAATCGCGCAGCACCATCTGCGCCATGGTTCACGGAGAACCTGAGACTGCACAGACAATACTGTAGGAACCTCGAGAGACACTGGCGAAAGCACTATAGCTCCGTAGATAAACTCACATACAAAAGTGCCCTGGCGATATACAAAAGATCTATCGTTACACACAAGAGCGCCTATTTCTCACACCAGATTGAGTCTGCTCAGAACTCAGCCAAGAAGCTATTCCAAGTTGATAATCTCCTTGCTGATCCCCCCTCAGGCCCCTCCATTGAGGCAACTCAAGATCTTTGTAATTCCGTAGCCACCTTCTTTGCAACCAAAGTTACCAAAATATACTCCACCTTTTCCTCCCTCAAAGGTCCGGAAGCTCCCCATCCTCCGTCTCTTTCACAGAGACCTACCTTTTCCTCCTTTCACGCAGTCTCAGTACAACAAATCAGTAAACTCACCTCTGCAATTAGGTCAGGCTCCCCCTTAGATCCTTGCCCACCCTCTATATCCAACTCCATCACAGAGGTCATTACGCCTCCTCTGACGGACATTTGCAATTCCATTTTTCAAACAGGGATTTACCCAGAAATATGGAAAAAAGCAGTTATCAAACCACTGCTAAAAAAACCCTCTCTTGACCCCGGAGATTCAGCTAACTACAGACCCATCGCCTGTCTTCCCTTCCCTGCCAAAGTCTTTGAGTCTGTTATGAACCAGCAGCATTCTGAGTTCATCGACACGCATCAACTACTGGATGACACTCAATTTGGTTTCAGGAAGGGCCACGGAACAGAAACTGCCCTGATAAAGGCCTCTGATGAAATCAGGGCCATTATAGACCAAGGAGGGGCTGCAGTCCTTATACTTCTTGATCTGTCTGCAGCCTTCGACACGGTCGATCACTCCATATTGATCGACCGTGTCGCATCCCTTGGGGTCAACCATCTGGCCAAAAAACTCCTCACATCCTTCCTGGCCAGCCGTACGCAGGCAGTTATGCTAGGGGAATTTTACTCACCCTTCTTCACCTTACCCTGTGGGGTGCCCCAGGGTTCCTCGTTAAGCCCTACATTATTTAATATATATGTAGCAGACTTGGCGAGGGTCATAAAGGCATATGGGTTGTCTCTAACCACCTACGCGGATGACACTCAGTTGGTGCTGGCTGTAAATAGGGATGGTTCAGCAGTTGCCTCGAGATTCCAGGAGGGGATGCTAGCCATCTGCTCCTGGATGGCGAGGAACTGCTTGAAACTAAACTCTGATAAGACCGAGGTGATGACCTTTGGCAACCTCTCTCCGGACTGGTCTCCCATTTGGTGGCCAAAGCAGATGGGACCCCCTCCGGTCCCGGTGACCAAGGTCAGAAACCTAGGAGTCATGTTCGACAACAAGTTGTCTTTTAAACATCACGTGAACACCGTGGTCTCGTCCTCTTTATACATGCTGAGAAAAATTAAAAAGCTGCTTCCTTATCTTCCAGCCTCAGCAGGTAAAACATTGATCACCACCCTGGTCTTTTCCAAAATCGATTATAGTAATGCCCTCTTCCTCAACTCACGAGAACAAATCTTAAATAAGCTGCAGTCTATTCAGAATGCAGCGGCCAGGGTCCTGCTTGGTATCCCTAAACATTACTCAACCTCCTCGGCCATACGCCACCTCCACTGGCTACGAATCAGGAGCAGGATTAAGTGTAAGGCACTCTGTATCGCCTATAAGGCCATACACGAGAAAGGACCTGGTTTCCTTAGGAAAGCCTTTCGGATCTATGTGCCTAGAAGATCGCTGCGATCAGCCTCCACCTTCCTACTACCTGTTCCTCGCACCAGAACCGCCAGCTGGGGAGACAGACATTTCTTGGGGGCGACCCCCAGACTCTGGAACTCGCTACCCTTAGCGATCAAAACCTGTCCCACTTTCATTTCCTTCCGCAGATCCTTGAAGACCTGGTAATTTGATCAATGATTCCACCAGCTGGTTGTTTCCCATTGAAGTCTTTAATGCGCCGAGACACCTTAGGGTATTTGTCGCGCAACACAAATTACGTAAACATAAACATAAACATCTCAAGACAAGCAGACTAGCGGAATCACTATCATCTTCAAAGAATCCATCCAGTGCTCCACCACCTTGGAAAGCACCTCCAGCAACATGGAACACTTGACCTTCAAGACCCTCATCATAGTGAACTACATCCTGAGTAGCACTGTTATCTACCGCCATGCGCCACCTTCAGTGGCACCATCGCAAACATTTCAACCTCCCTGATCCTTGACTCAAGTGCTAGTTTCCTCCTTGGGACGTCAAATACCAACTGGAGGACCTCACTGATCTCAACACCGCCAACATCCTCGAGGACAAGTCCAACCTCGGGCTCTCTCAGTAAGTGGAACCCCCACACATGCTGCCGGACAACGACTGGACATCATCTTCACCAGCTTCAGCAAATTCACAGTAGAGAAGCCTGCACCGATCACCTGGTCTGACCACACCCTCATCAACTTCAGCAGAGCCATGACATATCACAGTAGAAACACCATCACAAGCAGTCGCGGCCGGCATGACTCGCGGGTGGGGGGGATCTCGCAGGGGTGTGAATTTAAAAATAAATAAAAACCTTACCTTATCGGGTTCCATGCCGCCTCCACTCCTGACAGGGTCCTGCATGTTCCTGCTGCACCTGCTTTCCTGCTCTCCTACCTCCTGGCAGGAACAGGAAGAAGGCAGCCTCCCTCCCCTAAGCCAATCACAACGCTGCAATGACAGCGTTGTTATTGGTGAGGAAGGTGCTCATCCGGGCGCCTATGGGGAGGCCATTTTCTCTATGTAGGCTGCATGCAGCCTACATAGAGAAAATGCAGAGTAAGCATGACTGGTTGGTCGGCCCCCAGAGGCCTGACCAAACAGTCAGGGCCCACAGCATTGGGCAAGCCACTCCTCTCCAACCCGAAACCAGCCCGCCCACCCAACCGGTCTTAACTTTCTGCTTTCTCGAAGTGCAAGAAGTAGAAACATAAAATGGTATTTAAAATACCATTTTATGTTTCTGCTTCTCGCACTGCGAGAAAGCAGTGGGATGGTGCTGCTCTGCCCTAATGAAGCAGCAGCCCCTGATCACAAGATCTCAGAAACATCCTACTCTCCGTACTCCTACACCACCATCATTGACACAAAAACAACCTTCCCTAATCCATCTCCAACTTCAATGCCTAGGTCACCACCTGCACAGATACCTTGGTGCCGCTGAAAGCCAACAAAGCCACAAGAAACAGACCGCAAGCAAGCAGGAAAGAGCACAGGCTCATCAAAGGCCTCTGCGAACAACTTGAAGGCAGATGGCGATACAGTCAGGACGCCACCTACAGGAGCACCCACAAATCCGACCTCAGATGCTTCCATCAGGAAATCAGAATCACCAAATGCTCCAAGGTGCATGCCCGACGCAAACCCTAAAGGCTATTTATGAAGCCACGCAAGACCTCTTTGCATCACCCTGAGTGGGCCCATAAATCTGCAGTAAAGCAATGCCGTATAGAGGAAATCACTGCATTGTCTTACTCTGCATGAGAGAGGCTTTCCTTGGGCATTGGATGGGTATTCCCATGCAATTCCCATGGTTTTTGACGCATTCCCAGATTTCCTAGAACTGGTAAACCAGGGAATACTCCAAAAATATATGCCTTCCAAGAAGAGGCGTTACAAGTTACAAGTCCGGGGGCCAGCTTTTCAACTGTAGGCCTTGAATGGTGAGCGAAAGACAAGAAATGCTGAACAAATAGTTGGCTTGAATATAATGACAATGCTGGAGGTAACAAAAAAGTCAAAAGTCTGCTCTTTCTTGCCGCTGACCATAATAGACTGGAAAGCATGGATACAAAAGATGTATGTTGTCCAAGTGGTCCTGTATCAGGTCCAGGGTCCAACTTTTGGCAAATGGGATATACAGTTAACCTAAACGGTCTGGGCAGGCAAATTGAAAGGCCAAGAGTTTGTCTCAATATTCTGAAATTACCATGTGATTAGATTTACTAAGTTTTGGTGCAAGTCACATCAAGCTAAGGTGCTGTATCAACAGGAAAGACAAAATGACTGCTATCTCTAGAAAGATATAGTGCTGTTTTTCTTTCCCCTAATGTCGACACACTTTTGGCTGCCAGGCTCTAATGCAGATACCCTTGCATCTTGATGCTGAAAGATGGCAATTTATGCCAGGTCTAAATATCAAAGATGAAAATCTCAGAAGGAAAATTCTCATTGTTCACCACAATACCTTCACCCTGGCAAGGCTCCTACATGTATCCAATCCATAAAAAAAGGAAACCAGCATGATTTTCTGAAGTATAGGTTGGTATCCCTCTAGGAAGTGGAATTCAAATACGATGCCTCACTAAGATGTCCATGAGTGGGTAGAGCAGACAGATCGGATACCATAGCTCCATACTGGATTTCTGATGAACAGCTGAACCATCGACAACATTGTGGCACACGCCCTACTAGCCCACAATGCCATATTAAGTCAAAGGTTGTTTAATGCACTTTTTATCGACTTTAATAAGGGTTTAAAGATCCCTAAAAGGAATTTGCTATAGCAACGTTGAACAAATAGGGTGTGCCAGCCAATATGTTAAATGCCATCATAGCTTTCTATTGTAATAACTGGATTGAAGTTAAACTTGGAAGGGATAACGGCCTGTACATAAAAGTATATGTGAATATCAATATACATCAATATAACCTTTTTTGATCATAAACAAATGGTCATAAAAGAAAAATTACACTTAGAATAAAATCAAGAAGTAGCAATAAAAAGAACCACAGTTTCTAAAGTACACCTGCAAAAGAGTGTGGGGTACCAACAATGCATTATAAAAAGTCATAATATATTATGAAATGAAAAAGGATCATACAGACAGAGTGCTACGTTTAAGAAATAGCGGATTTCTGAAAGCATCCTACATGGAAACAGATGAAAGGGCTTTCCAACATTGGTGAAAAGTACTAGGCAGGCCAGTACTGTTCAAAACCATAAAATGTAAGTAAAGGTTTTTGGTATTTATTAGATAAAAGTGCATGGTGCTTATATAAAAAAACTAAGATTTATCACATGGGCACATAAGAATGGTCTCTTTGTCGTACTGCTCTAATGGGAAACAGAGCAATGATCTAATGGTTCCTAGCAGAAATTTGGCTAGGAGAGCTCTTTCCCAGAAGCTGGGGACCCAAGTCAGTTAAGATTCTAAATAAGATGTCGTTTGAACCACAACATAGTCCTGCAACATTGGTTGCTTTAGTTTCTCTTGTTCTTTGCAGGCCACTGTCAGTTCCGTAATTAGCATTTTAACTTATTGGATGTCTGATTTTACAAGGGAGAGTGGGAGGAAAACAAATCACTCCACCCTAGAAATTTGGCAGTGATTTGCATATACTTTAGACACGGTATAGACATAGCCTTTTCACACTTCAAGCAATCTGACATAATCTCCCTGTTAAGAGATGTATGACTGTTAGACCTAACAGACTCAGGGCAAACAAAGCAAAACCAAAGGGGATGATGGATGGAGTGTTGAACATTGCAAGCACTCACCCCAGTCAACTGATCAGGGTTTAATCCAACATCATTCTTTAGCTCACTCCGCCACCCCAGTTCAGACATGGCCATATGCAAATCAGTCTGACCCTGTGCCTCATGGGAACAGTCCAAGCCAAGCCAAGTCTTCCCAGGACTGGAAACAACCATCCTGGGACCGGTTTCTGGCTAATCAGCCGCCATCAGCCAGGCCAGCTTTAATCCAGTGGCAAAGTAAGCAAGGGACCCACGTCTGGGCATACCCTGCCAACTTAAGGGCGAACAAAGCAAAACAAAGTATATCAACAAGCCCCCGTGCGGTACCTGTTGAAACCAGCGTGCAGCAAATTGTGTTTGTGCAATGTAGTAATAAAACTCAAAATGGTGAACAGCAAAGCCACCCTGCTCGTACAGCCTCTGCAATAGCATTCAAGCTATTTGTGGGTGCTTGCCCGCCCACAAGAGTTTGATTAAAGAGGATCTAACTGGTTAGAGAATTCTGGGTTCAGTGGGAATTAGATATTTTGGAACAGATATAGGAGTCATGGAAGTAGCACCATCTTTATGAGGTCGATACATCCCTTCATCGTTAAGGGTAGTTTGATCCGTTTATCAATATTGGTTTTGATTCTGTCTATTAGAGTACTATAATTCCCACATGGTATGACAGTTGAATCCTGGTGGATATGTATCCCAGAAAGTGGACAGAGACCACTCGCCACTGCAGGGAATTTATATGTTGTGGTGCACCTGTGCTGCCCTTGAGTGGCACCATGAGTGATTTGAACCAATTTATGGTAAGGCCAGACCAACATCCAAAGTCATTGATCTCAGTTAGTATGGGGTCTCTGACAAGAAGTAAGATGTCATCAGTGACACCAACACTCTGCGCATCCCAAACTAAATGCCCCTATGACTGTGCACTTCTCAGAGCACACAATAGCTCTAATGCCAGAACAAAGATTATCAGAGAAAGAGATCATCCCTGCCTGGTACCACATTGTATTGCAATTGGGGCCGAGAGGCAGTCATTCACATGTATTCATGCCGTTTGTTTGGTATAAAGTAAATAGATCAATTTTTTCATTGCTGTAACTAGACCCATTTTCCTCAAAACTGCTATGAGATATGGCCATTCTAGAGTTAAATGCCTTGGTAGTGTCCAAGAACACCGCCACTACTCGAAGCTGTGGTTTGATCTAGGGAAGATCAACAAGAGGTTACAAAGGTTGTAGATCATTGAGGTATGAATCCCGATTGCTCAGCACAAACTACAAAATCATGTTTATGAGGTTACGTTTGGCAGACGGCGCATTTTCCCACACGTGACTTAAGTATAACCACAGAATAGTGGATAGCTATGAAAACGGAGCAGGTGTTACTCGTTTTCATTATTTCCTATCTGTGCTTTTCAAAACATGAAGTGCATCATCAGAGAAACAGGTGCCCTGGAAAGCAAAAATAAGTGCGCAGGAAGGAACATTAAATTAAAGAAGCGTACTTACATTGTACTTTGTGCTGTGTTGAGCGAAAGTCCCATGGGGCTGTGTTGGTGTTGGAGTGGTGTCTCAAAACCTCGGTGAAGTGGTGCTTGAGACTCACATAGTGGCGGTTCTTTGGAGGCGCTGTATCGGCAAAGTCATGGCAGCATTGTGAGTCATGGTCGCTGTGTCATGCCTTAGCGAGCGGGGAGCACAGCATCGGTTCAGGCAACAACAATGCATCGAATATTGTAGGAATGCACCTATTTCAAACAGACGCTTGGAGTCAAAGCATTGGTTTCTTGATTGCAGTGCTAAATTCACCTCCAAGGGCCCAGGACCGCATGGTATGGGTTTTTAGGTGGCAAGTGAATTTTTAGGGTTTAGGGTTGGTGTGGGTTTTTGGGTTGCAATCGATTTTTGAGGGTGGGTATGGGTTTTTAGGTGGCAAGGGAATTTGTAGGGTTTAGGTTGCGTATAGGTTTTTGGTTGAAAAGGGAATTTTTAGGGTTTAGGGTGGGTATGGGTTTTTGGGTGCCAAGGGAATTTTCAGTATTTAGGATGGGTGTGGGTTTTTAAGTGGCAAAGGAATTTTTAAGGTTTAGAGTGGGTGTGTATTTTTGGGGGGCACGGGACATTTATGGTTTTGGGTGGGTATGGGACTTTGGATGGTAAGGTCATTTTTAGGGAATAGAGTGGAGGTGTGTTTTTGGGTGGATACATACTTTTTCGGGTTTAGTTTAGGTATAGTTTTTGGGAGACCAGTGAATTTTTCTGGGGTTAGGGTGGTTATGGGTTTTTGAGAGGCAATGGTTTTTTTAAGGTTAGGGTAGCTATGGGTTTTGGGTGTTAAGGAAATTTTTCGGGTTAGGGTTGCAAGGAATTTTTAGGATTTAGAGTGGGTATCGTTTTTTAGGTGGTAAGGGAGTGTTTAGGGCTTAGGGTGGGTATGGGTCTTTGGGTGGCAAGGGATTTGTTAGGGTTTAGGGTGGCAAGGGAAATTTTATTTTTAGAGTGGGTATGGGTTTTTGATTGGCAAGGGATTGTTTAGGGTGGGTATGGTTTTTGGGTGGCAAGGGAAATTTTAAGGTTTAGGGTGGGTGTGGATTTTTGGGGGCAAGGGAAATGTTATGGTTTTGGTTGGGTATGGGTTTTTAGGTGATAAGGGAATTGTTAGGGTTTAGGCTGGGTATGGATTTGTGGGTGGTAAGGGACTTTCAAGGATTTAGGCTGAGTATGGGTTTTCGGGTGGTAATGAATCGTTTGGGTGTAGTATTTGTATGGGTATTTGGGTACCAAGGGATTTTTCAGGGTGGTTATGGGTTTTGGGAGGCAAGTGAAATTTTAGGATTTAGGGTGGGTGTACGTGTTTGAGTGGTTAGAGATTTTTCCGCATTTAGGCTGGGATGGGTTTTTAAGTGGCAAAGGATTTTTTAAGGCTTAGAGTGGGTGTGGATTTTTGGGGACAAGGGACATTTATGGTTTTGGGTGGGTATGGGTTTTTGTATGATAAGGGGATTTTTAGGGATTAGAGTGGATGTTGTTTTTTGGGAGGCGAGGGACTTTTTAAGGTTTAGGGTGGAAAGGGAATTTTTATTTCTAGGGTGGGCATGGGTTTCTAATTGGCAAGGGATATTTTAGGGTTTAGGGTGAGTATGTTTTTTAAGTGGCAAGGGAATTTTTAAGGTTTAGGGTGGGTGTGGATTTTTGGGGCAAGGGAAATGTTATGGTTTCGGGTGAGTATGGGTTTTTGGGTGATAAGAAATGCTTTAGGGTTTAGGCTGGGCATCGGTTTTTGGCTGGTAATGAATCGTTTGGGTGTAGTTTTTATATAGGTTTTTGGGTGGCAAGGGATTTTTCAGGGTGGGTATGGGTGTTTGGAAGGCAAGTGAATTTTTAGGATTTAGGGTGGGTGTAGGTTTTTGAGTGGTAAGAGATTTGTTAGGGTTCAGGATTGGTATGGGTTTTATGGGTGGCAAGGTATTTTATTTGTGTTCAGTGTGGGTGTGAGATTTTTGGTGATATTGTAGATTTTACAGTGTGTACAGGTTTTTGGGTCACAAGGGTTTTTAAGGTTTAGGGTGGGTGGAAACGGATTTTTTAGGATTTAGAGTGGGCATGGTTTTTGGGTGGCAATGGAACATTCAAGGGTTAGGGCTGGTATGGTGGTAATGAATCGCAATTTTCCTAATAACATGACAAGAGAATCTGGATTTCCTTAAAGACACGGTGGCTAACATTATGCATATTTCCTTTAATGCTAACTCCAAGCAGCCACTTAGAAGCAATACATCATAAAGTGAAACAGATCTAGAATAGAATCTTCCAGATGTACAATAGCCATGCGCATAGGATAGTCTGCCTCTTCTGTATATGAGGTAATAAGGCAAGTCTTCTTCTGTGTAGAATTTTCTTTCTTTTTTTGTGTGTATTCCAAATGGATAGAAATAATGAAGATTGAATGAAGGGGACACAGAGTTAATTCTTTCTGAACATCTTCCGTGTGGAAACAGCAGTATAGATGAATCAGTTATGTTGAATTATCTGAAATAAGAGAGTAAAGTGCTCTGTTGTCATGAAACTGAGAAAGGTGTAATATCAAAGCGGGCCAGTAATATGACATTTTTAACAATCCATTGAAAAAATATTTTATGAAACTTTCAACAATACTTTGAATAAAGGTTGTATGAAATTTTCAACAATACAATGAATAAAAGCTGTATCATAAATTATGCATCTATTGTTCAGTAATTCATGTATCCACCCACGGGAGGGCAAGGGTAGGATAATGTTAGCCTCTGTGTCTTTAATGAAATCCAGATTCTCTTGTCATGTTATTAGGAGAATCACAATTTCATTACAAGACCAGAGGCTACCATTATGCATGGTGGTAGTTTAGTAATACGACATCTGACATATGTTTAATAGGTTTACAATAGTGTTTAGCAAGAGTATTAGAATTTGACCAAACAGCTGCTTTAAGAATGTCATCTAGTTTACCCCCTTTTAAAAGTGATTCGCTAGCCATAACGCCCCTTATGAGTTTACCTGGAATCTTTTAGGTAGATACCAGCTGATTGCATTGCTTATTGAACCCATCTTGCTATAGAATCTGATGTAATGGGTTTGAAGGGTTTCACAAAAGGGATAAGTAATTGATTAACACCATTCGCATGATGTTCGCTTATTCTTGCATCTTATTATTTCATACATTCTACCAAAAAAGGTTTTTTGCACGCGTTAAACTTTG
Organism: Lissotriton vulgaris; assembly: GCF_964263255.1. NCBI lineage: Eukaryota > Metazoa > Chordata > Amphibia > Caudata > Salamandridae > Lissotriton > Lissotriton vulgaris. The sequence continues at coordinate 1,184,942,381 of NC_141685.1, read as the reverse complement.
TGTTGAAAATTGTATCTGATATAGACTTAGTTCTCTTAATAATTTCGAAATTGGCACCAAATGCATCATAGACTCTGAGATCCTTCTAGTGTTTTAACGTCTGGTACTCTACGGCAGGAGAGTAGGCAGAGTAGAAATGCTAGTTTTATGGAAAGTCTCTTCTTATCTAGATTTCTGTTCTCAGGCCAGGTAGTGAAAGGGCATAGTAGTAACTTAACATCCCATAGGGTTTCATATTTAGGTTTAGGTGGTCTCCTTGGTTTGATACCTTTCATAATTCTGCATATTGTGGCATTTTTCCCTATGGTCTTGCCATTTATTACAGCATGGCCTGATGAAATAGCTGATCTGTAGCAATTAATTGATCTGTAAGTAAGCCCTCACTCATATTGTTAAACTAAAAAGTTTGCTACGTGTACAATAGTATCCTCCACAGAATTCAGGTTCCTCCCCAGGCACCAGCGTACCCAAGTTCTCCAGATGCTATTGCATCTAGTGGGTTCCAGAAGCCCATGACTCTTGCAGGATGTCTCCTATAAGGCCTTCTGCGGGTGGAAGTAGAAAAGGTATTTCACAGGCTAATTCCAAGCTCATCGGAAACCATGCCTGGGAGGGCCAGAAAGGGGTTATTAGTAATAAGGAGCATTGGTCTTGCCTCACGTTCCGGAAGACTCCCCGGGTCATTGCAAATGGGGGAAATGCATATGCTCGAATTCTTTTCTAGGCTGGAGAAGGGCATTGACGGCTTGAGCACCGGGGTCTGGCAAGCTGAAATATTTGTGCAGTTGGAATGTCAGTCTGCTTGCGAAAAGATCTACTTTCACAGGGCCCCAGAACTGATTTAAAGTTCTAAAGGCTTTCAGGTTGAGTTTCCTGTTGCTGTGGGCTAGGAGGAATCTTGAATTCCAGTCAGCAGTAATGTTGCTTTTTCCTGTTAAGTATGCTGTTTTTAGGGCTATCTTGTGTTCTAGACAGAACATCCAGAGATTTTTGGCTAGATTTGATAGGTCTGAGGATTTTTTACCCCATAAGCAATTTATGTATGCCACAGCTGATATGTTGTCCATTTTTATAATAACCAATCTGCCTTTTAGGGATTGTTTGAAGCTCATCAGAGCGTAAAGGCCAGTAGTTGACTCTAGGTAGTTTTTGTGGTGTGAGCTCTCTGTATAGGACCATAGATTTCCCATGTTCTGGTTCTGTAAGCAAGCTCCCCAGCCATGATGGCTCACATTTGACTCTAGAATGGATTCTGAGGAATTTCCGAAAACGGCTTTGCCGTTCCAGGCATCTAGATTCTCTAACCACCAGTTCAGTTCTGGTTTGGCTTTGTGGTCTAGGGTTACTTTGTCTCCGCACCATAGTCCAGCATGGCGGGATTTTACCTTCACTCTTCGAAGGGATAGATAATGTAAAGGTCCTGGAAAGATAGCTTGGATATAGGAAGATAGGAGGCCCAGGAGTTTGGCTAGTTCTCTCAGGGACAATAGGTCTCGTTTCAATACAAGTCGTATTTCTTTGCGTATTTTCATGATTTTCTTCTTGGGTAGTAGCAAAAGTGTCTACAGTGATTCCCAATAATTCCAGAGTTTTTGAGGGATTCATGATAGCTTTTGTTTTTGTTTATTATGAAGCCAAAGCTCTCTAAGAGATTTACTGCTGTATTCAGGTCTTGAAGAATCTGATAGTTGGTATATAATGAGAATGTCGTTGAGATAGACTATCAGTCATATCTCTCTTTCTCTCAAGAAGGATGCTATAGCTCTCAATACCTTGGTGAAACACCAGGGAGCAGAATATAGCTCAAAGGGAAGAGCTTGGAATTGGAATAGACAACAGTTCCTTGTGAATTGGAGGTATGGTTGGAACTCTGAGGCCATGGTGATTGTGAAGTAGGCACCTTTCAAGTCCAACTTCACTAGCCCGTCCTTTTCTAGAAGTATATCTCTCAGGAGGTAGATACCATCCATTTTCTAAAACCCAGGGGTCTTGTGTAATTGTTTTCCAAGTCTTTAAAAAAAATCTGAGTTGACATAATCCTCATTGTCTGTAGTAGGGTGTTTGTTGGACACCGCCGGCAGAGCGGCCCCTTCTGTCAGGTCTGGCAAAAACACTAGGGTTGAATACTCGACGCATGCTGTTCTGAGCTTTGACTAGGGCTGTGGAGGTTGTGACATATTTGCCTAAGATCTTGATCATGTCCTCTCCAAATAAGAGTCTTTTGGGGTTTGTGGAGGGTTCTTTGTCAGCCATGTCTCTCAACTCAGGGTTGATCTTGGTAAGGACTACTCTTCGTCGTATGCATTTATCCCTGCATTAGCGTTCCCTAATAGGAACAGAGTTTTCTGACTCCATCCTCTTTTCTAAGTTGATCTAAGTCTAACGGGGTACCGTTAATATGGCTGTCTTCCGCAATATCAATTATTCTAGTCAGCGGGCCTAAAATATCAAGCATGCAATCCTGGCAGGCCTTCAGTTACCTTTTCATGCCCTTCCTGGGGTCTCTACCCACTTTGAATAGGAATTTGAATAATTCTGGGTCAAGGTTGGGTGTCAGGCATACCTTTTCTTGAACCACTGGACCTTGGGGCCACCATTCTGAGCTCCATGGGTGTCTGATATTATGTGGAGAGAACATCCCCTCGCCCAGTGGGTTGGTTAGAATTTCTTTAGAGGATGAAGGGAGCTCTTCCTCTGATAGGGGACTCTCGAAGTCTAGATCATCCTGGTCTAGGTAAAGGAATTATTCATCCAACGGGTTCATGTTTTGGTCTCCTTGTGGTTCAATTTCAAGATCTTGTGTATCATGACGAGCACTTAGATACTGTGTACCGCTTTGGACACTTTGATAGGCTGTGTCGCTAAGAACACCTGATACTTTTGAGGTACGTAGACCTCCCTTACAGTTTGAGGTGCTTAGACCTCCTTTATACGATGAGGTGCGTAGACCTCCCAAATTATTTGAGGTGCTTAGACCTCCCAATGTGCTCATGGGGCTTGCTCTTTCAAAGTTGTTTTTTCTCTTTAATCTTGTGCCCCCTTTTTTATGGTATTCCACTTTTTGGCCTTTCTGTGTTTCAATAGTGCGATCTTCTTTCTCTATTAAGGGTTTTTTGGTTGTGATGAACCGGTTGAGTGTTTTGCGCATGCAGGAGTGCAACTCTTGTTGAGTTATCTTTTTCATTTCTTCATTATTGATGCTAGGGGTAAGTACCTCAAGACCATCTGATTCTACATCAGACATGTTGGATTTTATACTCCTTCATGGGTTGTAGTAGTTAGTAATCTATATAGATGACTTGGAAGGTAGGCAATCTGATTTATTAGTAAAGTTCAGAAGAGCTTATGTAAATTAGGGATTTGTTAGAGGAGCTTATGTAAATTAATGCATTGTTACATCAGGTCTTTTACATTTTATGCTCCTTTACTGTAAAATGAGGTATTTGGAGTAAAAATAGTTTGAGTATTTGCGGTCGCAGTTAGCAGCTGATCACAGGAGTGTCTAACTGCCAGACTTCCTGACATCGGATATGCTTGTGAGCGATCAGCTGTTGATTTACTGCCCAGGTAGCCCCTCAACTACAGATGGGTTAAATATATATATTTTTTTTAATTATTGATTTTTGTTATGGGTTCCCAACTTGTATGTATTTCGGGGTAGCCCGTTATTGGGTGGAAATGCAATGTGAGGTCCAGGATGAGGGCGGAGAGTGGGGGGAGCAGGATTTCCAAAAGTTGGAAATCATTTAGGTGTGAGCCGAAATTTAAGAAGAGTTTGAGGTCAAAGAGGCATAAGTCTATTCAGAAAGGTATACAAATTGAATTGAGAAAACATACATACACATGTAGTTGACCATTCTAGAAGATACAGGTCATACATGAAAGTGAAGAGAAAATGTACTTATCTGCCTGGAGCCACATTTAAAAAAGGCAGACTATCCTATGTGAATGGCTATTGTACATCTGGAAGATTCTATTCTAGGTCTGTTTCTCTTTATGATGTATTGCTTCCAAGTGGCTGCTTGGAGTTAGCATTAAAAGAAATATGCATAATGGTAGCCTCTGGTCTTGTAATGAAATCATTTACGGTTTAGTGTTTGTATGGGTATTTGGGCCACAATGGCTTTTTTTATGGTGGGTATGGGTTTTTGAGTGGCAAGTGAATTTTTCGGGTTTAGGTGGGCGTAGGTTTTTGAGGGGACCTGGGCATGTCTATGATCACACACTATCTCTGTGGGGACCTCGACTTCTCTATAATCACACACTATCTCTGTGGGGACCTGGGCATGTCTATATTCACACACTATCTCTGTGGGGACCTGTGCATGTCTATAATCACACACTATCTCTGTAGGGACCTCGACATCTCTATACCCACACACTATCTCTGTGGGGACCTGGGCATGCCTATATTCACACACTATCTCTGTGGGGACCTGTGCATCTCTATAATCACACACTATCTCTGTGGGGACCTGGGCATGTCTATAATTACACACTATCTCTGTGGGGACCTCAGCATCTCTATAATCACACACTGTCTTTGTAGGGATCTTGACATCTCTATAATCACACACTACCTCTGTAGGGATCTTGACATCTCTGTAATCATACACTTTCTCTGTGGGGACCTGGGCATGTCTATAATCACACACTATCTTTGTGGGGACCTGAGCATGTCTATAATCACACACTATCTCTGTGGGGACCTCGGCATCTCTATAATCACACACTGTCTTTGTAGGGATCTTCACATCTCTATAATCACACACTACCTCTGTAGGGATCTTGACATCTCTATAATCATACACTTTCTCTGTGGGGACCTGGGCATGTCTATAATCACACACTATCTTTGTGGGGACCTGGGCATGTCTATAATCACACACTATCTCTGTGGGGACCTCGGCATCTCTATAATCACACACTGTCTTTGTAGGGATCTAGACATCTCTATAATCACACACCATCCCTGTAGGGATCTTGACATCTCTATAATCACACACAATCTCTGTAGGGATCTTGACATCTCTATAATCACAGACTTTCTCTGTGGGGACCTGGGCATGTCTATAATCACACACATTCTCTGTGGTGACCGTGGTAATACCATGGTCACACACCATCTCTGTGGGGACTTGACCATTCCTGTAATTACATGCAAGCTCTGTTTTGGCTTGAACATCATCAGCTTAGCATTCTCTGTATGGAGCTTTGTGAATACTGAAATGTAGTAAAGTTAGTCTTTTGGTCGAAAATTACCTTTGTGAATCGGGCCCTATTTTAATGAGGACTTCAAGACAAGCATCTTCATGCACTATCTCTGTGGGAACTTAAACATCGCTATAATAACACACTATCTTAGTGGGGACTTGAACATAACGATAAAAACATACCAACTCTGTGGGGACTCGAGCATTCCTGTAATCAAACACATGCTCTGGTTTGACTCGAAGCACCAGGGGGTACCATGAGGCACAGGGTCAAGACTGATTTGCATATAGCTGTGTCTGAACTGGGGTGGCGAAGTGAGCTAAAGAACGACCATGAATTGAACCCAGATCTGTGCCTGGGGATGAGTGTCTGAAAGGCTTCATCATTCCGTCCATCATCTCCTTGTGTTTGCTTTGACTTGAACATCATCAGCTTCACATTCTCTATATGGGGCTTTGTGAATATTGAAAAGTAGTAAAGTTAGACTTTTGGTCTAAATTTACCTTTGTGAATACTGACAAGTAGTAAAGTTAGACTTTTTGTCTAAGTTTACCTTTGTGAATTGGGCCCTATTTTAATGAGGACTTAAACACAATCACCTTGATTCACTATCTCTGTGGGGACTTAAACATTGCTATAATAACACACTATCTTTGTGGGGACTTGAACAACACTGTAATAGCACACTATCTTTGTGGGGACTTAAACATCGCTATAATAACACACTATCTTTGTGGGGACTTGAACATCACTATAATAACACACTATCTTTGTGGGGACTTGAACATCACTATAATAACACACCATCTGTGTGGGGACTTGAACATCTCTATGGTAACACACCATCTCTGTGGGGACTTAAACATTGCTATAATAACATACCATCTCTGTGGGGACTAGATCATTCCTATAATTACACACAACCTCATTAGCTTCACACTCTGTATAATGGGATTTAAGTTTTGAATATGCACACTATTTCTATGGAGACTTAAACACAGTGATCTTCACCCACTATCTCTGTGGGGACTTGAACATCTATTTTGGCAAAAATGTAAGCAGTTAATCAAGCTCTGGGTTCGACTTGACCATATTCCTTAGATCCATATGTTAATTTCTTTATGTGTTAGTTCCCTTATCTCCTAAGATTTTAAGCACTAATAAATAGATTAAATACAGCTTTAAGGGCCTTTCTTTAAGCATGATATGATATTTTCTGGCACATTAACATAATGTGTCTTTAACGTATACCCCTAGTATATATTCAACAATTTATATATGGATAGATTATAATGCTGTTTGTGTATATTGTTGATAAAATAAACATTTAGCCATGTGCCTTCAACTGTATACAATCACAATAGTGTTACAGACTAGGTCCCCACAAGGATGGTAGCACGTGTTCAAGTCCCCACAAGGATGGTGCTGTGCGCACGATTAAATAACAATATATTTCCAAATTTGAAGCAGGATCCTGTATCAAGAATTTTTTCTCAATATTTTTCTATTATTATTGTGTTTTAAAAACATTGGGAAAGGTTAGTCCCCACAAGGCTGGTATTCACACATAGTCCCCACAAGGATGGTAACACGTGTATGTGTGCATGTGTGTGTGCATGTGTGTGTGTGTGTGTGTGTGTGTGTGTGTGTGTGTGTGTGTGTGTGTGTGTGTGTGTGTGTGTGTGTGTGTGTGTGTGTGTGTGTGTGTGTGTGTGTGTGTGTGTGTGTGTGTGTGTGTGTGTGTGTGTGTGTGTGTGTGTGTGTGTGTGTGTGTGTGTGTGTGTGTGTGTGTGTGTGTGTGTGTGTGTGTGTGTGTGTGTGTGTTTTTGTTTGTTTGTGTTTTTGTTTGTTTGTTTGTTTGTTTGTTTGTTTGTTTGTTTGTTTGTTTGTTTGTTTGTTTGTTTGTTTGTTTGTTTGTTTGTTTGTTTGTTTGTTTGTTTGTTTGTTTTTTCTTTCTTGTGGGGACTTGGGTGTGATAACACACTCACGCTGTGGGGACTTGATTGCACTGTGGGGACCTGAACTCAGGTCCCCACAAGGCAATGTCTTCTAAATGATAAAAAAAATCACTTCAGGAACATCTGTGCCAATTTTTACAACTTTAAAAAAAATGACCTTGTGGGGACCTGTGTTTCATCAAGTGTGTTTATATTTTTGCTCGCTCTGCCCCTGTAGACAGGTAGCGGTACTGCAGTCTTAAACACACTTTGCATTTAAACACACTTTGCTCTGCAGAATCACATACTAGCAGCAGATAGGACAGACATTTGGAAAAGCTCAATAACTTGTGCCTATCCAAATATTTTTCATGCATATTAACCTTTCCTCTATTTATTCAAATAAAACTTTATTAATATGAAGCTATTGAATTTTGACTTTTTGTGTCTGACAATAGGATCAGTTTCAAATCTGAAAACGCTTCACTATTGCCTTTTGATGCATCTCTGCAATTAAACAATGATGGTGCATAACACTGTAATTCAATTTAAACTTATTTGATCATGTTTTGCACATAATTTACAGGCATCAATGCCTATTGTTACATTTTACTGCTTTTACCAGGAATTCAGAGTCTTTATTTTGCTTTTCCTTTGTTTGGATATGAATATGCACAATGGAATATGTTATTTTAAATGATGGCTGGATGAGTGCGTGATTAGAGTTGCATTTCACTAAGGACTACGTTCTTGCAGACAGCGAACTGAAGCAATGTTATGCCCAGAGCACTACAAAGTTTATTTTTACCAGAAAAGGCATGGGCCAATAAGATTAATGAACTTCTTAGAATACATATTCAAATATTGTCATAATATGTTACCACATTTAAATCATTAGAATTTTTTGATTTTAAAACTGTTCCTAAGCCTTTACAAATTAAAACAGGTTTTTTTGACATTCCAAAGGTGGATGAAAAACACTCATATAAAAAGGAGGATGCACCAAAATAGTTTTTTTTCTCCTGAGTTGGTGGGCACTAAGGATTTATGTGACACCACATATGCTAACTTTGTATTGGAAATGGGTGCAGTGAAGTTATCTAGCAAGCACTAGGATTAATGATTTCAATAGTGCAGCAGGTGCAGTGGCACTGGGACCAAAAGCTACAGGCACAACACTAAGCATCTAATATTGCTATATTTTATTCCTAAACAGCCAAACCACAAGTGCAGTTCCCTTGCAGACAACAGGGTCATGGTTTGAATGGTGCAGCAGGTGCAGTAGCACCGGCCCAAAAGTTGTCAGAACTCCTCTAAACACATAATATTGCTATATTCAACTACTAAACAGACAGTTACAATTGCAGTTCTCTTGCAGTTAAAAGGGGCTTGCTTTAAATGGTGCATCAGGTGGAGTGGCACTGGGGTCAAAAGCTCTAGGGACCCCACTAAACACAAAATATTGCTATATTTAACTACTAAATAAGCAGTTACCTTGCAGGCACCAGGGTCATGATTTTATTGGTGCAGCAGTTGCAGTGACACCGGCGCCCAAACCTCTAGGAACTCCTTTAAACACCAAATATTGCAATATTTTACTAATACACGGGCAGTCACAAGTGCAATTACTTTACAGGCAATAGGGTAATGATTTGAATGGTGCAACAGGTGCAGTGGCACCAGGGCCAAAAGTTGTCATAACACCTCTAAACACCAAATATTGCTGTATTTTGCTACTAAACAAGCAGACACAAATGCAGTTATCTTTGAGGCACTAGGGGCATGATTTGAATGGTGCAGCAGATGCAGTGGCACTGTGCCCAAAAGTTGTCACAACTCCTCTAAACACATAGGGGCCCATTAGGGTGGGGAGCGGACTTTCATCCGCCCGCCACCCTAGCGGTGCTAGGACCGGCCGCCAGTGGTGCGGCAGTCCCGCACCGGCGATTAGGATGCCACCGCCACTGTGGCGGTGGAATCCTCCATTCCCAGCATTGTGGCGGGCAGTGCTCACAGCACCGCCCACCACAATGCTGGGAATGCACTGTGTGCATTGTCATGCACAAAGTGACAGGCACCGCGAGGTGCCTACCACCATGTCTGTGACAATTCAGGGGGGTACCAAAGGTAACCCCCATGTGTACCCCTCACCCCCTAATACCCTGTGGTCCCGCAACGGGCCCCGAAAGAAAAGACTGCATGCCTTTCCATGGCTGCAACACCGCCATGGAAAGGCTGAACTCCGCCATCATCATAATAAGGATGGCAGTGTCTTGCAGACACCGCCACCATATTAAACCCTTTTCTACCCAGTCAACTTGGCGACAGGCCGGAAAAGCGGCATACAGTGTTCCTGTCCGCCGCGGTACACCCGCCATACTAATATGGCGGGCGGAAATGGGTGGAGGGCAGGAAAGGATGTAGGGCGGATCGCCACCGACATGCGGGCGGTGGCGATCCGCCCTACATCCTAATGGACCCCATAGTATTACAATTACATCAATTAATTCAATTATTTCCCACTTTAGTTTCATTTTTTAAAATGTTGCTATTACTTGCCCGCACTATACCACTAGTAACAGCAAAATATATTGTATTTTTGTACACAAACAAGTCATAACACTTTAACTCCTTGGACACTCATGACGAGCTCAGCTCGTCATGATGTATACCTCCATACACTCATGACGAGCTGAGCTCGTCATGAACAATGGTAATCCTGAGAAGTCAGCACAGCAGGAAAATAACGCTAGCATCGATGTGGCTAACAGACTTTCTGTAACTTATATTGTACAACTACTCAGCAAGCTACAACTTACAACGAAAAAACTGCTTATTAATCGCATAGGTGAAACCTAATGCATTTACCAGTGCTTGTTTGTTGTGCTTACAGCACTCCATGGAAAAACATGTGTTTTCTTTCTCTCCACCTCCGGATTGTGTTCTGCTTCTCTTTCAAATCCATGCCCTCATCTGCTATGTGTTTTTGTCATGTCTTTCTGTTGCTTCTCATCCCTTTCCCTGCCACTGGTTACTCGTAATCACTGCTAACAGCAAAGTTGACTTCCTACCCCTGTCACTCTGCTCCTCTGTTGGTCTCCTATCCCTCCGCATCCTGTTTTTAGGAGATCCTGGCAGCTGCGATTTCCTACCAGGTCACTCCTTTTCTTAAGTGTGCTTTCATTCACTTTTTAAAAATGTACACTCCATGGTGCAAGTCTGCCAACCTTGAATGGAAAATTAAAAAAGAATTGCTGGTGCATGCGTTGTGACACATGTACACACATACATCATCACGTTGGGGCTGTCATAGCGTCATGATGAATAAATGCACGTGTGGTGATTTGGGCGCACACATCATAGCACTAGGTTTTTTGCCACTGCTGTTCAACATGCAAAATAACATTTCTTTCTTTTTGTTGATGATGAACAGCACAAGAGTAGACCTATTGCTTTGCTTGTATTTGTTGTTTTTTAATATTTTTATTCTGATACTTGTAGGCCTGTAGTTGTATAGAAAGAGAAAAAATACAAGTTTCAGATGCGTTTGTGCGCTAATCTAAAATCAAGTAAAAGGTTCAAACTCATACAAAGTAGCTTACATTTTGTGAATTTCAAAAACAACCTACGTTAATGCACGCGTTCAAATAGATTTGGTATTGAGCAACTGTTTACAGACTTTACAGGAAAGATGTGTCTTTCACTAGGGCTGTGGTTCCCAAACTGTGCGCCGCGGCGCCCTGGTGCGCCGTGAAGGGAAGCCAGGGGCGCCGCGCACGATGTGGGAAAGGACGTGTTTAAGTCCAGCTAAGAATGTGTCACTTTCGCCCCCCGCCTCCGTGATAAATAGGTTGCTCTGCCCCTAGTCTCTGCCTTTCTGATGCAGAGCATCACGGCGACGGGGGGTGCATAAACAGCGCACACAGGTCTCAGCTACAGATCCAGGCACTTCTTACTAAAGGCAAAAGATGATGCCCATAATCCCTCATTTTGGCGCCTGGCAGTTCTAACCATTAAAAAAAACAATCAACTCCTTCAGCTGCTGATGAGCTGTGAAAGAGATGCTGGTCAGTGGCAGAAAGGAAGGTGTTGCAGCACAGGAGGGGGTCGTGCTCCTTGTGGAGTCATGAGCACCTTCGGTTGTTTAGATGCAAATAGGATTGAAAGAGTAAATTAAACTAATGCTTTCATTTTTTTTCCCCTCAATTTTGATATAGAGCAAACCCAACCCAAACATATTGGAGTGCTTTATATGAGCACCAATGACATTTCAGAAAGGACATGTTACTTTATTATTTCATTTCATTAATCTTTATTTCGATCACAGATCATAAAAGATGCAAAACAGTACATACATTTAAAAACTTATTAAACATAGTGTGATCCAAATTTCTAAAAGTAGTTAAAATATAAATAAGACGTGGGTGGGCTGGCACTGGTAATGTCCAATTATGGCAGGCATTTCATCATTCGGCTACGGGTAAACCACAGGGAGGTTAAAAATTTTGACAATGCAAAAACAATAGGGGGGGAGAGATCGGATTTTAGCACTCTATAGGCAATTAGGTGAGATCTAAAACCCAAGTTCCTAAGCATCGGGACAAGCCAATATTTCCTGCTCCGCTCATAGCCTTTGCAGAAAAGGACCGCGTGCATGTCGTCCTCTTTGGGGTGTGCACACATTGGGCAAGTTGATGTAGTGGAGCAGACTGACCAAGATGCTGTAAACGAAGCTAGAGGAAGGCATCCATAACGCCATTGTAAAAACAGTTTCCTGGTTTATTAGATACGGAGGGCCTCATTTATGAAGGTCTTGCGCCACTGGTGCGTCACTTTTTCCCATTTTAAAAGTGACGCACTGGCGGCGCATGACCTTCATAAATAAGGCCCGGAGAGATTACGTTATTTGCCCAGGATCACAGGATGTTGAGCCAAAACCAGAATCAAACCTGATTCCTCAGTTCCAAAGTGGTAGATCCGACCTCAAGCTCCATCTTCTCCCCTCCTCTACCCATGCTCAGGACCTGTCCAGGGAGTACACTCTTAATATCTATGTAAGACATCTGTGGTTCCCTAAGTGTGCACCACGGCCCCCTGGTGTGCCGTGAAGGGAAGCCAGGGGCGCCGCGCCGCTGTGCAGGATGTGGGTCTGAAAAAAATATATAATTATCCTCAAAATGTAGTGAAACTGCGAGCTGCCAATTTTGGAGCTGGGGAACCGGGTTTGACCCTCGACGTCAGCTCAGAATCCTGTGTCATTCTGGGCAAATCACTTAATCTCCCAGCACCTACAAAAACCGAATACATGAATGTATCCTTGTGTAACGTGACTGGTGCTCTTCGGGTTGAGTTTGCGCTATATAAATCTGCAGCAAAAAAAAAAAAAAAAAAATCCAGCCGACTAAAACACAGAAAAAGGGTAAAACTTTTCAACTGTCAAATGACATTTACGAACGTTCCAATTATGACGGCTTTTTCAAATTCATGTGCAACGTTGTTCCAAGTCCATTATCAAGCAGAAAAATCACAATATTGAGGACATATATTTTGGATTCTTTAAATGGTGGAATAATTTAATGATTGGGAGAGAGAGAGGGTGTTCGTGCGCTGCTTAATAAACCTGTGGCGGTATCCCAGTGTTCTCTCTGGGAGCACAGATATGCATAAAATGACTGTCTTTAACCTCCATTGGGTGGGTGGGTGCAGGGTCAGGGTCCTGGTGGAGAGCATTGGGTGGGTGGATGCAGGGTCAGGTCCTTGTGGAGTGCATTGGGTGGGTAGGTCAGGGGCCTGGTGGGGAGCGTTGGGTGGGTGGGTGCAGGGTCAGAGGCCTGGTGGAGAGCGTTGGGTGGGTGGGTCAGGGGCCTGGTGGGGAGCGTTGGGTGGGTGGGTGCAGGGTGAGAGGCCTGGTGGGGAGCGTTGGGTGGGTGGGTGCAAGGTCAGGGGCCTGGTGGAGAGCGTAGGGTGGGTGGGTTCAGGGTTAGGGGCCAGGTGGAGAGCGTAGGGTGGGTGCAGGGTCAGAGGTCTGGTGGAGAGTGTTGGGTGATTGCGGGGTCAGGGGTCTGGTGGAGAGCGTTGGGTGGGTGGGTGCAGGGTGGGGGGCCTAGTGAGGAGAGCGTTGGGTGGGTGGGTGCAGGGTGGGGGGCCTGGTGGAGAGCATTGGGTGGGTAGGGGCCTGGTGGAGAGCATTGGGTGGGTGCAGGCTCTGGGGTCTGGTGGAGAGTGTTGGGTGGGTGGGTGCAGGGTGGGGGGCCTGGTGGAGAGCGTTGGGTGGGTGCAGGTTCAGGGGCCTGGTGGAGAGCATTGGGTGTGTGCAGGGTGAAAGGCCTGGTGGAGATCGTTGGGTGGGTGCCTTATGCCCTGATCCAGCCGCACTCTGCCAGCTTCTGTCTTTGCCTCACTCCTTGTTGTGGGGTCGTCACTCATGACTGCTGCTTGTTGGAGAGTGTGCGGGGAGAATGGTGCAAGGCAGAGGGGAGAAGGGTGCAAGGCAGAGGGGAGAAGGGTGCAAGGCAGAGAGGAGAAGGGTGCAAGGCAGAGGGGAGAAAGGTGCCAGCCAGAGAGGAGAAGGGTACAAGGCAGAGAAAAGAAGGGTGCAAGGCAGAGAGAAGAAGGGTACAAGGCAGTGGGGAGAATGTGCAGGCAGAGGGGAGAATGGTGCAAGGCAGAGGGGAGAAGGGTGCAAGGCAGAGGGGAGAAGGGTGCAAGGCAGAGGGGAGAAGGGTGCAAGGCAGAGGGGAGAAGGGTGCAAGGCAGAGGGGAGAAAGGTGCCAGCCAGAGAGGAGAAGGGTACAAGGCAGAGAAAAGAAGGGTGCAAGACAGAGAGAAGAAGGGTACAAGGCAGTGGGGAGAATGGTGCAGGCCGAGGGGAGAATGGTGCAAGGCAGAGGGGAGAAGGGTGCAAGGCAGAGGGGAGAAGGGTGCAAGGCAGAGGGGAGAAGGGTGCAAGGCAGAGGGGAGAAGGGTGCAAGGCAGAGGGGAGAAGGGTGCAAGGCAGAGGGGAGAAGGGTGCAAGGCAGAGAGGAGAAGGGTGCCAGGCAGAGGGGAGAAGGGTGCAAGGCAGAGGGGAGAAGGGTGCAAGGCAGGGGGGAGAAGGGTGCAAGGCAGGGGGGAGAAGGGTGCAAGGCAGAGGGGAGAAGGGTGCAAGGCAGAGGGGAGAAGGGTGTAAGGCAGGGGGGAGAAGGGTGCAAGGCAGAGGGGAGAAGGGTGCAAGGCAGAGGGGAGAAGGGAGAAGGGTTCAAGGGGGGAAGGGGGAGAAGGGTGCAAGGTGGAGGGGGAGAAGGGTACAAGGGGAAGGGGAGAAGGGTGCAAGGTGGAAGGGGAGAAGGGTGCAAGGCAGAGGGGAGAAGGGTGCAAGGCAGAGGGGAGAAGGGTGCAAGGCAGAGGGGAGAAGGGTTCAAGGCAGAGGGGAGAAGGGTGCAAGGCAGAGGGGAGAAGGGTGCAAGGCAGAGCGGAGAAGGGTACAAGGGGAAGGGAGAGAAGGTGCAGGGTGAAGGGGGAGAAGGGTGAAAGGCAGAGGGGGAAAGGGTGCAAGGGGGATGGTGATGAAGTTAAAAATCCCCCCCCCCCCACCAAAAACATTTCTGCGGATACCCATGATCAGAGCCCACCTCATGTAAACTTCTTGTAATGCCACAGAGCTCCTTGAGCCTTTCTCTAGCCTGGTTACTTTTAGTGGGAGTGCTTTATACTTCTCTATGTATGCATTGAGATGTACTTTATAAGATCTTTGTGATTGCAACTATAGATTTATGACAGTGATGGCGACTCTCTGAATCCTTCATCATGTCTAGGCTTGATTCTTCATGTAGGCCAGTGGTTCCCAAAGGGTGCGCCGCGGCACCCCGGTGCGCGGGTAAAAAAATGGTGGGGAGCCACGGCCAACTGCCAATTAGGTCAAGGGAGCCACGGGTCAAAAAAGTTTGGGAACCACTGCACTAGGGATATGCAATTAATTTTGTTAGTCGATTTTTACACTGGGTTTCCAAGTCAAGCAATTAAAGTAATGAAATGCATGTTTCCACTTTTCGGGGAATGAAAGTTCCCGCTCTGTCCTGACTAACTCTGCAACCTGAAACATGCAGGCAGTTGAATCGTGTTTGCAGCCCTCCAAGTGTACCTGTTGATATGCAAGTTGAGAGCCTCGCCCTGGCCTTCGTTGTCATGACTATGGCTGAGGTGAGGTGTGAATGCCTCTACCCCAGGATCAGCATAACAAAGGGCCGAGAGCTTGACTTCCCCAGCAGTGAGCGCCTTCCTGGGAAACACCTGCAGCTGTAGTTGTGAGGGAAGGAATTTAGGGGCTGGTGTGCTGTGTCACACGAAGCAGACTGCACGCGAGTTTAGCATATAAAACACTGGCTTTTACCTAAAAGTAATAGCCTTGAATTAAGTACGGCATATAGGTATACAACATGCTTTTCTGTGAAAAACGAACTTTCTCAGACCTGTAACTCTCAAATGGCCAAGTAAAGCAAGATGTAGCTAAGTGTACAGCAACTTGTGATGGCTGTTTTCAGTTTAGTTGCAAAACACAATTCTCAAATTGTAGTGCTCTCTCCACATGCCAAATGCGTTGATGTTGCAAGCTGCTCTTATCAAAATTCTAATTTTACACTAAAACTCCTTAAATTTTAAAATGTTTAATTATGTAATGACGGGCGCAATGACAACAGCAATCTGAACTTACTTAACCTAAATCAGAGTGCTACAAGATAGGTGAGTGTTAACAAGCGTAGCGTAATTAAAGATTTAACGCAAAAGGATTTATTTTGCATTTCTATATGTCTTTAGATAGTTTATATACAAATGATTATTCGTAGATGAAAGTATAGCTGCTGAAGAAAGAATGTATTATGAATTTTCTTAGGAGAATTTAAAGTAACAGTTTGGCACTTGACACTTCATTTAAACAGTGTCTTCAGCGCTAAATGAAAACAGTTTGCACATCTGAAGAAGTCGCTTAATCTCCATTCTTAACTGCCTCTATATTCTGCAAATTCCTATCATCTGTAATTCTCGCTACTGGCCCTGCACGCATTTTTCCGTGTACAGCTCCTCGTGTTTGGGAAGCTCCTCCTACATACAATTCTTCCCTGTACATTGTCCCTCAGTTCCAGGAAATTATAGGTCAGCTCTATGTACCGCAGACTTTAATTTTGCTGATGTTTTTGCAATCAGCCACTGGAGATAGACACACGTGACGTCATGGACAGAGGGGAAAACAGACAACGAGAGACAGAGGAAGGTAGACATGGGAATATATGGAAATGGGCAGGTGTTGGGAAGACAGAAATACACAGATAAAAAGAGAGATGAATATAGGATGCTTGGACTCGAGTAGACATGGGAAAAAATTGATGATACAAAAAATCAGATAGGTACAAGAAGACACAGACTCGAGTATTCAGTAACACAGGGATTGGACAAGAAGGCACAGAATGAAGACTAAAAGAGGTCGAGTCACGAGACAATGACACAGGGAGATATAGACATAGAAGGCAAAAATGGTAGGGTAAAAGCAGGAAAGCACACTGAAGGCTCACATTGACTCTGATATAGGGAGACACACATATTGGCACAGAAAGAAATTAGCACTAACACAGGGACACTGTATCAGTGAGAAATAAACTATGAGATATGGCCTTAGGACAGAGCAATAGAAGAGAGAGAGTAAACAACATTAGAAAAAAGATAGAGGTATGCGTTAAGACTGTCCTGGACTTAATTGAAGAAGTTACAGCACCAAATGAGGAATGCAAGAGGAAGGCTGTCACCCTTGTTTGACCATCAACTGCCAACCCCAATTTCCTACCATTTAATCTCACACACACATCAGACTTGCACAGATTCCAGAGCAAACCATACATTCCAGACTCCGCCATCCAGTACCGTTCCACTGCCAGATCTACCACAGGAGATACCAGTGGCGGCTCCTCCGCTAAGGCGGGTGAGCGTCGCCCCACTGCTCTGCAGCAGTAAAAGAAAGGAAAAAATAAAATGATAACGTAATGTTATTATTTTATTTTGTCCTCCTTTTGTGGCAGCTTTTCGTGGGAGGGCGAGATTGCAGAGCAGGTGAGGAGTGGTAGTGTGCAATGACTGTTTGGCTGGCCCTCTCAGGCCGCCCAAAACAGTCATTCACACTTTCCTAGTTCTCCATGCAGGCTGCATTACATCCTGCGTGGAGAACATGTCCACCTTTCCAGCCCCTGGCTGAGCGTCATGTGTCGGAGCTCAGACCAATCTGTGATTGGTCAAGGGAGTCCAACGGTGCTTCCTGTTCATGGAGTTGGACGCAAGAGAGCAGGAGCAGAGACGCGGGAGCCGGCAGCAAGGTACGTGTTTATTTTAAAAAATGTTTACATTGCGACCTGCCCCCACCCTACACCCGCCTCACCTCCAACAAGCCGTGCTGGCCGCCACTGGGAGATACAGACAAGACAAAGATATAGTATAATAGGAGGACAATCGGTCGTGGATATCAGTTTAAGTAGTCAAACACTTTAACAGGGTTATTCACAAAGGTAACTTACACATGTAATATACTCTTTCACGTTTGAGTTAGAACTTTTGGTTATTCACTAAGTCGGATTGTAAAGCTACTCTAAAGGGTTATCTTGTATGTCTTCACTTCCTAAAGAAGGGAGAGGAGCCAAATTTAGAAGTGTAAGTTACTACTACTAAAAGAGAAATATTAAGTCCAGCACCACACATGTTTAATTACTGATACTGCACTCACTCATTAGGACTGGTCTTCGTAAGAGTGACAGAGCCTGCACTTCACAACTGGCCCTGTATAACAGTAATGGACAACACCAGCACTTGTCATGATGGTTGATATATTTGTGAACAGGATTTTCTCACAGTATTTGGGACTTTACAAGCACTTGTCTTCTGGAATACCGCCCCTTTTATGGGATTGTACCCATGGGACATGGCATCTAGTGGCACACCAAACCCACAAAGCACAAATATGCCTTATGACCTTCCTTTATTCCACTTCCAACAGTACTTCCCAACAAAGTTCATCACAGTTATAGATCCATTATAATGAATTAGACAGAACACTTCACATACGTCCCAGACAGATTTGTCATATTGTCTGTTATGCAGTTGCTTCTGTGAGATAATGCCTTTTTTCAGCTTTGACACCACTTTTTTCCCAATTGTTTGACTGTTAGGTAATGGAGTAATGACTCTGTAGTGCCCTGGGTCCTGCTGACGAGGCCTTAGTGCATGTGCTCTGATACATTTATTTGACTTACCCCGAAATTATGAGTTAACTTAGTATAAATCCTTAGTATATAATAATACCAGATGTACCAAGGGCATGTAAGCTAAGTGTCCATCATGTTTGCCTCACTTATTGTGCCACCAGAAGTGTGACCAGTGTGCAAAGTCCAAACCTTCCTTTTTAATATATATGTTATCCCTAAGGCAGGCCTAATTAACCCTAGGGCTGGGTGGTTTATATTATAAATAAATACATGCGTTGTGTTTTTACATGTCCTGACAGTGAAAACCCTGCATTGTCATTTTTACTGTGGAGAGGCTACTGGCCCTATTGGTGAGTATGGAGTTACATGTGGATAACTCGGCAGCGCTAGCTTCCAAATGCTACTACTAAATATGGTACTTCCATGGTATCGAAAGAAGTGCATTAAACCCATGTTGTTGCTCAAGTCGAAATTAATGTCACTAGTTCACAAATGGCAAATTTAGAAAGTTGCCACTTTGATGCCCAAAGTTGTCCATAACCATTTTCTGCTGCATATAGCTGCAGTCCTCAAGTCAGGTGCTGCTTCTCTGTAAATAGGTGTGAATGACTCTCAGGAAGTGGAACAAAGGGCCTGCCTAGGGAACAGGTGGGAACTCCTCCTGGCAGGATGGTCAGGGTGGGTGTGAGCCCAAAATGACGAGCTTCAAATGGGAAACTGCCTTTGAAGGTCAAATGGCAATCACTATGAAGAGGCAGTTCTTTTGTTTTAGCAGTCAGGCTGACATCTCATACATAATTCTCCCATATCTCACAAATATTCATTGTCTTTGTGCTGAATGGGCACCCTTGAAGGGTTGGGGAGACCCCAAGAGGGTTGAGAGCCTCCTGCTCCTCAAAGGCTGCAGGACCGTGCGTTAAGCCCCGGTTTACCAGCAGTACTAGTTTGGTAAATGCAGAAGTGATGTTAGTAACATATATGCTCAAAAGCATTTACCACCAAAATATTGAGTTTAAAATAGTGTTGCAACATTTGGGGGGGGAAATATTTTCAAGACAAAGGCATAATATAGTTAATCATCAGGTTACCATTAAGATCAGTATTAGGTATTCAGGACCAGGGTTAGATTCAAGGTTATTCCAAGGCTTAAGCTCAGGGCTAAGGGCTGGATCAAGGGGCTACACTTAGGCTCCTGGCTTTGGCTAGATTGAGAGCTGGTTTTAGGTTCAGGGCTAGGATGTGTGGCAAGGAGGTCCTATATGTCTTCTGCATGCACAACGACAGCATGAGGACTGCTCACTGTGATGTGACTTTACTTTGCTCTCCAAAAAGTCATGGAGAGATGTTAAGATTCATCTTGTAATGTATAGGTTACTGTAATTTTCACATACCAATCTTTAAAGAATGATTGCTCAAACAATACTAAGAATTGCCTCTCTACCGCACAATCCTTGTTCTACATGGGAAAGATAAGCACTTCTTATCCTTATGAGTATAATCCTTGTACTGTGCAAAATATGATTTTCTAAAACATATTCAGAATTCTGAGTCTTAGAAACAGATTCATATTTTGTTTATTCAGAATAGGCCTGGGCTTGAAATTCCACTCTGCTCATGGAGTTTTTCCCACTCTGCAGTTCTGGAGAGTTCTGGAAAAACTCTGCGTAGCAGAGTTTTTCCTCTTGTGCAGCTCGCCAATGTTGAGTTGGTGAGCGAAAGCAAATAAAATCGTATTCAAGACCACCTCTAAGTGAGATTTTTCAACACAGGTGGTCGTGGCGGGTTGCTATTGCTAGCACTGAGAAAATGTCTGCTTGAGTTGAAGAAGCTGCTTCTTGGGTAGGACATCTACTTGAGTGTGCCGATTTTCAGGCCTAGGCGCAGTTCGTGAAGTTTTGCTACGTGAAACTCTGCAAAGATACAAAAAAACTCAGCAAAGTTCCGCGAGTGACGGAGTGCTGTGTGAACTGCAGTTTGTGCTGGTATTCCTGCCGCTTGGGTAGAAATTCTACGCGTGCGGCAGCTCGCGCTCGCAAGCTTACAAATCGCGAGTTCCACGGAGTGTGCAGAAAACTCCGCAAACACTGCAAATGGAGCAAAGTTCACTGCCCAGGCCTACTGATTTAACAGCCCGGGACAAACACCTGGTGCTAAAAATCAGCACAGTCAGCACGACGTATTGCACATATTCGCTTGCGGAACTCCACATAGCTCCCCGGGGTTTTTTGGGCACTACCGCAAAACTCAGTGAACTCCGCCCATGCCTAATTCAGAACAGCCTTTAATTCTGATATTTGCCAGTTCTAAATACATATTTTGTCTTTTGATTTCATCTTAATTTATGATCACAATCCTAATTTGAAAATGCTGTGCATCCAGACAAATTGTAGGCAAATCCAGACTTTTTTTTATTTATATAGGAGTGTCTGAGATTATTGAGAGCAAAAAAGTAACTGAATGAAATGCTTAGGTTAACATCAGTTTCTGAAAACTCCCCTGGACATCATTATTCCTGTCCATTTTGTTTTAGCTTATCTGTGCAGCTACAGAGATCAACATATGTGAATCAGTGTTGCCCTACCCAGCTACAAACTGAATAAAATAAAGTTCTAGTTGATGTTCTGTCTAAATGGACAGATTCCACAACCACATACCAATTCTGGCATCCTTAGTGAAGTGAAGTGCAGCTTGAGTCCTGTGACACAGTGAGCTTGGAATCTATATCTGGGCATACTTGTCCTACATAGAGAGACTCACTTAGACAGAGCACAAATGATAGATGGTGTGCTTCAATTACTCTCAGTCACTGTTAATTATTCTGGGTCACAATTTCAGTTCATCGTTTTAGCTTTTGTGTGTTATTACAGACCAGCCAGCGATATGCAAACTCACCTTGGCACAACCTACATGGGACTTTACAGACTGAAGTGTTAGTTCATATCGCAGCTGTAAGGGAACACAAGCAACCCCAGACTTATTTTGGTTTTGCTGGGCCTCATCAGTGAAGTGCAGCTTGAGTCCTATAGCACAGATGGCTTACCCTCCCACTTATGTATACTAACTTAGACAACGGCCTATAGCAATTTCCACTGGCTGAAATTATTTCAAGCATTCTACTTATAATTTCTTTGTGTTTGTAGTACTTTCAGTTGTATATATTTGTCTTCGGAATTGTTTCATTAACATTCAGAAATCTCCATATTGAAATTACAGTTGTTTCACATATTACCTTTGTATAAAAAATGTGGTTGTTGGACAAATGTTCTAGGCAGAATCAAGATGAAAGGAGAGGTGCATGGGATACGCACAGTGTTGTGGTCAGTGGTACGAAAGTGCTCTGTGGTCTAAGGGTTGAGATAAAGAAATTGTGGGGCATATTAGCAAGAACATCGTTAAAATGATCGCTGTTTTAGCGGCAGGAAACTGCCGCTAAAATGGTGATAGTGAGCTTGCTAATATGCGTTATAGAATTCCGATAGAAGCTTAGGTGTTCTGCACATCTAACCTGGGCTTCTATTGAAATTCTATAACTCATATTAGCAAGCCCATTATCGTCGCTTTAGCTGCACTTTCCTGCCTCTAAAACAGCAATAATTTTAACGAGGTTCTTGCTAATATGCCCCTTTGTTCCCTAGCTGTCATTGGCCAGAGTTAGGACCAAATAGGTTACACCTTAGTACCCGCCACCATTTTATAAAAAGTGTACCTGACGCAGAACAGGTGTGAATGCCAGTTGTTTGCACTCCAGTATGTAATATTACAGAAGGGACCATAGATGAGTTTGTGGCCCCTTCAGTAATATGTGTCACGCAGATGCAAAATAAGCTCCAGCATTATCACAAAGTGGTGTTTCCAATCTGCATGTGGGTGTGGTCTCACACAAATAATGGTACCCTGTGCCCTTGCACGGCAGCGTATTAAAGATGCAGGGGAATGTGAAAAAGGATATCAGGAGATGCACTCTTTGGAGGAGGAGCCGAGGAGGAGTTGCAGCCCCCGCCGCCTTTTGTAGCAGCCCGTCGCCGAATTTCACCCACGGAGTTTCACCCGCGGCCCGCAGTCCGTGAGCTATTATAAGCCATCGTGGGCCTCCTTCTTCTAGAGAACGGCGATGTTTCCTGGGAGTTGCTGAGGACCGGTATTATCGTTCCCGCTGTTGCTTTTTGGCAGCCTGCAGTTGGAAAGCACAGACCCCTTGTAGCTGCCGGTTTGCAAAGGAAGCAAAAGTGCGGTAAGAGCAGCTGGCGGCTAGCGGTCTGTGGCAGGATGTGGCGTGCGGATGGCAAGGAGCACACATAATTCAAACCTCACCATATTATTTCATTAATTTATCTTTTACCACTTTTATGCACTTAATGTGTCTTAAGTGAACTGAAAATTTGACGGCTTTAAAAATTGCAGAGCTGTAATCGGAGTGAAGCCAAGTCAAGTCGAAGCTAGACTGAAAAAAGATTAGACAAGCCCTCGGTTTTGCCTTTGTTTCTGACCTGCTGGTTTTTTGCATTGTCCAGTAGGGACATGGCTCTGCACCTTTAAACTTGGTGGATGCATACCCGGTTCAGGTTCTTCGTGGTGGCTTTGCAGTTTGTATGCTCGACTGATTTGGCAGAGGAGCGCCGAAAAGTTGCCTGTGGGCCAGGAAAAAGCAAAGCAAAGTGCCACCTTTTTTCATCCTGGAGGACGGAGGAGAGAAGAGCAATCTTCATAGTACTTTCCACCTACCCTCTATCTATCCCCATCTTACTATTAATCGCATAACCCAACCAATTGCAGTATTAACTCCTGCACCTTCACAAAACTGAATAAATTGAGTTGAACTTGCTGGTCTGCATAGCCCATATCTCCAGCGCAGTTGAAACCTGTCCCCCTGCCACAGTGACTGTGTATAATAATAGTTTTGGCCCTGTGTCGATTCCGTGTTTTTTGGTGAACCGCGGGTTGGAGAGTGGAAATCCTGCTTCCAGTCTTTGGTGTTGCATGAGTGGCGCATCTGTGGTCTGGCGCATTGTATTTATACCTCTCTTAAGTGGTTGGCTTGCCTAAAGGTCTTTTATTTTCAAGATCTGAGTAACTATGCTCAGGTAGATTGGTGTATTCTAGGGCATGTAAAAAAGCCAGAGCTAATCCTTTAAGGAACAATTCATTGCAAATAAATATTCTGAAGAGTTTTAATACCATTCCATCCTTTTTTCAAAAAGAGGGAATAAGTCTTAAATCAGCAGAGATGCAGGGATCTCTTCAACAAGATCTTGTTGTTCACGTAGGAGCAAATGATTCCATTGGAAAACCATTGCCAGAAGTAACCTCTAATTTACTGTCCGAAAACTGGGGCCCACGATCTATAGATCCTCAGCCCTTAGACTTTGGGGCGGGTGATTCCTTGCTCGGTAATCTAACCATTCATTCTCTATCAAAAGGAATTGTAGAAGCCGAAGGGACGTTTCGCCCAGTTGCAGATGCAGGTAAACATATTTTAGAAGACTTCACGCTTCCTGATATCAGGTTAGATCAGTCCCCTAAGCTGTCCCAAGTTTCTAACTTGGAATCGTCTAGGATAATTATTCCTGCTACTTCTCTTTCTGTCAAGCACTGCCCATCCAAAATGCGTCTGTTCAGCAGTACACTAGTGAATCAGGCTCAATAGATTCACAGGGCTCTCTTAACGCCTGTTTTGTCCCCGAGCTGTTTTCCCTCAATCAACAATCCAGAGTCAAAAATACCTATGTCGGAATCACTATTTTAGTCTGGAAAGAGTGCTGTCTTCTATTCTAGCTTTTTTGGAGAGATAAGTAGGTAACGCCGACCTTATCTTGGACTCTGTGTTTTCATTGACAAAGTTTATAGCCTCTGAACAAAAATCTTTGCCAACCAAAGTTGGCAAATCCCCCTCTACCATCCCCAACACAGGGAAGAGATCTTCTATTCCTCCACTTATAGAGGATAACTTAGTCAAGTAAAACTCAATTTTATTTGCCTCTACCCCAAATGGTAAAAACCGGGACTTTGGTACCCAGGTTGGCAAGCCATTTTTTAGGGGAAAAATTTAAATCCAAGGGAAAGAAAACTCTGATCCCGTAGATAATTTACACCTATCCTTCTTGCAGCAGTATTTTGATCCTGAGCCGGTAGTTACAATGGCTGTACCGTTGTCTTGTCCACAAGTTAAGTCGGAAAAAATAAATACAAGTATATTCCGAAAGATGTTTCCAATTTTTCTCAAAACAATTAAAAAGTCTTTTAAGCATCTGAAGAGACAGATTCGAAAGTTGGATGTTCTTCTGTACAAGAAATTGCCCCTATGAATATAAGTAATATTGACTGTAAAAAAAAAGGAAAAGAGAAAAATGCTGAAGCATTAGCAAAAAAAGGTCAAAACGGCTATGCTTTGATCCCAACCCTACTCAAATAATACCTAGAAAATTGGACTCAAACGTTTTGAAGGAGGAGGATGGCCATTTAGGAAGTATCCAATTGGGCCACTGTTCTTCTCTTCCACATTTAAGGGTACCAAATGAACCACTACAAGAAGCCGTGTTGACAGACTTAAATGTTTCTCCCACTGTCCAGAATACTCTGAATCCCAAAGCTTCTCTATTTGTTTCTTCCTTAGGTAATGATGTCATTTATAACCTGCACGAAAACATTTCTGAGGTGACTAGTTTTGTTGATACCACGCAACATCTCGCCCTCAACATTTTGTTTTTTTCATTTATTTTTTACCTTGACCTACATATGAATAGGTCCTTTTTGCTAGGGTGCTTTGCTGCAATTCCAGGCCTTCAATTGATTGAGAGCAATGACATCACCTTGGTTGAGATCCTAAAATATAATAATAATCTCAGGGGTGCAAGAGTAACATTCAAATCCAAAGCTATTTCATATTTGATTCTGGCACATAGTGATAAATTACGATCTAGTGGCATTGATGTTTTAATCCCCGACGAGGAGCAAGCTTCAAACAAAGTGGCCCAACGTAAGCTGCTTACCTTTTGACTTCGAATCCTCCAATAGAGTTAAACCTTTGTCAGAGAGAGAAAGTACATTACAGATCGTTCTCTGTAAAGAAGGTAGGAGGGTTTCCCTACACATAGAGAAAAATACTGAGTACGTGCTCCCCGTAGAAGAGGAAAATAAGAAATGGAGCTGGCTAGCAGGTGCACTTAACGCAAATAGATCCCTAACCCTAAAAGGTAGGAATCCTCCCTAGCAAGGACATTAGTGTGTTAACCTGGAACTCTGCCGGCTTAAGTACCAGTAAAAACAAACTCTTCTTTTTAAAAGAGCAGCACGCCGATATTATTTGTCTCCAAGAGACGTGGATTACAAAGAATTGGCTCACTGAAGATTATATAGTACTAAGCCGGCCTGTGCTTCCAGTGAATAGAGGTCACGCTAAAGGAGGTATTGCCATTTTGTTAAGCACAAGCCTCAATTGGTCATATAAAGAAATTCACCATGCCTCCAACTTAATTCAAGCAATCAAGCTAAACCACAAGCAGGACCAAGGCAATCTGGATTCCTTGCTGATCATAAATGCATATCTCCCTCCTGATATATCTTATTCCTTCCTATTGAATGATTTATTTTCTTTTACTTCCTCTACTTTGGAGAGGGAAAACTGTAGGTCCCTTATATTAGTGGGCGATTTGAATGCCAAAGTTTCATCTTACAGTTTAAAGATATTTGCTAATTCTATTCTGAAAAAAATGAGGCCCTAAATATCCCCAAGGCTCAATTCCTGAATCAATGCAGGACTGACAAGCGAGGAACCCAATTACTTGAAGGTTTGAGAAGCCTAGATCTCATAATTGTTAATGGGAGGCTAGAAAAGGACATTCCAGCAAATTATACTCACAAGGCGCCATCTGTGAGACCATGTAATTACTTCGGCAGATTTTTTCTGTAAACTTAGAAATATGGAGGTCATGGGAAATGCTCTTAATGATCATATGTTGATTTGCTTTAAATTTGAATTTTGCAGCGCTAAGGTAGATCCCTGGATATTCAAAGGTAGTACAGTAGGGTTCAATGCGTCTAATGGTATAATCCACTGGAATACTCAAGCTACTAAATTAAAAGCAGGCTTAACGGTTCTAATAAGGGACCAACAGCAAGTATTGATGGGTGAGTGCGATCCTTTTCAATTGGATATATTTGAAGTCTATTCCCACAATATAGGTTCCTTGGCCAAACTTGTAAATTACCGCAAGCTTCAACTAAACGAAGAATACATTTCAATCCATTATTACAATTAAATAGGGAAATAAACTAGTGAGAGCCCAGTTTTTGCATTTTTCTCATGAACAATTTAATTTATTAAATTTACTCAAGAGGAAGAGACCAAGAAAAATACACTCTTTAAGACGAATAAAAGAAGATGGAGTATGGGTGCAATTAAAAGAGGCTGCATCAAAAAATCATGCCAAAAGACATTGGGAAATAATCGCCGATTGCTGTGGCACAAGAGTGAAATTGCTTCCTATTCCCATTAGAGAAGAGGATTGGAAAGCTCATTTATTAGAACTGTACTCTGCTAATTTTTATTATACTAATTCAACCCTTGTGACATCTAGTCAGCTTATAACTCCTGAATCTAACTATGTATACGCAATCAATGATGTAGTCGGAGCATTAAAAAAAATGAGATCCTCTGGAGCAATGGATCCCGATGAAATCCCCATGACAGTAATTAAGAAAGAACCACTTCTGTGGGATACCTTTCTAACTCCCCTGTTTAATCAGTGCTACTCCCAGGGAAAGACTCCTCCATCTTGGTCTGGAAGTATTATAGTCCCCTTATATAAAAAGGGTTCTAGAACACACCCTGGTAACTACAGGCAAATAGCTCTATTGGATGCTGCGGTAAAGATCTTTGCCCATAGCATCCTTGATCATATTACTGAATGGGTGGAAGAGAAGAAGGTTCTTCCTTTAGTGCAAGCAGGTTTCAGGAAAAATCCTTCCACCTTAGATAACATCTTCATGCTGAAATTAATAGAGGAGAAATATACAATTACCTGCAATTCAAATGTATATATGGCGTTTATAGATTTCTCAACGGCATTTGATAAGATAGATCGCCCTTTATTATGGAAAAAATTGCAATAAATGGGCGTTCCCAATCCATTGTTATCTCTAATTATTGCACTACATTCACAAACTTGGTGCAAGATACTAATGGGTGTAAATCAAGGCTTATCTGAAGCTATTCCTACTGAAAATGGCCTGAAACAAGGTTGCTTGTTAGCACCGTTGCTGTTTTCTCTATATATAGCAGATCTACCTGATTGTTTTAATTGTGCTGAGGGAGACGCCCCTAAGATAAGTAACCGTTCAATTGTATGCCTACTTTATGCAGATGATATTGTAATAATGGACTTAACCCATTTTGGGTTAAACATAAAGTTGATTTCCTTGCAGAACTATACAGTCTATCACTTCTTGAAAATAAATGTTTTAAAAAGTAAAATTTTAGTAATGAAATATAAGAAAAATAGAAAATTATGTAATTTCAATTGGCACATAGGTTCTGAAAAATTGGAGGTTGTAGATTCATATCCTTATTTAGGGAAACTAATAGCAGGTAGCACAAAGAACAAACTCTATATTGAACACAGCGCAATTAAAGCAGTATCCCACGCCAATGGTTTGCGTATTGTTTATAATGCTATGGGTAGAAGGCATTTTTTACATGTATTAATGGTTTTTAAAGTAAAAATTCCATCAACGCTGCTTTATGCCATTGAATCCATCCCGATCAAAGATTGGAATTTTTTGGACAGAATCGAAGGTCAGATATTACGCAAATTGTGTAATTTTAATACTTTAGTTCCAACGGCTGCTATTAGGCTGGACTTTGCCTTAATAAGCTCCTACATTCAAGGTTTAGCTAGGGTTTTAAGTTGGGGATACCAGTTGAAAAATTCAGAGCGAGGCTCATTAAGAGGGATCATGTGTCAAGAAGTTTTTGGTGTTCGGGCAATTAATTATTCCTTTTATCATGATTTTGTATTTGCACAAAAAACCTTCTCTATACAAGAAGATTTAGTGAGTACTCTTCTTCCTTCAGAATTAGAATCTTTCTTAAAAACATTTAGCGGTAAGATTAGTTTTAATAGAGACAATGAATTCTGTAATTCCAAAAAGAGACTAGAGTTAATTGCAAGGACAAACACACCAAAAAATTCCCAAAAATATGTATATTGGAATTTACAGCATGGAACCCGAAGACTTCTCACACTATGTCGCATGAATCTTCTACCTTTAAACGATCTAACTGCACACTGGTCCCCAAATCTGAGTAATTGAAAAATCTGTAACCTTTGCAATTTAAGTGTTCAGTCCTTGGATCATGTCTTTGTTTGCATGTCCCGCATTGACCTCGAGCCGCCGCTGTTGGCTATGGCCAATGTTCTTACAAAATGGCGTCAAAAATGTAACTTCAGTACGCGATTTTCGATTTTGTCCCAAAAATTAAGCAGTTTGTTTAAAACTTTTTAATTATTTTAAGGAGTTCATGTGTATATTTTAATCCTGTTTTCTATGGCTGTTTGCACAAGAGGGAGATGCTGTGTTCTTTTTCCACCTTCCGTTCCGCTGCTAGCTTAAAGTCTCAGATAAAGTGAGATACTGGACTGCGTTTTTTTTTACACAAGTACTGCTGCTACTGTATTGCTTTCTGGTTAGGATAGGATACGCTTTATAAATTCCGTTTGCTGCTAAAATCAAACATGCTGCTGAGGATGAATTCTACATTTTTATCTTGTATTTTAAATTGTTGATATTTATTGCCCCCCGTACATTTTTGTTCTCTTCAGGACACATCTTGCCATTTTATTCTGTTTACTATTTGTGGAATGAGTGCTGCTATATTTACATTTTCTTGTATTTGCATGTATTTTATGTGGACCTCATCTGAGTTCCAAATATTAATAAATATTTGAATTGAATTGTGCACCACATAGATGTGGTGCTCAGTTAGTGCGCCTCTTATGGTGCCCTTTCGAATGAGGGTAGGGTTCCTAGGAACCCTCAAGGCATACATCCTGCAGTTGGTTACTGCACCAGCCTACAAAGGGAATCATTGTTCCCTTTAAAACTAGCTAGATCAGTGCCTGAAGTGAAAGGCAGAGCAGTGGCTTCAAACAGCCAGTCTGACTTTTGATAATGCTCTATTCAGAGTGCATTTGTGGCTGTACTCTGAGCAAACCACTGACTCAAATAGCATGCTCTCTCCTAGTATGTTAAAGGTGTGCCATATTCGTACTATGACTCCAAGTGAGGATACCGAGGGATCGTCCTGAAGTGAAATGTGTTGGACTGGGTTGTGGGTTGGAGGGTATCTTGGTCATATACCATCAGGATGTCTGGGTTCAGAGTCAGCTCGTGGGACTCTACTTTATGTACCTGACTGTGATGGTAGGAGATCCTCTGCACTTAAATGAAAGGTTTGCTGTGAGGAATCTGATTTACATTATCCTAGATAATGCAACATATGTATTTCAGATTGAGCAGGTGAAGCAGAGTTTTCTTTAGATAATATTTGGTTTCCTGGTAGCACTATTCACAGTCCTGGAGTAGTGTGATTAAGCAAATGTATTTGTCATTGTGAGATGTAGGTGCAAGCTGATTTATTGATGGCTGCTTACAATAACAAACCAGGTTTTCCTCTTGGTGGATTATCTGCTAATGGAGAGTCTAGCTGTTCAATTATCCCTGCCATGGGGAGCCTAGTACATGGCCAGTAGTTGGGTAATAACAAGAAATCCTTGATTTAGAAAATGGCCTGATATTAGTAGTAGTAGAGGAGACTTTACCATTGGTAGGTTCTCAACCATGTTAAAGATAAAGTTGATAGCAGATTCTCATCCATGTTAAGCCCATCCTCTAAACATTGGAGGATTTTCCATCATGACCCAACCCTAAATAAAACCTTGTTTTGCATTTTTAAGCTATGTTTAATATCCCAGAAGATATCATTCAATTAGGGTACTGTTTTAAGAAATGTGTTTCTTATGACTTTGGTGGCCCTTACTTTGCCCCCTAGTCTAGCATGACCACTTGGCCCCATTAGGCAGTTTGCACTTTTTGGTGTGATTTTTATTTACAAGTGTGAAAATTCAGATCTCCGGTTCGCTTACTGGATTTTAGTCGTGTTAATGTCAGTTTGTTCATTAAAATATTCTCTATCTTGATGAATTGCTATGAGATTCATATGGTGTTATGTTTTCAACTTTTTAACAGTTTTGGTACTCGTAAGTGCTTTCCACATTTTCCTAAGTTAAGCCCGTCTGTTCTGTGCCATAGCTGCCAGCGGTGGAACTCAGGCTTAAATTACTAAACCTTTACTGAACCTAACAGGAACAGTGCCATTATTACATGTTGGGTCTACCACCCACCCCACCCCAACCCAACCCAACTAATAATCCACTTTCTCTCAGTGACGTTATACTTAGGTATGGAAATGATATCTAACTATCTATCGAAATATCTATCTAAAAATCCCTAGAAATTCACCGAAAGAAAGGAAAGGGTAGAGTGATTTCTTAATGGCCAGGCACCTACTATGCATGCACAACTTTCATCCTGTGGACAGCTACTATGCATAACCCTTGACATGTGCACAGCTCTTCTCAGACAGGCCACTCCCTCCAGAGAGCCGAGCCTCATTATGTGGCCAAACCCCTACAATACACAACCTTCGCCCTGTGCAGAGTTCTTCAAAGAGAGTCCACTCCGTGTAGACAACAAAACCCCATTAAATAACCAAGCCCCTACTACACAAAGCTCAGAACTCCCTCCAAACTTCCACACCTATTATGATGACCATACATGTTCTAAAAACATAACTCACTAGCCAGACAAGAGGTAGATACGATTTTCTCTAGATGTACCATACTAAATACATTTAACTTACACTCATTGGATGATGTAATGGTGATGTTATCAGTAATGTAATCAATCATGCCATTAGTGATTTATATGAGAAGCCATAAGCAGTGTGTGGCAGTGGCACAAGTTATAATTAACTCAGTAAATATAACTGGTGGATTTCAGTGTTTTAAAGCTCCACTAAACTTCATTAACATGTGTATATGTGTATATGTGTATATGTGTATATGTGTATATGTGTATATGTGTATATGTGTATATGTGTATATGTGTATATGTGTATATGTGTATATGTGTATATGTGTATATGTGTATATAGATCGATAGATCGATAGATCGATAGATCGATAGATAGATCGATAGATAGATAGATCGATCGATAGATCGATAGATAGATCGATCGATAGATCGATAGATAGATAGATCGATCGATAGATCGATAGATAGATCGATAGATAGATCGATAGATAGATCGATAGATAGATCGATAGATAGATAGATCGATAGATAGATCGATCGATCGATAGATAGATCGATCGATAGATAGATCGATAGATCGATCGATAGATCGATCGATAGATCGATCGATCGATCGATCGATCGATAGATAGATCGATAGATAGATCGATAGATAGATAGATAGATATATATACACACATACATACACACACATATGGAGGTTGCCAGTAGGTAATTAGGACCTGATTTCTATTGAAAAGCTGTTTTTGATTTGCAAATAACTTTGGCGTCGTTTGATGAATCTTTGCGAAATTATCAAAACTATCGGTGCAGTCACTTCAGCTGCTATTTTGGAAATTTCAGGGTGATCTGTCAAGCGGGCTTGATCTTAATTTCCATTGGAATCTTTAGACACGGCTACAGCCCGAACTGCGGAATGGAATTACACCAAATTTGGCAACAAGGTAGCTCCTGGTCCAGAAAGCACTCTTTTTGTTAAATAGTGTAAATCCATTCAGCAGTTCCTGAGAAATGTAAAGATTTCTCAGTTATAGCACTGCGGATCCACGACCACTCCCGATCTCGTGCCTGAGATCTGATTGGCTGCCAACAATTCAAACCAGAAAGTGTTGGCTGCCAACTTGTGACTCGCCTGAACCGAGTCACAGGATAAAAAGATTTTAAAAAAGATAGGAGGGCAGAGTAGAAACACCTGACCCCCTGGTCCTCCTGGGGAGGGAGTCAAAAAGCATTTAAAAAAATTGGTGAGAGTCACGTTGGATCCATAAGCCCCACTGATTTTTTTTTTAAAACGTGGGTTGCTGTGCTTCATTTATTTTGACCCCCGGGTGGGCCAGGCCCCTGGGGCAATTAGAAATAATAATGCCGGGGCATGCGCTGGCCCCCGAAGGACCCAGGACCGCCCCTCCCTCTGACTAATTGATTGAAATGTGGGGGTCCACGTGCCCCTCCCCCCCCACTGCCCCAGGGCCTGCCAACTCCCCAGGGCTAAACCCGAATAAAATGCAAGAGGGGCACGTGTCCCCCCTGGCAGCACCAGGGACTGCCACCTCCCAAGGTCTATAGTAAATTAAAATGCTTGGCCTCCCACAAAGCCATAGCAAACTCTACTCCGCTTCATGGAAGCAAGAGCAGTTAAAATGCTCTTGCTTTCGTGAAGCGGAGTAGAAATGCTTTAGGACAGAGGGAGCTGCATGTTTTCTATGTTTGCAATGCTGGCTCCCACAGGAGCTGGGGAGCCAACAGGGACCGCTGGAGGCTTTGATGCTCCCCCTGCGGTCCCGGACAAGAGGCCATGCCCCAGGTGATGGGGTCCCCGAGACAATATCGGCCCGGGAGAGGGGCTGCGCTGGCCCCCTCCCCATTTTAAAAAAAAAGGGGAAGATCTGGCCCGGGGGATGGGGTACCTGGGGCTGAAATAGGCCTGGGGAGGGGGGCCACGCGGGCCCCCCTCTTTTTAAAAAGTAATAAATAAAGCCCTGCCCCGGGGTATGGGGTCCCCATAGCTGAAATAGGCCAGGGGAGGGGGGGCAGTGTGGCCCCCTCTCCAGGAGGCACATTTACAGAGTGGTGGAGAAAGCGGGCGTGCCCTGCTATCAGATCTCAGCAATCATGCTGTATGATACTTACTGGAGGTAATAGGAGAGGTAGTTGGCCCCCAAGGACGTCCTGTAAGTCCCACACATCAGGATTGATGAGAAGTTGTCAGAGGCCACCTTCCCTTTCTCCACCACTCTGCAAACGAGCCTCCCGGCACACTGCTAGTTGGGGGATAAAGTCTCCTTGGCTCCAGAGGGACCTTGGAGGCCAAGAAGCCGTCCTGGTTCCTCCTGTAAGTGCTACACAGCTGAATTCCTGAAAGCTGGTTGGAGTCCCAGCCCACTTTCTCCACTAGTATGCAAACGTGACTAATGGTTTAAAAAACCTCAGAAATTTAGTAAAAAAACAAAGGTTACAGGGACGTTATAGTTAGGAATAAGCATTAAAAAAATCTTAGAAATCCACTAAAAAAACAAAGGTTACAAGGACGTTACAGCTTGCAAACATATTTTAAAAAACCTTAGAAATTCCCTAAGAAAACAAAGGTTACAGGGATGATATAGTTAGGGTCAGATTTTAGTCATACAAAACCAGAGAAATTCAGCCATTATAGTTATCGGATTTAAATATAACTTGTGCCCCGCAATGCACTGCTTATTACCTCACTTATTACATCACTCATGATGTGGTCAGTGACATCACTGATGACATCACAAATGACATCACTGATGACATCAGTAATGACATCATCCACTGCCTCTCTGGTGCACTCACTCACACCCCTATGATATATTTTATACACCCACTCCACTCCCACATAACCATTCCCAAACCCATTCAAAGAGCCATACAAGTACTTGCTCATCCTCTCACTGATTCATAAATTTACACAAACATCCACTCGCTCACCCATACTGCTACTCATACACCCACCCACTCACTCACTCACTAATTCAGCCATTGACATATATACTCATACACCCATACAGGCACTCACACATTGAGTCAGCCATAGAACTACTCACACATCTAAACACTCACCCATACAGTCAATCACATAGCCACTTACTCACCCAAACAGTTACACACACAGCTACTTACTTACTCATACAAATAGTAACATGAACTCACTCCCCTATACAGTTAGTGACAGAAGCATGCACTCATACACATAGCCACTCTCATTCACACACTCACGCATACAGACACTCATATACCCCGTCACTCACCTATACTGCCTTTCACATACCTAGTTACTCACCCATACTGACACATGCACTCAATCACCGACACAGCCATACAGACACTAACTCACCCATACAGCATCTCACACATGCACACAGTACCCCATACAGCCACTGACTCACCCACTCACTCATCCATACAGGCAGGCACACATCTCCTCACCCACCCACACACACACACACAGACAACCATAGAGGTAGTCAGTTCCTACATGAATGGCTATATGGGGGATTGATTGGTTGCCTAACATACTCCTACTCCCACTTAGACATCAGCTGACAGACAGATGCACTCATTTACACAACCATTCACTCACCTATACATTCAATGAGACACCTAATCACTCACTTATACAGTCAGTCATGAACACTCTGTGTCATCCATACAGACACTTATACACCCACTGATTCACCAATACACCTTAGTAAATATATTTAACACTCATAAACTTTTTAAAAACAGTCACTTGATGATTTCATAACTGATGTCATTTGAGAAGTCATCAGTGATGTTACTGACCATGTCAAGAGTGATATAATATGTGAGGACATAAGCAGTGCATTGTGGGGCTGCAAGTTATAGTTAACTTCGGTAACTATAACAGCTGAATTTCTCTGGTTTTGTATGAGTAAAATCTGACCCTAACTATACCGTACCTGTAACCTTTGGTTTTTTTTTGTGAAAAAAATTATATATGTTCCATGAAAAAAGCAAAGGGTAAGGAGAAGTTATAGTTAGGAAAACTTTATTTCTTCTTTGTATGCAAACCAAACTTAAACTGCACAAAGATTAGAAAGTCTTAAGTTATAACTTTAATTTCTGATTTATTCACTACTTTCAAATTCCTATAAGTCATATTTATATCTCACATTTATACTTACGTACCACCTTCAAATTAGTATGTCATGCAGCTACGTACACAGTCTTGTCACCTCACCCGCCACACTACATGCACTTTAACTCAAACCCCTTTCCATGCACTTTGTATACCCTTGCATATTACATAATTCATAGCTTGTGATAACAACACATGACATGTGAAACCACATTATTTGTCAGAACATAGTGCATGGTAGAGTGGTGAGTTATGGTCCATACAGTGTAGCGAGTGAGGTGACAAGACTGTATAGGTAGGTGCACAACATCTAGTAATTCGAAGGTGGTGCATAAGTATAAATGTGAGTTATAACTGTGATTTATAGTAATTCGCAGGTGATGCGTAAATCATAAATTAAAGTTATAACTATAACTTTCGATTTTTTAATGATTGTGTTGTTGAAGTTAGGTTTGTATGCAAAGAAGAAATAAAGCTTTATATATCTTATCCTCTGTGAGATTTTAATGTTTGTAAAAATGTTAATAACATTCTGTTTATAATCGTACTGTTGTGGAGTGTCAATAAAATGTGTGGCAAAAAACAGTGGAGGATAGTATATATTATACTGTTTTACAGTATAGTGTCGTACAGTGGAGTAAAGTGGAATGAGGTACACTCGAGTGGCATACACTGGAGTGACAGAGCGGAATTGTGCAGAGTGGTGTGGCAAACAGTGAAGTGGGATAGAGTAGAGTGGTGTACAATGGAGTGACGTACAAAGGAACATCGTGTGGTGGAGTGGCATACAGTGGAATGGCGAACTGTGTAGTGGTATAGAGTGGAATAGCATATACTGGATAGTGGTACAGTGCAGTTGCGTACAGTGGAATAGTGTAGAGTGGGTTTGCATACAGTGCTGTGGCATACAGTGGAGTGCCATAGACTGGTGAATTGTTGTAGACTGTACTGGCATACAATGGAATAGCGTATACTGGCATGGAGTATAGTGAAGTGACGTACAGTGAACTATCGTTGAGTAGACTGCCAAACAGTGCAGTGGCATAGATTGGAATAACGTAGAGTGGAGTGGCATACAGTGGAGTGGTGTAGAGTGGAGTGAGGTACAGTGTAGTGGCATAAAGTTGAATAACGTAGAGTAGAGTGGTGTACAGTGGAGTGGCATACAGCGGACCAGCGCACACTGGAGTTGTGAATAGTGGAATAGTGTAGACCACGGTGGAGTACAGTTAATTAGCATAGAGCTGAGTGCTTTACAGTGGAGTTGCATACAGTGAAGTAGTATTGAGTGGAACAATGTTGAGATCAGTGGCATTAAGTCTAGTGATGTTCGGTGAAGTGGCATATAGTGGAATAGTATAGATTACAAAGTCATTCAGTGGAAGAGCTTAGACTGGAGAAGTGTAGAGTGTATTGACAAACAGTGGAGTGGCATACATTGTAGTGTTATACAGTGTAGTAGCATACAGTGGATTGTAGTAGAGTGGAGAGGCGTATACTGCAGATGAGTGCTGTAGAGTAGAGTGCCATCCAGTGGAATAGCACAGAGTGCAGTGGTGCACCATGAAGTGGTGCAGAGTGGAATGGCATAGAATAGAGTAGCATAGAATGTAGTGTCGTTGAATGGAGTGGCATACAGTGGAATAGAGTACAGTGGAGAGGTGTACAGTGGAGGGAGTTACAGTAAAGTGGCATAGACGGGTGTATTAGAATACAGTGGCGTACAGTATAATCGCATGAAGTATAGTGGTGTAGCCTGGAGTGGCTTACAGTGTAGTGGTGTATAATAGACTTATGTAGAGTGGAGCGGCATTGAGTGGAATAGCGTAGAATAAAGGGGCGTAAAGTGAAGTGTCAGTGTAAAGTGGCGTCGAGTGGAGTGTGGTAATTGAAACCGACGTAGCGTGAAAGTGTGTGAACGAATGTACATGTCATGTGGCAGGAATTTACATTAAGATGTGTTAATGTTCCTTTTTGGTAGTATCTGTAAATAGTGTAAGTTGTGTTAAACTCATGACTTTTAAAACATGCACTTACATATTGTGCCATGTTATACCTTCGTAGGTTTGCGGTAAGCCACTGTACATGGGGCTGAGTAGTGAATATATGTTTGGCTAATTGCTGTATTTGCTAGAGGTAAGGTAGCCATGTGTTTTACTACGTTCTGTGTTAGGGTCTTACTTATAGATAAGTATTAGGTTTCATTGTTTTTCAATATCTATTACTACTTTATTTCAGTGGTAAAAGTGGAGATATTTATTTTGAAATTTCTATATATTCTTATAGCAATTTAGGGTGAACTGCACTTTTTTTTAAGTAGGGTGATAATATGTAGGTACATGAATGATATTAATAATAATTGTGATAAACATATATAAAAACATATAACACAATTAGTTAAATAAAAAAAATATATATATATACTTTTCAAATAAAAACAGATGTCTAAGGAACAGTACAGAAAGGGTTGGATTTCAGAGAGGTTTAATTTACTAGTCCTTCTCTAATTTAAGCAACCCAAGGAAAAATATTGGACTTCA
The DNA here is from genome assembly GCF_964263255.1 of Lissotriton vulgaris. Lineage (NCBI taxonomy): Eukaryota > Metazoa > Chordata > Amphibia > Caudata > Salamandridae > Lissotriton > Lissotriton vulgaris. The sequence goes on along the minus strand of NC_141685.1, from coordinate 1,184,904,481 downwards.
GAGAACCTATATTTACTATTCCACTCCAATCTAAGCAACACTACATTAAGTATTGGACTTCAGAAAGGTTGGAATTACTATTCCCACTCTGATCTAGGCAACAGTAGGGAAGGTGTTGGTTTTAGGAGTGATTAAAGTTACTGTTCCCACTCCAGTCTAAGCAACAGTAGGGAATGTGTTTAACTTCTGAAGGATCAAATATACTATTCTTATTCCGCACTAAGCAAAAGCAGGGAAAGTGTTGCATTTTGTAGCGGTTAGAGTTATTATTCCCACTGCGATGTAAGCAACAGCTGGGAATGTGTTGGGCTTTAGAGGGATTAGATTTACTATTTGCACCCCAATACATACAACTGAAGGAAAAGTTTTGGACTTCAAAGAGGTTGGACTTACTATTCTCACTCCACCCTAAGCAACAGTAGGGAAAGCGCTGGATTTGGAAAGGGGTTAGATTTATTATGCCCACTCCAATTAGGCAACAATATGGACAGCATTGGATGGAATTGGTTAGGCTAGATTTACTACTGCCATCTAAGCAACAGTAGGAAAAGTGTTGTACTTCTGAAAAATTACAAATACCATTTCAATGCAGTCATTTGAAAAAAGGATTTAAATACCTAAAAACATGAAATTATGAACCATAATTAAACTAAAAAATATATATTGTATACATTTAAATAAAATGCACAATATAGTATAAATATACAAAATAAATGTACAAATACATGAAATATTAAAGAACATACGTAGAATTCACTTCTCTCACTTTTACTAAAAAAAACACCAACACCTAGAAGATACAATATAACTAAAATAATAATAACATTAAAATAAATCAAATAAATGAAACATATAAAAATAATAAATACAATATGCACTCTTTAAATATAAAAATGATTATTTCTTACATAGTCTAAATGAAACAACAATTTTACAGATTAAATAATCAAGGAAACAATTATACAATGATTTATAAAATAAATATTTAAATAACCTAAAAAGTTAGTAAAGAAAACTATGTTAATTTAAGTAATGTCTCACCTCATTACCCTACAAACTGAACAACATACTACAAAATTGTAGATGACTAATTATCCTATACACAGAAATACTTTGAGAGAAAGAAGAGCTTTGTGAGGAGAGGACCATTACATTTTCCAATTAAAGAGACAAAAATTATAAAGATGTGCCAGTTCTTAATTCTATTTCTGTATTGTAATAATCCTAAAGGGTCAGTACGAATCAGCATGGGGAGTTTGTTGCAATCAGAAATACAGTTGAATTTTCCTTATGGAGACTAGAGTTCATAAGATGGCCATTAGGAATAAAATTGATAACTCAGATACTTGGATTTTTAAGGAAGTGTGGACCTTCATGGATGAACACAGTTTAAATCCGTTAATGCTACATTTGAAGTGGGATTAATAGATATGGAATAATTATAGTCTATCACTGGTGATGCCTTTAGTATCACTACTATCAATCACCTTCACCTTCATACATATCATCTCATGTGCATATATAAAGTACACATTCACACCTTGGGGTATCTTGGTGCTGAATACCCAAGTAAATAGTGCTTATTGTACGACATCTCTATAATCACACACTAGCTCTGTGGAGACCTGGGCATGTCTATATTCACACACTATCTCTGTGGGGACCTGGGCATGTCTATAATCACACACTATCTCTGTGGGGACCTGGGAGCGTCTATAATCACACACTATCTCTGTGGGGACCTGGGCATGTCTATATTCACACACTATCTCTGTGGGGACCTGGGTATGTCTATATTCACACACTATCTCTGTGGGGACCTGGGCATGTCTATATTCACACACTATCTCTGTGGGGACCTGGACATGTCTATAATCGCACACTATCTTTGTGGGGACCTGGGCATTTCTATAATCACGCACATTCTCTTTGGCGACCCTGGTAATACTATAGTCACACACCATCTCTGTGGGGACTTGAACATTCCTGTATTTACACACAAGCTCTGTTTTGGCTAGAGCATCATCAGCTTTGCATTTTCTGTATGGGGCTGTGTGAATACTGAAAAGTAGTAAAGTTAGACTTATGGTCTAAGTTTACATTGTTGAAACTGAAAAGTAGAAAAGTTCGATATTTAGTCTAAGTTTACCATTGTGAATGGGGCCCTATTTTAATGAGGACCGAAACACAATCATATTCATGCACTATCTCTGTGGAGACTTAAACATCGTTATAATAACACACTATCTTTGTGGGGGCTTAAAAACAACTATAATAAAACACTGTATTTGTGGGGACTTGAACATCACGATAAAAACATACCATCTCTGTGGTGACTTGAGCATTCCTGTAATTAAACGCTAGCTCTGTTTCAACAGGAAGCACTAGTGAGTGCCATGAGGCTCAGGGTCCATACATATTTGCATATAGCTGGGTCCTATATGGGGTGGCAAAGTGAGCTAAAGAACGATGATGGATTCAACCTAGATCTTTGACTGGGGGTGAGTGACTGAAAAGTTTCAGCTCTCGGTCCATCATCTCCTTGTGTTTGCTTTGTTCACCTTAAGTAGGCAGGGTATGCCCAGACATGGGTCCCTTGCTCACTTTACCACTGGATTCAAGCTAGCCTGGCTGATGAGGGCAGTTAGCCCAAAACCGGTCCCAGGATGCTTGTTTCTGGTCCAGGGAAGACCTGGCTTGGCAGTTCGGGCTGGACTGTTCCCATGAGTCACAGGGTCAAGACCGATTTGCATATAGCTGGGCCTGAACTGGGGTGGTGAAGAAAGCTAAAGAATGATGATGGATTCTACCCAGATCTGTGACTGGGGATGAGTGACTGAAAGGTTTCAGCGCTCCGTCCATCATATCCTTGTGTTTGCTTCAACTTGAACATCAGCTTCACATTCTCTGTATGGGGCTTTGTGAATATTGAAAAGTAGTAAAGTTAGACTTTTGGTCTAAATTTACCTTTGTGAATACTGAAAAGTAGTAAAGTTCGACCTGTTAGTCGTGAGTAGTAAAGCCCTGTGGCACCCCAAAGGGGGTGCCACAGGGCTCCTGCTTGAGCCCAACGCTTTTTAACATCTATGTGGCACCCCTAGCTAACATCATGAGATCTCATGGGTTTATCCCTGTATCGTATGCAGACGATACTCAACTCCTCTTCCCGTTTAAAAGCATGACTCCTGAGGTGCGCAACTCCTTTGCACGGGGAATGATAGAGGTGGCACATTGGATGGCAGCAAATTTCCTTCAGTGTAACGTCTCTAAGACTGAGGTTATGCTCTTTGGGGAAGCCAAACGATTATGGACTCCTGACTGGTGGCCTCAAGATCTAGGCCCAGTCCCTGTACCTAGAGTAGACCTAGGAGTTAAGTTGGATCAGGAGCTTGCCCTTAAACATCATGCTAATCAAGTTGTAAGCTCCTGCTTCCATGTTATTGGCCTTCTCCGACGGGTATTTCCCCTGTTACCCGATACAACAAGGAAAACACTAATTCAGTCGCTAGTGCTGAGCAGACTGGATTATTGCAATGGTTTGTTGCTAGCCGCCAATGAGGGGGTTATGGCCAGACTACAAGTCGTGCAAAATACAGCTGCACGGCTTGTTTTTAATGCCCCAGCCCGTACTCCCTCAATGCCACTATTAAACGAACTCCACTGGCTCACTGTAAAACAGAGGGTGTTGTTTAAAACATGCTGCACCATCCACAAATGCCTCATTGGCAAAGGTCCTGACTATCTGACCAAAAAGTTCATTCCCTACACCCCCTTAAGGTCCCTGAGATCTGGAGAGCAACAACTGCTATGTGTCCCCAGGTTTTGGAAATCTAGACAAGGGGGAAGGGCTTTGTCAGTAGCTGGGCCACAGCTCTGGAATGATCTCCCCTATGACATCAGAGTTTGTAGGGAACATTTTCCTTTTAGGAAAAAACTAAAAACTTTCTTGTTCAATTACTAACTCTGATAGGGCAATTGATATACATTAGATAGGGCTTTTGTTCACAGATGTTGCCAAAAGGCGCGGAGATACTCCTTAGGGAGTCGAGTTCCTAGCGCGTTACAAGTCTGTAAATAAAAATAAATAAATAAATAAATTTTGTCTAAGTTTACCTTTGTGAATAGGGACCTATTTTAATGAGGACTTAAACACAATCACCTTCATACACTATCTCTGTGGGGACTTAAACATCGCTATAATAGCACACTATCTTTGTGGGGACTTAAACATCACTATAATAACACACTATCTTTGTGGGGACTTAAACATCGCTATAATAACATGCCATCTCTGTGTGGACTTGTACATCAGTAGCTTCACAGTCTTTATAATGAGTTTTAAGCTTTGAACGTACACACTATTTCTATGGAGACTTCAACACAATGATCTTCACCCACTATCTCTGTGGGGACTTAAACATCTATTGTGGCAAAAATGTAAGCAGCTAATCAAGCTCTGGGTTCCACTTGCTCATATTCCTTGATTCCATATGTTAATTTCTTTATGTGTTAGTTCCCTTATCTCCTAAGATTTTAAGCACTAATACATTGGTTAAATTCAGCTGTAAGTGTCTTTCTTTAAACATGATATTATATTTTCTGGCACATTAACATAATCTGTCCCTAATGTATACCCCTAGTATATAAGCATCAGTTCATATATGAATAGATTATAATGTTGTTTGTGTATATTGTTGTAAAAAAAAACATTTAGCCATGTGCCTTTGACTGTATTCAATCACAAATAGTGTTACGGACTAGGTCCCCACAAGGATGGTAGCACGTGTTCAAGTCCCCACAGAGATGGTGCTGTGCGCACGATTAAATAACAATATATTTGCAAATTTGAAGCAGGATCCTGTATCATGAATTTTTTCTTAACATTTTTCTATTATTAGTGTGCTATGAAAACATTGGGAAAGGTTAGTCCCCACAAGGCTGGTATTCACACATAGTCCCCACAAGGATGGTAACACGTGTGTGTGTGTGTGTGTGGGTGTGGGTGTGTGTGTGTGTGTGTGTGGCTCTGTGTGTGTGTGTGTGTGTGTGTGTGGCTCTGGGTGTGTGTGTGTGGCTCTGGGTGTGTGTGTGTGGCTCTGGGTATGTGTGTGTGTGTGGGTGTTTGTGTGTGTGTGGGTATGTGTGTGCGTGTGGCTCTGGGTGTGTGGCTCTGGGTATGTGTGTGTTTGTGTGGGTATGTGTGTGTGCGTGTGGCTCTGGATGTGTGTGTGTGTGTGTGGCGCTCTGGGTGTGTGTGTGTGGCGCTCTGGGTGTGTGTGTGTGGCGCTCTGGGTGTGTGTGTGTGGCGCTCTGGGTGTGTGTGTGTGTGTGGCTCTGAGTATGTGTGTGTGTGTGGGTGTTTGTGTGTGTGTGGGTATGTGTGTGTGTGGGTATGTGTGTGTGCGTGTGGCTCTGGGTGTGTGTGTGTGTGTGTGTGTTTGTGTGTGGGTATGTGTGTGTGCATGTGGCTCTGGGTGTGCGTGTGTGTGGCGCTCTGGGTGTGTGTGGCGCTCTGGGTGTGTGTGTGTGTGTGTGGCGCTCTCGGTGTGTGTGTGTGTGTGTGTGGCGCTCTGGGTGTGTGTGTGTGTGTGTGTGTGTGTGGCGCTCTGTGTGTGTGTGTGTGTGTGGCGCTCTGGGGGTGTGTGCGTGTGGCTCTGGGTATGTGTGTGTGTGTGGCTGGCTCTGGGTGTGTGGCTCTGGGTGTGTGGGTGTGTGTGTGTGTGTGTGTGTGTGTGTGTGGTAGTAATTGCTGTCTGCTGAGCTCGTCCGTAGGGTACAATAGGTCTCACATTTGCGAGAGATTAAGCTATTGGCAATGTAAATGACAATGCCATGTATTTATCTGTTTTCAAAACCAACACATAAATACAAATTTTGTCATTTACAATGCCAATAGCTCTAACTTTTCCAAAGGCGAAACCGTTGCATTTTAAGTGCTTGTTTTAACAGGCAGCCAATGAAGTTTTTTGATTGTACTATAGATCGATGCAAATTTCGGGATTTCAGTAAGCAATCTGGCTGCTGCATTTTGCAACATCTGTAGTTTTTGCATAAAGCACTCCTGCATGTTTAAGTATAGATTATTGCAATAGTCTAGTTCCCACATAATCAAGGCTGTAACCACTGTGCGCTGGCTGTCTTGTCTTCCGGCAGAAGGGGCCGAATTTTCCTCGTTGTCCTGAGAATATATGTTGTGGCTGAGACAACTGCATTGACTTGACCGCACATGTCAAGAGGGTCATCTATTACTACTCCCAGGTTTTTAACTTTCCTGAAGGGTATCTGTAAAGTCCCCATTGAATTTGGCCACCAACTTGGGGTCCAGAAATTAACATCCTTCCCAAACAGGATAACCTCTGTTTTGCTTGAATTTAGCTTTAGACAGTTTTGAGTCCTCCAGCTTCCTAGGACTTCCATACATTCCTGGAGCCTCTCTCCAGTTGCCTTCTCCTGCCCTGGTCGAAGTGGCACCGCAATTTGAGTATTGTCGGTTATGAAGTAAGACAAAAGCCGAATGACTCAATCGGGGGGGCCAGGGAGGACACGTAAATGTTAAAAAGCATAGGGTAGGGCTTAATGATGACCCTTGTCGAACTTCACAAAGGAGTGAGAACGGTTTTGATAAAAACTCACCTAAAGAGACTATCTGTTCCACACACATGTCAAACAGAGACTATTCACCTACTCTGACAGCCCAACGTCGAGGGTCTCTCCGGTGGATGTCGTGGTCAATTTCCAGGACGTACTTGGCAGAGGTGCGGCGAAGCTAAACATCCCTATGCCGATTCGACAGTTTGTCCTCGGTCATCTTTGAGACTTTACACCAGAGCGCAGCATCTAGACCACTGCTACCATTGGTGTGGGGCCTAAAAGAACCAGTTATTGACATTTTCCTTACGCCACCGACCCTGAAGACCGCGCCCGCTAGGATTCTGGAAAAATATTGTTCTCCAGAAGAGAAGCCGCTTTTCCTTAAATCTGACACCCTACCGGATTCTGTGATAATCGCTGCGGCAAAAAAGACTCGCGCAGTTGCCTCCTCCTCTACTGTTCCACCAGATAAGGAGAGTAAAACACAGGATTCATGGGGAAGGAAGGTCCCTGGCACTTCCGCCTCTATGATCAAGGTATCGAGTGCATCAGGTCTGTTGGGTCGATATGACAGGTCTTTGTGGGACTCTCTTAAAAAATGTACGCAAAAGTTGCCCAAAGAAGATGGTAAGGATTTTAAGAAGATAAAGTTATCCGCGTCGCAGCTGATGGATCTACTTTTTCGGCTCATGCCTATGCGCATGGGATATGCGCTACAAGAACCTCCTGGCTCCGACTCACAGGGCAAACCAGAAGCACAGTCTCGGATCCTCAATCTTCCCTTCTCCTTCTCATCTTTATTCAGTGCACACACTGATGAGGAAATGTCCCGGATGAAGATGGGACAACAAAGGTCTCCATACCAAGGCAGGCATTCCTCCAGAGGAAGAGGAAACCAGCGTCAGTCTAATACCTCCGCCAAGACGCAAACCAAACAATGAGTGACCACTTCGCCAGTCGTCGTTCACCATGCCAGTGGGGGGGGGTGGGGGTGGGTATTGCAAATCATCTCGAAGAGTGGCGACCTATCACAAAGGACCAGTGGGTGTTAGCTACGCTGCAGAATTACTGCTAAAATGTTGATTGAGGTACCGTACCCCTTCCGGAAGCCTGTTTGCTGGGGTGGGATCAGATTCTTATTGCTTTACCACTCCATTAGCTCTTCCAATATTATTGATGTGTAGTATTTTGCTTCTTTATCAATAAGAGCTATTAATCTGTAATTGGATGGGTTTGTTTCGTCACCACCCTTATAGATCGGGTTTATTATCAATCCTCTCCAACTATCAGGATTCGTACCTGTATTTTCCACCTCTTTGAATAATAGCGTTATGGCATTGGTCCAATATTTTGGGTCAGTTTTGAATAGAGCTGGTGGGATACCATTTGGTCCGGGAGCACTGTCACTTCGTCCTGATTTGATAACTTTTTCGACTCTAGTGCACAATGTATCATCAAGAGTGGGTACATGGGCATGATGTGATGATAGTTTAAGCCTCACTTACTGCCATTCTTGACTTCTGGCCTCTGCGGGGCTCTCCCTCGGGCATGGGAGCCCCGCTCTCAGGCACTCCGTGGGCGCGGGCTTCCGAAGACGGACGTCCCGCCCCACGGAAGGTTTCGGTTCCCTGACTACATTTGTTAATACCCCGTAGTGTGTTCTCGACTCGCTCCGTGCAACAGATGCTTGCTGTGTTATCTGGGCTCCTGTTTAAGGGAAACCGGTGTCATCCCTCCTCCACGTTGCTTCATGAGCTGGCTAATATCTTTCCTGCCTCGCCGCTGATTCCCGTCCTGGCAGATTAACAATATCCGTCCGAGCACCGATCTAAAGGCTCTCGAGCAACTGATCCGGGCATTAGATATGATCGAGCCGGAGCTCTGCAGTCCGCGCGGGCCGGGAGGTGAATGATGCTGTCCGAAGACCGGCCAGGGGACCCCGCGCACCCCGGGATGGATACGAGCCCTAGGCAAGTAATCGGACTCAATGCGTGGGGGTACGGGAGACATGGGGGACACATGGGGTTGGTCTCGGTGCACAAGCTTTGATGACAGTTGGCAATTCTGTTGGAACTCTGGCCACGAGACCAGCAGAATTATATGGGTTAATAACTTGGTATTCACCAGTGCCAATATACAGACCCCCATTCGTCCAAATAGTAACTGAATAAAACTGGTAGAATCCAGTGGCACTGTTTTTTTTACATCTTTTTGTATTAAGGAGTGGAGCAAATGGGGTTTGCTCCAAATTAAACTTTTACTATCGGCCAAGACATGGAGAAAACAAAATTCTCACCATGTTTGCTGTGGTTAAATAATAAGGTATTAAAACGTAAATGTTTGCCACCTTGCTAATATGAAAATTGAGAGTGAATTTGAGTCAAGAACGTTTTTAAAGTTATTGCACAAGCAGCGCAAACAGTGCAAAATCAGGTCACCGTGTCTTTTGATTATTCATGTTCTATAATTTGTATTTAAAAATGTGAGCAACACTTATAACCGTTTGTAAACAATAACCGTATTATTAATGTTTAAATAAAGCTTCCACAATTCATTTCCTCAATTAATTTTCTTTCTTTAAGATGTATTGGAGCAAATGTGTTTCCTGCATTCGTAATAATAGTGTTTATTTAGGTCAAAGTTTTGCCAGACAGCGCAGCTGTATGGTTTGCTAAAGGCAGCTTGGACATTCGGGATGAAGACCTAGGAATGCTTTACGCGCATTGCTTGTTAACGCAGAAGCAGCTGGTATCGTTTGCGCTAAATGTGCTTGGTGCCCCCCACTCCCTGTTACCACTGCCCCTCCCCCACAGTACCTCTGTGATATTAATCCCAGTTTGATTTAGTGAACCACCGGACGGCAAGAGGGAGATATCCACGGATTACTGCTTATATCACCAGCTTCAAAGACAGCTTCACTGTGCGAGTGGTAGAAGAGCCTCGATTGTGCAGGCCTGGGTGACCATCAGTTGGTAGGGGGGAGGGGGGGACATGGAGAGACGCCGAACCCCACCCATTAAAAAATTCCTTACTTGTCCCATGGAGGTCAGTGAACAATCGATGTGGACTTTAGTGTGGAAAGAGCCCTCCTCGGGACGGATACACGCTCTCTGCAGCCATTTGCGGGACAGCTTCCCTTGCACCGTGTGATCTCGGCCTCACAGGGTGAGTCTGTGAGAGGAGACGATATGGCGGGACACAGGTGGGGCTGTCTATCTACGATTCTACCTGCACCCCTTCCCTTTTGGGCTCCTAGAGCAGGGACTCTGTGCGCTAGGCGCTGCCTCTGCCTATCAGACCCGGAACCCAGGTCTCCCTGGTGAGGTAATTTTTATATTACTGTTCACGGCTGCTTATATTAATCTTATTATTACACCATTTACTATATAATATACAATACATAATATATAATATACAACGTTATATATAATTGTTATTCTCATCGGTATCATTCCGATTACCATCATCATCTATATCACTATTATTGTTATCACGATAGGAAGGTGGATATCTGACTATGGTTACCCCCAAACGTTTTGCCTGGTGTTTAGCTGGTTTTTGACATAGTTGGCCTGGGATCCTGCTATTCAGGGCCCCAGGCTAATTGCTCTCTCCTTAAAATGGACTCCATGTACCTTAGGTGCATACACAATTGAACTGGTTCACCTTATAGGCCCCTGTAACAGTGTACCATAGGTACCCAGGGCATAGGTGTAGCCAAGGCCTACCAGGGGCTGCAGCATGTATTGTGCCACCCCTGGCCTGGCCTCCATATTTTGACACAACTGGCTGATCACTCAGCTGGTGTAAGTTGGTGTAATCACCTCTTACTTAGATATAGTATCCCTATATCTAACCTTAACTGGACACATGTTAACCTATAAGCCATTCCTATGGAAGGCCCCTGCAATCCTGGGGGCAGAGTGCGTGGTTTCATGTGAGATGGTGCTCTAGCATGAGCTGAGCCTGTCTGCAGCTGTCGGGAACAACTCCCTTAGCTGTTCCGGGATATTAAGTGCATTATAATCCTTGCGGTTATATGCTAACTTTGGTTTGGCTTTATCAAAACATGTCGAGTAAGGTGTCATACGATTTGGAATACTATCCCCTCCACAGTTCTGTCGACGGGGATAGCATTCCACCCTTCTAGAGGGAAACGACATGTACATAGCCTTAACCTCGGTTAAAGTTAACCAGAGCCTCAGCATCACAAAATGGATGCTGCCACCACAGAAACAAGTCTGGCCTCCTGCTGCTGGGAGTCCTTCCAGCGAGGGAGGCTTGGACAAAGGGTTTCCTGCCTTGGGAGGTGCGAGCACCACCCCAGACAGGATTTTGTGTATTGGGTAGGACAGGGCTGAATAGAATCAGACATGCCCGGGGCACACAAGGTGTCCCCGTGCATAAGCCAGTCCAAACCGGTCCTGGGACTTTCCAGACCCAGGCCTGGCGAGGAGCTGGACAAAGGGAAGGGGGTGTAACCGCTCCCCTTCCTGGTCCCACCCAGAGGAGGGACCTAGCAGGTGATCCACCCCTCAGATTGGGAATAAGAGTGGGAGCAGTGCCATAGCACCTCGGATCATCCTGAAATCAACTTAAAACTAAGAAGACGCCAGACTTCGACATTCTGCTGCACAGAAGACTGAAGAGCATCTCCCTTGTGGCCTAGGAGTGGCCACCCTGTGAACACAGGCACCAACCAGCAACTCGACGTCTGCTTTGCCGCCGCCTCCCGCCGGAGCCCGAGCCCAGAGCTTGATGAGACCCAGACTCCCAGACTTCTCACCGCCCGATCCACAGTCCTTGCAAAGAAGGGACCCGTGGAGGCATCGAGAGACGTGGGACCGGACATCTTGGAAGACCCCCGAAAAGCTGACTGCGCAGCACCCGAGGCACCCTCGACGCTGTGCTTTGGGGATTGAGAAGCCCCACAACCGACCAGCCCTTGCACCGAAGATCAGCCCCCCAGCATCTCCACGATCTGCGTGGGGCCATTTTTTTGCATCGTGCCACTCGACGCGCCATCCCGGCCACTTGCCATGTGGTCAGCGGCCATCTTGGCGACGAAAGCTACAATCTACACTACGGGTCTGGTTGCTCCAGACTTGCCCTCGCTCCTGTAAAAAGGAGCACCCGCTCTGACCTTGCTGGTCCGAGTGATAAGCCTTTTTTGATTCCTGCGTGGCTTGCATTAGCCAAGGCCTGTTTGCTCCGATCAAGTTGCCGACACCGCCATCAGCTAGAGCCTTCGTGGGCTAGCTCGTGACCGACGCCTGGACGTCCTCGACCTCTTCGTGTCCACGTGGCTGCAGAGAGAAGCTACACCTCATCGCCTGTTTGCACCCGACATCGCCTGGTTCCAATCTGGTTCCACAGTAGTCTCTGGCTAGTGACTTTGAACATTGTCCCCTCTGCTTTTAGGTCTTCACCACTTCAGATCCACCCTTGGATCCACCGGAACTCTTCACATCAAGCCACCTGCAGCATCTTCAGCTCCAAGCACCATCGACCTGCGTGACGAAACCCGACACTACTTCGCACCTGTGCACCCGCTTCCTGTGGGTGAGGTAACTCAGCAACGCCGGTGTTCCAACACTGGTACACACCTCTAGTGTCTGTGTCTAAAGTTTCACTCCTCTAGGTCACTCGGAAGGTTCCTAAAACACTAACTTTGTAACTTTTACGCACCATAGACAATGCATTGGTGAATGCGTGCACTTTAAACACTGCACCCGAGTCCCGCGGGCCTTTCCCGACTTAGTCACTGCTAGTCCCGATCAGCTCCAGCGATTCCCAAGGCCCTAGGCCTGTTTCCTTTTCGATTGGTATCACTTATACCACTTTCTTAATATATGGTTTGAGTGGCCACCCGCCCTCATCCATATTGTGCAACTTTTGTGTATTTTAACTGTGTTTTGTTTTAACGCTTGTGCTTCTGTGCTCATAAAGAGTATAGGGGATATTTGTAGTTAATAAATATATATATATTTTCAATATATATCTGTGTGGTGTCCTTTCATTTGGTATTCAAGGGGGTTGTATATGGTAAAACGCCTTGCTTCACATGCCTTTCAGAGTTTAGCCTAAGACTGCTTTGTCCACGCTACCACTAGGATAGCTGGTCTATAAGGTTGACCTACAACCAATCATCATAAGGGTTGCTTGGCATGGTACAAGGTGATCACTAGAATTAGTGAGCATCACATACCAGGCCAACTTCTCACAATCACCACCTTATCGCCCACAGCCGTTTACGCGTATGGCGCGTGCCCATTGACACCCCCCTCCCTGCCGCTCTGAGCTGGTTCTCAATCCTCGTCTGCCCGGCTCGCCGCTGAGTATCGGTGCGTCTGCACCTGTACTTTTCCCGCTTGCTCTGCTCTCTGTGCCCATTGTTGTGCCCTTGCGCCCCCCCCCCACCCGCCCATCTTGCTTCTGTACCCTCGCTTCCCACCGTGGACCCCAGCGGCCACGTCCCCTCACAGCCCCGCTCACGCCTCCCAGCTGCACCTCCCTACCTGCCTTAAATGGCGGCTGACGACTCCATCCTCTCCGCCGAACACCTTCACTTCCGGATCCACACCGACCCAAACACCACCCTCAGAGGAACTCGTCTACAGACCGCCCGGACCCTCTTCAGCGACTCCATCGCCGACCTCACCATCACCCACTCTCTCGCCTCCACGGACTACATCCTTCTCGGGGGCCTGAACTTCCACCTCGATAACAACCAGAACGTCAACTCCGCCACCCTGATCGACAACCTCAGCCTCCGACAACTTGTCACCGAACCAGCCCACGCCGCCGGCCACACGCTCGACCCAGTCTTCTCCACAAGCACCCACATCACCTTCAACCACACCACCGAACACCACTGGACTGACCACCGCTGCATCCACTTCATCTTCAAGAAACCAACCACCACACACAACAGCTGCCTCGCAGCTGCTGGAGCAAAGTCACTGAAGTCCAGCTGACCTCCACCCTTGCCCAGAACCCACCCCCGGACCCCACCAACACAGACACCGCCCCCCGAAACTTCAGACAGTGGATCGACGACTGTGCCAACAACCTCGCCCCGCTCAAGAAACCCTCCATCAACCACTCCAGCAAGAAAGCCGCCTGGTTCACCAAAGAACTCCTAACCTCCCAACGCACATCCCGAAAACTGGAGATGAAATGGCTCCAGGACCGCACACCAGACAGCCAAGCAGCCCACAAGGACGCCATCCGCAGACACCACCACCTCATCAGAACAGCCAGGAGATCTTCCTTCAAAGCCCGCCTGGACAGCAACGCACAAGACAGCAAAGAGCTTTTCAACATAGTGAAGGAACTCCAACACCAACAACATCCCGCCCTCACAAGATCTGTGCGACTCACTGGCCACCTTCTTCCATCGCAAGATCGCCGACATCCACGACAGCTTCAACACCTCAACCGCCCCGACAGCCACAGACTCCACCCCGAACACCACCTGCATCAACCAGCTGACCTCCTGGTCCCACGTCAACGACGACGAGACACACAAGGTTATGAACTCCATCCACTCAGGATCTCCATCAGACCCCTGCCCACACCACGTTTTCAACAAAGCTGACGCTACCATCGCACCCCAACTACGGAAGATCATCAACTCCTCCTTCGACACAGCGACATTCCCGGAAAGCTGGAAGCATGCTGAAATCAACGCCCTCCTCAAGAAGCCCAAGGCGGACCCCAAAGACCTCAAGAACTTCCGGCCCACCTCTCTGCTCCACTTCCCGGCAAAGGTCATTGAGAAAATCGCCAACATACAGCTGACCCGCCACCTCGAGGACAACAACATCCTAGACCCCTCTCAGTCCGGATTCAGACAAAATCACAGCACCGAGACAGCCCTCGTCGTTGCCACAGACTACATCAGGCGCCAACTAGACAACGGCGAAACCCCAGCCCTCATCCTACCGGACCTGTCAGCCGCCTTCGACACGGTTTGCCACCGCACACTAAGAACACGCCTCCAAGAAGCCGGAATCCAGAAGAAGGCCTTGGACTGGACCACGTCCTTCCTATCCGGCAGAACCCAGCGAGTCCGATTCCCACCATTCCGATCGGAAGCCACTGACATCTGCGGCGTACCCCAAGGCTCATCCCTCAGCCGACCCTGTTCAACGTCTACATGGCCCCCCTCGCACAAGTGGCCCGCCAGCATGACCTGAACATCATCTCCTACGCCGAAGACACCCAGCTCATCCTCTCCCTCACCAAGGACCCACACACCACCAAAACCAACCTCCACAAGGGAATGAGGGCCGTCGCCGAATGGATGAGGAAAAGCCACCTGAAACTGAACTCTGACAAGACAGAAGTCCTCATTCACGGCCCCATCACCTCTGCATGGGACGACTCGTGGTAGCCAACCGCACTGGGAACAGCTCCAACACCCACGAACCACGCACGCAACCTAGGATTCATCCTAGACTCCTCCCTCTCCATGTCAAAGCAGGTCAACGCCATCTCCTCCTCCTGCTACAACACCCTCAGCATACTTCCCAGGATCTACAAGTGGATCCCAACCGAAACCAGAAGAACGGTGACCCAAGCCCTCGTCAGAAGCAGGCTGGACTACAGCAACGCACTCTACGCAGGAATCCAGGCCAAAAACCTGCGTCGACTACAACGCATTCGAAACGCCTCCGCCCGACTGATCCTCAACGTCCCCTGCCACAGCCACATCACCCCCACCTAAGAGACCTGCACTGGCTCCCAGTCAACAAGAGGATCACCTTCAAGCTCCTCACCCACGCACACAAAGCTCTCCACAACACCGGACCAGCCTACCTGAACAACAGACTCCACTTCTACACCCCCGCCCGCCAGCTCCCCTCCACCAGCCTCGCCGCTGCCGCCGTCCCACGCATCCAACGAACAACCTCCAGTGGCAGATCCTTCTCCTTCCTCGCCGCCAAGACCTGGAACACCCTCCCCACCCATCTGCGGCAGACTCAAGATCTGCTCACCTTCAGAAGGCTCCTCAAGCCCTGGCTCTTCGATTATTACCAGCACAAATTCCTTGATTGATTGATTAGTCAATCCTTCTCTTATCGGTGGGATATACTGTAGAAAATGTACCATACTACCTCCATAGCAATTCAACAATTCTCTTTCAGGCCTGCCCTCCGTGTTACACCAATTCTCTTATTGCTTTATTTCAACGTAGTCCGTGACAAATTGTCTTGTCGCTGTCCTGTTGTAGAAACCCACTTTTCTTCATTATTTCATTCATTCACTTTGTTTGGTTTTATTAATCATCTCTTTAGTTTGTTGCCATTTCTGTACAATCAAATACGTCATGTAGAACGGTTTGGCGACGTACGTGACTGGTCCATACCATGTATACTGGTACAGTGACTTTGGGTTTGATTTAGAGTTTGCATACAGATATCCCATCCAGCTTATTAAAATTACATTATATCCTAATGCACGTGTACTAGGCAGACTAGCTATCCATCACGTTTGTGGTATCCGTCTACCAAACTGCCGCTCGTGATTTGCATCAGAGTGTGGATTTTGTTCTGGCCGTATTTGGGGTACTTTTGCACTGCGGAGCACCTTCAGGAGCCCTTCCAGTGACCTGGGAGCACACCAGCTCGGTCACCGTCGCTGTTGTCTTGCTGGGGGAGAGCCACAAACATCACCCGCCTAGGGAGCGGGACTGCGAGGACCAGAAGTGCTAGAGCCGTCCACCGCGCGCACCTGGTTCCTCTTCCCGCCCCCTCCTCCCTCCGACCTTCCTGCAGGCTACATAGACTCCTCGCGGCCCCCGCTGGCGCGGGGGCCGCTCGTGATTTGCATCAGAGTGTGGATTTTGTTCTGGCCGTATTTGGGGCACTTTTGCACTGCGGAGCACCTTCAGGAGCCCTTCCAGTGACCTGGGAGCACACCAGCTCGGTCACCGTCGCTGTTGTCTTGCTGGGGAGAGCCACAAACATCACCTGCCTAGGGAGCGGGACTGCGAGGACCAGAAGTGCTAGCGCCGTCCACCGCGCGCACCTGGTTCCTCTTCCCGCCCCCTCCTCCCTCTGACCTTCCTGCAGGCTACATAGACTCCTCGCGGCCCCCGCTGGCGCGGGAGCCGCTCGTGATTTGCATCAGAGTGTGGATTTTGTTCTGGCCGTATTTGGGGCACTTTTGCACTGCGGAGCACCTTCAGGAGCCCTTCCAGTGACCTGGGAGCACACCAGCTCGGTCACCGTCGCTGTTGTCTTGCTGGGGGAGAGCCACAAACATCACCTGCCTAGGGAGCGGGACTGCGAGGACCAGAAGTGCTAGCGCCGTCCACCGCGCGCACCTGGTTCCTCTTCCCGCCCCCTCCTCTCCTCCTCCATTTTAACTCCGCCCGAACGCGGGACGCGCGCGGACGAAGAAGCGGGCGAAGACCGGGCAAAGAGCAGGCCGTTTGAGGACAAAGAGGACTGGCCTGACCCCCCCCCCCCCCCCCCCCCCCCCCCCCTTGGTTCGTGTTAATTTGGCTTGCCTATAGCTATCATTAAGCACATTGTTGGTTCTGTAATTCAGATTTACCATGAGTACACGGGGCAGCCGCAGTAAAACTGCAATGGGGCTGAGTAAGCCCAATGGGACATTGGATGATTTTCTTGTGAAGACTAACTTGGCAATTGACGCTGAAATCACTAAAATGCAGAAGAGGGTGTCAGTTGAGCTTGACTCTGCACGTAGGCTTTCACAGACCTTTGCCCATTCTAAAAAATCTTCTCTGGGGAAAATTGCGTCTGCTGCATCACCACAACAAGCTTCTTGCCCTCCCCCACTGTTAATTAATGCTGATGTTCACCAAGTTCCCCTTTCTCTTTCCCTTCCACTAGAGCCTATACCCACCTTAACTGCCGTGCCCCCTAAAACTTCAGAGGGAATCGTGCCTACTGGCCCTGGAACTGCCATTATTTTGCCTGACAGTACCGACTCCCCTCCCCCTGTAGCGAAAAATAAAAATAAAGATGGTCCAACTCTAAAAAAGAAAAGCAACGCGAGGTCTGCCTACGCTCGCAAAAAAGCCAAAATTGCAAGGTTGCAGTTCTTTAACAATAGGCGAACACTACCCACCACGGGGGAGACCATAGAAGTGCCAAACTTGGATAGCCACCTAACAGGGGGGGGCAAGCAACACAGCAACTTTAACGTGGTCCTTGACCCTATTTTATGTTTAAAGTATTTTATTGAAGCAGGGAGGGGTAGGAAACAGCAGGGTAAGAAAAAAAAAGATAAACCACAGGATCCGCACAATCGGTGCGTATGATACAGCAAATACAGCAAAACAGTTACATCTTTTCAATAGGCTTCATTCGACTCAGGAACACAGCTTCAGCGCCTGTAGTCACATACGGATAACAAGGGGGGGGAGGGGGGGGGGGGGGAAGGAAGGACTGGGGAGGGGGAAGGAAGAGAAAAATAGGGGGGCAAAGAAAAAGAAAATAAGGGGGGGGGAGGGGAAAAGGGTGGAGAAGCATCCCCGCTCCAAAAACCTACTTAACCATACAGAACCCCCCCAACTACCATACCCCAACCCACCCCCTGTACTGTGCCATTACCATCAGTTCTCTCTTCATATCGACCTTCCAGCAATCCCCGCTATACAATGCCAGCCCCGTCCGATCAGACAGGCGGGTCTGGTGGCGGCGTCAGCCGTAGCAACCTAAGATATCTGGGACAGGTAATCTCCCGAAACTCAGAGCACAACAGGCTATGAAAGGGCGCCCACAGTTCCTCAAAAGTATCAGTGTCTCCCAGGGCCACCAAAGACATCTTCTCCATTCCAAGGACATGCCATAATCTATGCAGCCAGCCAACTACAGAGGGAAGTGTGGTAGAGCGCCAATGTATGAGAATATTTTGCACCGCTGACCCCAGAGCAATCGCAATCTGTCTGCCCCTCCTGGACCTGAGGGGATACATCAACCCATTTGGCAATCCCAGTAGAACATAGGCAGGGAACCTCGGCAGCTCTATCTCAAAACATTTGTCCACCTCACCCAGGACCTCCTCCCAATAAGGAGCCAGAAGGGGGCATTCCCACAGTATGTGTGTAAGTGTACCAGTATTGCCACAGTTGCGCCAGCACGTCCCTGGTATTGCCCTGTCCATCTCGTGCAGTTTCTCCGGGGTGCGGTACCAATAGGTCGAGATTTTGGTGAAGGTCTCCGTAAGACCCGTGTGATAGGCCAAGTGGCGTGCGCGGAAGGAGATGTGTTCCCATTCCTTGTGGCTCAACACTCGCCCGAGCTCCCGCTCCCATCGTTCCCGGCCGGGGTTGTGAATATGGAAGGAGGGGGGCTGCAGCATTCTATACAGATCTGAGATCAGTTTAGCGTCCGACGTGCGAGTGATTAACCAGCGCTCATATACCGTGATCTCCCGGTTTGCCGTATCGCGCACCTGGGGTTGAAGTGCCCAGTGACGCGCCTGCATGTATCGCATGCGCTCCGTCTCTGGGAGGCCGTAGTCCCGCCGCAAATCCTGGAAGGGGACAACTCCCTCAGGGCTGTACAAATGATACAAGGCGCAGCAGCGGGCCGCCCGCCAGCGCTCATAAGCACCGTGCTCCATCCCGGGGCCGAAGTCCGGGTTGCCAATGAGCGGCGTAAAGGGAGAGGGGAAGGTAGTAAGCTCATGCCTAACGGCCACCGAGTCCCACGTCCGAAGCGGGACCCGCGTCACCAAAGACGCGTAGAGGTTGGGGGGTCGATGGGCCCGCTTCAAGAATGGTACTTCCTGTAGCGTCCTACCCGCCACCGCCTGGTCCTGGAACAGCCAGTGCTTATCAGACTCCCACCGGCTCCATTCCACCAGATAGCGGAGTTGGGCGGCCTGGAAATATTTCCGCAAGTCCGGTATCCCCAGCCCCCCAGAGTCGGGCGCCAGCGTAGCGATGCTCCTCTTAATCCGCGGCCTACGGCCCTGCCATACAAACCGTGCGATGGCCGACTTGGTCTCCGCGAGCCACCCCGTGGGGGGCTGGAGCGGCAACGCCCTGAAGAGGTAAAGCACCTGAGGCAGGAGGGTCATCTTCACCGCAGCCACCCTGCCTAGCAGCGACAACGTGCCCTTATCCCACCGGCCAAGTTCCTCTCTGATTTTCGTGCTCAAAGCCGCATAATTGACCGTGACCATCGCCGGGAGGGAAGGCGCCAACAGGATCCCCAAATATGGAATCCGGTCCCTGGACCAGCTCAGAGGGTAAAGCCTCTGTAGTTCCGCTCCGGTAGCGCTAGCAAGCGAAATGTCAAGGGCGGCTGACTTCCCTAAGTTCACCTTGAAGCCCGCCACCTCGGCGAATAGGTCCAATTCCGCAATGCAAGCCGGTAGCGACCTCCGCGGGTCGTCTAATGTCAGAATGACATCATCCGCGTACAGGCTAATCGCATGATGGAATTCACCCATCTTGACTCCGACAATGTCGGGGTTCTGCCGAACCCTTTGAGCAAATGGCTCCATGTATAGGGCAAAGAGCAAAGGGGACAGTGGGCACCCCTGTCTCGTACCCCGTTCAATGGGAAAGGGCCGAGAGCTGCCTCCGTTCACTCGGACCACTGCAGATGGGAACCGGTAACAATTGAAGATCAGATGACGGAACTTCTCACCTATCCCGAACTTGCCCAGGACCTTCTCTAGGTAGGGCCAGTGTACCCTGTCGAAAGCCTTCTCCGCGTCTATAGACAAGAGCATCCTCTCCCCTGGGATCCTGGAGGCCTTCTCGAGAATGTGGGTCACCCTCTTTGTATTGTCTACTGTTTGCCTGCCAGGCACAAAGCCCGCTTGATCCGAATCAACCATGCCCGGGAGATGCAGTGCCAGGCGTGCCGCTAATATGCTGGTGAACACTTTCAAATCCGTGTTCAGCAGCGAGATAGGGCGGTAGGACCCACAGGCGGTCCTGTCCTTGCCCGGTTTCGGGATCACGGAGACCGTGGCCTGAAGAAATTCGGAGGGGATGGCACCCGGTTCCGCAAAGGTGTTGAAAAGGCGGGTCAGCAGAGGCGCCAACTCCTGACAGAAGGTCTTGTAAAACAGAGGGATAAAGCCATCCGGTCCTGGGGCCTTGCCCGGTTTGAGCCGGGATATCGCCGTGATCACCTCCTCGACACGGATGTCACGTTCCAGATACTGAGCCTGATCTGGCGTTAACGACGGGAGCGGCACCGAGTCCAGATAGTCCACCTCAGCCTGGGCAGAGGAGGCCTCTCCAGTGTAGAGGTCAGCGTAAAAGCTACGAAAGACGTCTGCTATTTGCTCATCAGCCGTGACCAAACCTCCGGTCGAGTCAACCAGTTCCTTCACTCGGTGCTGTTGGTGCTGCACCCTGAGTTTGTTGGCCAAGAGCCGCCCGCACCGATCCCCCCCGTGTAGTACTTGTGCTTCAGGCGAAGCATCGCATACTCCGCCCGGTCCATGTCCAGGGCGGCCAAACGTTTTCTGGCTGCCTTCAACTGCCTCCAAACCCTGGGGGCCCCTGTCCTATGATGAACCTGTTCCAGCTCCTTCACCTGCCGGGTAAGCTCGTCCCTCTTGAGCTGTCGATCCTTATTCTCAGCCGAGGAGATAGCTATAAATTCGCCCCGGAGCACGGCCTTCAGGGCTGCCCACTGTGTCGTGCGAGAGGTGTCATCGTTATCACTCTGGAAATCCAAAATGGCCGCGCGGATCTGGTCCACTGTCGACCGCCTATGCAGAAGCGTGTCTCGGAGCCGCCAGACCCCTCTCGGCCGAACCATCGGCGGCAGAGTGAAAGCACCCTCCACCGGCGCGTGGTCGGAAAGAGAGAGGACCCCCATATCTGCGCTCGAAGCCAAAAGGAGCATTGGACCCGACACGAGTAGATGGTCCAGTCGCGCATAGGACCTGTGAGCATGTGAAAAGTAGGAGTATGCGCGGGTGGTGGGGTGAAGGTGGCGCCACATGTCATGCAAGTCCAGCTCCTCAAGTCGAGTGCGAATCGAGCTCGAAAGCTCACCCAACTGGTGGCGCCGCTGCACAGACCTGTCCATTGCCGCATCGTAAACTAGGTTCAAATCACCCCCCAATACTATGTGCCTATCAGAAGTGGACGCCACGTCATCTAGTGCCCTGTGCAAGAATTGGTCCTGGTGGTCATTGGGGCTGTTGAGAGTGCCAACAGTCAGTACTAAACCCCCCACCTTGATCCTATACGCCAGAAGTCTCCCTTTCTGTTCCGCTACTTTGTGCAATACCTCTCCCCTGAACCCCCTAGAGAACAGGATCGCCACCCCAGCCGTTTTAGAAGCGCTAGAGGAGAACAGCTGCGTGGGGAACTTGGGGGTACGCATCCTAGAGCAGTCCTTAGCCAGCAAATGGGTCTCCTGCAGCAGGCAGACATCCGCCTGGGAGTTCTCTAACAAAGATAACACAGCCCGCCTTTTAACCGGGTTATTCAGCCCTTTCACATTTAAAGTAATCACTTTAAGAGCCATCAAGGAGGGGGATCACTGGAGCACACATCAAGAAGCAAAGCCCAGCGGGCAAACATGGAAGGCACCACGCGAGGCCTCAGCACAGAGCAACTACGAACATCCCCATGGCACAGTACAGTCCCCGAACCCCAACACCCCGCAACTGGAAAAGCCCCCCCCCCTCCCCCCGGGACCCCACACATCCAAATCCATACCACTCCCAACAACAAACCCCCCCGCTAGTCCCCAAATGCAAAACATCCCCCCGCCGGTCCCATTCCCGTACCCCACTTCTCAAACTTTGCAGAAAAGACATTGTCCCAGTCCGGTCCTTATCGGACAAGGCCGTGGTAAATCAGTCTAGTGGACGTCCAGCCACCACCTCCAGCACTCGCCATTCCTCCCCGCCCTCCCCCCGAATCCCCGCACCTGCAAGAAGAAAAAGCTAGAGCAGACTCCACCCGGAGTGAGTTCAGGCCGTCAGGGCCACTTCACCATTCGCCGCCACTCTGGAGGCCTCCTGGATGGCGGCCGCCATGTCCGCCCGGATCGTGGGCGAGCCCGGTCGCTCCGACGGCGGAGAGCTCCTCTCTCCCACCTGCTGCCATCCGTCACGAGTGCTTCGTCTACGACGCGGTGCCGGGGTGTCCGTGTCAGATACTGTGAGGCCCAACACCGCGCAGACATCCTGGAGGGACCGGAGCTGGTGCAAAGTACCGTTCCATCGAAAAATCAATCAGAAAGGATGCCCCCAAGAGTACTGTGTCCCTTGCTCCCGGAGGAAGTCGGTGGCGATCTTGAACGATTTTCTCTTTTGCAGCGTGACCGTAGACAGATCCTGATACAGGGCCACAGGGTGGTCTCGGAAGCGGAAAGGCTGCTGCCCACGCGCTTCGCGGAGGATCCACTCCTTGAGGGGGAAGTCCGGGAGGAAGGCCAGAATGTCCGGGGCGGGCGCCGTGGCTCTGCGGGGGCGACCCACCCGATGTGCCCGATCTATACGGATCCGAAAGTCTTCTGACTCCCCCAGAATTGCACGAAAGAGGGCCACCAGGTATGCAGTCACGTCTTCACCCTCCTCACCGGACGGCACGCCACGGACCCTGATGTTATTCCGCCTGGATCGGTTTTCGAGGTCCTCGGCGTGGGCTTGCAATTCAATCTGTTGTTCCCGCAGCCGCAGGACCTCCTGCTGCAAATGGGTGATCTCTTCGTCTCTAGAGTGGCCTGCTTCCTCCCCGGTGTTGACACGCTCCCCCAGGGAGTCCATCTCTCTTCGTACTTCACGGACCTCCCCGGCCACTTCACGCTTCAGCGTTTGAAAGTCCTCCCGCAGGGAACTGAAGAGCGACTCGAGAAATGATCTTGTCACCGGGGGTTCTCCGCCATCTGCACCCCTGGCTGGGGCCGGGGAGGTCGTGGTGGGCGGAGTGCCTCCGTCCGGCAAGGTCCGGTCACCCCTTCTCTGTCCTCTAGCGTTCGACATTTCAGCAGTGTAGGGGACGTCGAAATTTCCGTCCGGCACAGAGGGCAGCCGTGCCGTCGCAGCTATACACCAGACGGGGGCAGCGCCACACCAAGAGCACTAGGAAGGCCGAGCCGCCAGGCCGGGGTGCACAAAATGGCCGCCCTGCGATATCAATAGGCCAACGCCCAAGATGGAAGGCCTATCCTCTGCTCGGGTCCGGTAGCGAGAAATCCAGCCGGTAGGCAGGCTCACGAGGCGATGGCCGCCGGTATCAGCAATCCCGGGGAAAGATCCGCTCCAGGAGCACAATGCCACTACTCCACCACCAACGACCGGCCGGAGCGATCTCTCAGGACGAGCCTCTTCAAACCACGGACCAGCGTAGCAGTTCGATGCCGGCTCCGCCTCCGCCTATCTCCTCCGCTCAACTCCGCTCCCTGCATCCGCCGCTGGCCGGCTCCGCCGCGCTCGCGAAGTCGCCGTCGACTCCCACTTCGACAGCACAGGCACTGCAGCGGGCCTCTCATAGGCGGCAGAGCGCTCCGTCAGGTTCCGAAGCCCGGAAGTCTCGCGGCTCCCGGCTCACACACAAGCCGCTCAGCGGGCTCCGACCAAGGCTGTTCCGGACAGGATCTCACCCCCAACGGGGCAAACAAGGCTCAACAATCGATCCACACCTCCACCGGGGGCTCTAGGCTCAGTCACCGCGTGATCCGGGGGGGAATCAGCAGTTACGAGCGGCGCAGGATTTCAGGGGTCCGGGAGCTCTCGGCGAGTGCGACCTCTCAGCCCGCCATCTTGGCCACGCCCCCTTGACCCTATTTTAGGGCCTTTGCCCACACACGGCGAGAAACTCACAGAGGGAGGGCTAAATGAGCCAGGGAGGGATAGAGATAAGGGGAGTGATGATGAAGATTTTCTCAAAACAGTCTGGGTCACATTAAAACAGTTACTGTCACCTTTGGAACTCAGACTTTCACGTATCGAGAATAATCTCCTAGAGATGGATAAGACCTTAGTCTCCCTGGCCACTCTTAGCCTAAAGCAACTGGAAGCAAGTTATCCTCGTATTGCTGAAGGTACTCCCCAGGATGGTGATGATGGCATTCATCCGGCTCCAGTAACTGACGTTAGTTCCCCTGCCCCTGAAATGGTGCCCCCTGTCTTGCTTCTACCCCCACCTAAACCTACCTCAACACCCAAATCCCGGTCTAAGCTAAATGTTCCTGTTCCCATCATACCAAAACTCTCAATACCAGTGACAAAGGGCCTGAGAACCTGACCTTACCCAAACCAGTCCCTAAGGTTGCCCACAAGCCCAATAAGATTAATATGCCCCCTACTGCGCGCATAGCCAATCAGTACCATGGTCGCCAGAACTTTTGTGGGGGTTATATTGATCTCCCTCCTGACGCAGGACCCTATGTCGTCGTACTGGCTGGCGTACCAGCACTTGACCCACATTCTATGGAGTCCCAGTGGTCCCTAAAGAATAAGGTGATTCACTGGCTTAACGTCAATAGGCAGCTTCCTAACACTCTTAGGAGTAGGGTTCTAATGGTTAGGAGAGTGCCATGGGTGGGTCGTACCCATAAATCCATCCCTGGCGACTGCATAGTGGTTTCATTTGCAGACCCCCACACAGCCCAACATATCACTTCATGGGATTCAGGTGATACTGATCAATCTATTGTCATCAGACCCCTTACTTTTTTCTATCCTCCAAAACAGACTGTTGAGCCACCTGGGGCTTGGTCAATAGTTCACAATCGCAGATGGAAAGGACACGGGGATGGTTGGCAACCCATTAATAACTGGTGGGAAGGAGCGCCCACTATGAATAGGTTTGAGTGTCTGGATCAGGTGGATTGACTGGGAATGAGTGTTGCTTCAATCCCTACCAATGCTCATAATCCCCCAATGGAGACTGATTCGAGTGAAAAATCAATGCCTAGATCCCATGTTCCAAGTCACATTGGGCTAGACTTAAACCCCCCTGAACACCACGCTCTTACTGCCCAGGTTACACGACAGGCAGAGCCTGCACACTCGCAAGATCTGAAAGGCACAACGGGGAATGGAGGGCATCATCCACAGGAACATAGAAACCCAATGCACTCTCTTCTTTCCTGGAATGTAGCAGGCCTTGGTAGTAAGATCACCCACAAACCTTGGCTGGAGATTGTGCAGAAGTATGGCATCCTGTGTCTTCAAGAAACCTGGCTTACAGAGGAAGCCCACATGTTGGGCTACCGAACCTTTCATTCTCCTGCTGTGCCATCAGCCCAGGGTCGCAACAAGGGGGGCTTGTGCACATACATCTCGAATGTAGGGGATGTAAAAGTTTGCAATTTTCAATCCAGTCAGTATTTTCAAATCATATCACTTATATGGGGCACTTCGCAAAGGGTGATTCTTGTGAACTTTTATAATAATTTGCCAATTAGTGAAGTGGAATCAAATATGAACATTATGATGCATCATATCCACAAATTGAGAGATCAAGGTACAGGGGATCATATAATGCTGTGGGTGGGTGACTTCAATTGTACCATCTGCCCGTCTTCTGAGCTAGGTTTGTGCGGCCTGTCAGATCCCGGGGAGGATGGTCCTTTGCACTTCTCCCATACCAACATGGGGTCTCTTCTTAACAACGTTATATTTACCTTTGACCTCACTTTTATCAACCAGGCATGCTCCCCCCCGGTTCCTTTTGCCCCAACGTATAATGGAAGAGGTTGTAATACCACAATCGATTTTGCGCTGATATCACCAACTCATCCTGATTTCATAACCTATTGGGAAATTGGGGATGACCCTATGAGCGATCATTATCCAATCACCTTCGGGGTAAAACTGATGGGGGACAAAGCAAATTAAACTAGTAGGGTTTCATACCCATATGAGGTTACCCTAACTAAGACTAACGGGTATGTAATTAAATGGGAGAAAATGAACCCAACATCTTTCTTTCAAAACCTCCTATCCTCTTGTTCCACGGACATTCTTGCCTGCTTAGAGGAAGATATTGACCCAACGAGCATTATGGCTGCATTTTCTAACATACAGCGTCACATAAAAAATGCACTGACTAGGAACTGCAAGGACAATGGGAGGCATTCTCGTGGGTGGTTTGACTCTAGATGCACATCTACATTGAAAAATTTAAAGAAAGCCCTGTCCGCTGACCCAAAAGATAGGGTTCAAATTCGTCAGGCGAGACAAGATTATAAGCTGGCTATCAAACAGCGGAGGGCGACACTGAAGAAGGAGGCCTGGGAAGCTTTGGGCGAAGCCGCTAGGAATAAGGACAGTAATGCCTTTTGGAAAATCATAAGATCGGTCTATAATTCAAGAGATAGAGAACTCCGTGGAAGTAGCCATAACGGGTGAGCTCTGGGTAGAACACTATGGTAATCTTTACTCAAACAATACCCAGGGGAATGCCCCGAACCCATGTAGGGCGATTTCATCTGCAGATAGTATAATACAGGATAATCAGCTAACTGTTTCCCCAGCACCCCCTTACCCGATTGAACTGGTATTTACTACCTTAGAAGTGGAAGAATCCCTTAGGGAATGTGCCTTAGGCAAAGCCCCTGGTCCTGATTACACCCCAGTGGATTTTTATAAATCAGAGCCGGATTTTTGGGTTCCTTTGTTAACTAATGTATTGAATATGGGAAATAAATGCGGTTTCATTACCACCTGGTCGGACGCGATTGTAGTCCCCATATTTAAAAAAGGGAACAGGGACGACCCTGCTTGTTATCGTCCAATATCGCTATTGGACGGACTTATGAAAGTCGCAGGCAGGATCCTCCTCAAGAAGATACAACACTGGGAAGAAGAGAAAAAGGTCATCTCGGAGTTCCAATATGGGTTCCGAAAGGGACTAGGGACACTTGAGCAATGTCTAAACTTGTCCCTATTAGTCTCTAAATACACGCAGGCCAAAAAAGGGGACTTATTTGTAACCTTCGTCGACCTCAGCTCCGCATTCGACTGCGTGGACCACGCGCTGCTCTGGTCGACGTTGGAGGACATTGGGGTGGACTCAACTATTCTCACATTCATTAAAGAATTATACAGAGACGCAGGGGCTAGAGTAAGATTCGGGACCCAGGGGGAATGTTCACAAAAATTCGCCATAAACAGAGGGGTGAGGCAAGGCTGCATACTTGCGCCCTTGCTTTTTACATTTTATATAAATTCTATCGCTGAGAGTTTAATAACCCTGTCAAGCGATTACCCGGCTGTCAATGGTAGGCCCGTACCCATTCTTTTATATGCCGATGACGCGGCAATCATGTCAAGGACAAAAGTAGGCTTGCAGAGTGCAGTAAATGAATTTTCATCTTATATGGGTAAAAGAAACTTGAAGGTGAACATTTCTAAAACTTTCTCTATGTCCTGCTCCCAAAAGAACAGTAGACCCCCTTGCTCAATATATCTGGACCAGCAAAAGATTGACATAACAGACACATTTTGCTACCTGGGCATTGTGTTTGACAGGTGGGGAAGGTGGAAACATGCAGTGTCAGCTAGGAAACTCGCCTTCAGTCGTGCCATAGGTGCTCTACGAACCTTTGCAGGCACAATTGGGGGTAAACCCATCCGACAAATGATACAGATTTACCGGGCAAAGTGTATAGCCACGGCTACATATGGCGCAGGTCTCTGGGGCTTTGAGAATGTGTCCTCGCTACAAACTTGTGAGAACATTTTCATTTGTTACCTACTGGGTGTCTCAAAAACTACGTTGACTTTTATGACTCATATTGAGACCGGCGTTAAGTACCTTAGTGACATCATAAAAATATCACCCTGTCTGCTTTGGCATAATATTTGGACTACAGAGGAGTGTAAATTGAATAGAAACCTCATTAAAGACTGCATGGCTCTGGATGGTGCAGCAAAAGTCAAATGGCTGCGATATGTACAAACGATGTTCTCTAACATTGGATACTCTGAATTTTACGATGATCCAGAGACTTTACAAAGCACGACTAGGCTGGCCCTTAAAAAACTACTAATCACACACCTAGAAAGTGCAAGATGGGATATAGAGAAACTTAAAGGTACAATCCTAAGCTATCAGCAAATTACCCCTACTGAAGGCTTACAACCTTATCTTGGGATTGAAATAGCACCCTATCCTCGCATGCTTTTGACTAGGCTGCGCCTAGGGATCTTCTTCCGCATGGTCACTCTACCGAAACAGAATGATTGGACCTCGCTGAAATTAATATGTTCATGCGATGACCATTCAACACAAAGTAATATTCATATCATGTTCTTCTGTAATCTGTATACCAGCCCGAGGAAATTATTCCTTCTACCCTTACTTAAGCGCTGGGGTATAAGAACATGTAAACCTGCATATTTGAAATTTTTGCTTTTGGAAGATGTGGATGTTATCTTTGCTGTTTCTCGCTTTTTGATGTCAGTGATGAAATTTAGAAACTCAATGAGTTAAGTAGTACACGTCAATATTGACTGATTAGTGTAATACGAGGCCATTTGTCCATGACTGCTGTAGATTTTAAATTTTAGAGAAATGTTTTATCTATTTTGTAACTTTGCTCAAGTGAAAATTGTTTTTAATTCTTTTGCATAAATTGTACTTGTACGCTTTTATTATTTTTTGATAAAATCGAATAAAACTTATTTGATTTGATTTGAACTCTAAACTAGGGCCTTTCTGCTAGCATGTAATGTGACCTGCAAGTCCCAGGTTTGAATCCCAGCAGGCCACTTTCACCTTTCATTCTTTTGAAATTATTAAATTGAGCACCATTAAATTGAGTGACGATACAGATTATGTACACTACTTAGAAATGTCAAAACAAGTTATTGTTATAAACAAAATAATAAATGAAATTGAAATAAAATGCAGTGGCTTTGTCTGTCCGATCTTAGCTGAATGAATGTTTATCATGAAGATGTGGGACCTCCTTGTCAGTTTTATTTATTTCTGTTAACAATTTGATATTCATTTTATATAGCAATCATGCGCACTGTGTATGTGGGCGCTTTACATTGCAACGGTAACATTGTGTAATATATTGAAAATATAGAACTTAGGATATAGGGCCATGCATTTCAAAGTGAGATCTAGTAAGAAGAGCATCAAGAGTTTAAGGCCGGGTAGCACAGAAAAACATTGGAGGTACCAAGTTAGTGTCTTGACTGGGCTCCAGGTACATTTAAAGAAGATTGAATAAGAGGGAGGAATGCTTCCTCACAATTTACTATGAAGAGGAGTAACTTGACGGAGTAGTAAGACCTGAAACAGCCGTAGCAATATCATAGTGGCCTATAAAACCGAGAAGTAAGATATAAGTAATGAAAGGACAGTGTGTGAGTATCATCTCTGGGTTGTAGAGGCAGCAATATGAGCTTGGTTTAAAGGTCCATTCAGAGAGCCCATGGTACAGTTGCAGCGCCTGAGAAGAATAGCTTCAGAAGTTTAGTGGCTCATGACTTATACAAAAGGGTTGTATACTTGTATTGCTATATTATTTTCTCCTTTTGTTCCCATATGCTGTGTGGTACTTTGTACATAAATGAATGCAAGCTCGCAGCTTGTTTAATTTTACGTCTTTCTTTGATGTATGCAGATTGATGAGGTAGCTAGTATCAATGACATGGATGAATACATTGAATTGCTGTATGAAGATATTGCAGATAAAGTGCGGGGCTCGGCACTCATACTTCAGCTGGCGCGAAATCCTGATAACCTGGAGGAACTACTGCTGAATGGTAACTTGCATTTCTATTGTTTCTTGTATGTATTTATTTATTTTGTAAAAGTAGGGGCAACAGAGAAAGTAAGACTCTGAGCAGGTGTGTCTTCAGTGTTCCCGGAGAATTGCACGTTTTTTCAAGTCATAATTTATCTGGGAGACGATTAAACAGTTTCGGTGTTCAAGTATTGTTTCAAACATGTGTCTTTAAGGTTTTCCAGAAGAGTAGCAAATTGGTGTTGAGCCCTAGGGTATCTGAAAGACTTTTTCAGAGCCTTGGGTTTGGCTTTACAAGGTCTGATACCTTCTCCCTTTCATCAAGATCTAAGGAGGCTCAGAGGTGTTGATAGTGCCACATACATTGTCCCCCAGTAAACGCCTTTGTTTGCAACATCTCGATCACTGTAATGTGCCTGTGGAGTGTTTTAATTCTTTTACCACCTGGCAGCATCATCTATTTTAAAGTGACTGGCACCGGAGGGCGTTGTGATTACAAAGGACTACATATTTCTTTAATAAGGTTGTCCCTTTGCACCATTATGTAATATGTAGAACACCGAGGTGATTTACAGAAAGAAAAAACCGAAATCTGAAACTTTCCGTTGGCATTTCTGTGAGATTGCATTTATTTGTTTTTGTAAAGCGCACTTGCCATTGGTAGGCTACTTCCGAGTGCTGGTAAAGTGCACATATTATTTATACAAGTAAAACAGACCTTGAAAATGTTCTGTTCGAATTTTTGTGTGATGACATTTTTGATATTTTTGCAACATGCATATAAGGCTACTTCAGAGTAGCCTGATAAATTAACTCGTGGTCAAAACTGTGACGTTCTGTCACTTTATTTCAATATTTTACAAATAAATGCCTGTGCCTTCATGCCTCTTGTTGTCAATTTTCAGCCATAATTAGCTTTTTTTAGATTTAATATAGGTGTAGTAATTTGCGGCCTTATTTAATGGAAATACACTGCATTGACCTGGAAATGCAATGCATTCATGCCGGAAAAGCGCTGCAACACTCCATCAAGGGTAGTAAGCGCTATATAAATGCAGACCCTTTCCCTCTTCTATCCCTCCACTATCATTCTCAATCCAAATAACTGACTAACGTATCCACCACTCAAATTACTTTAATATTTTCAGAATACTAATTCACCACTAATCCTTTATGAGTTCCAGAGTCATGCTACTCGCCAAAAAAGCGCTTCGATGCCTCGTCAGGGTAGTAGGCGCTATGTAAATGCAATTACAATACAATCTTCGAATCCTTTTTAAATGAGATTTACTAATAGCATCTCTTTGACCTCCAGTTAAAAATAGTTTAACCAGCCAGTAGCAGGAGAGGCCAAGCTGTGAGTCGTAGTGGCGTAACGAAACTTGAGGGGACCCCCTTGCAAAGTACATGGAGGGGGGCCCCCCATTCGCCACGTCAGTCAAGAGCTCTCAGGCCAGCGACCCGCCATACTGCAGGGGCTCACCATAGTAGTAGAGGAAGAGATTGTGTGAGTGGGTGGGAGGGAGAAATGAAAGGTAGGCGGGGCGAACGATCTAAGCCAGTGGGAGGCCTATGTGCTATTCAAGGAGGTCAAGCGCTGAGTTGGGCCGTGGCGGGATCAGCTTTTTGGGATTCGGCAGGAGGATAGCATCTTCAAAAAGTCGCTGCGCTCTAAGCTTGGCTGGGCAATAATGTGCATGTTCTAGCTTACAAAGATAATTAATTAGGGGTTGCCAAACTGCTGTGAAGCGAGTATCATATGCTTGTAGTCTCACTGTAAAGAGCTCCTTGGTTATGACATGCCATAGGCGCACGTACCAAGCGGCGATAGGGGGCACCTCCGTCTTTTTCCAAATATTGCGCTAGAAGTTGCTTGACTGCTCCAAGCATATGCAATGCTATAGTCCAATCGCTCCGGTTGACAGCCTTAAAAGTGGTCGGTTTGATGCTCAGCAGGATTGAGTTTGTAGACTCAGGCAGGGGGAAACCAAGTACCCGTGTGATATGACTAAGGACTTCTTTCCAGAACAGGGTTAGGAGTGGGCAGGCCCACCAGATGTGTATGAAATCACCAGATGCTGTTGAACATCTCCAGCACTTGGGGGAGGAGGCAGGGAACATTTTGTGCAAACAATCCGGTGTGTAATACCATTGCGCATGATTTTATATGCGTTTTCCCATTGTGGAATACTGCGGAAGGATCTAGGTATGTCACGCCATAAACGACCCTACTGCGTGGGTGAGATTTCTGTATCGGACGTCAGCTGCCATTTGCGCTTGTATGGGTGGGTAGGCATCAATGGGGGGGTGTTGTAAAATCTGATATGTGTGGGAAATGAGGCCCTTCGACTCATCAAAGGAGCGGACCAGCTGCTCAAAGGGAGTGAATGGAAGGGTAGCTGCCTCCTGCATCTCCACCGAGGTGACCCAATGTCGTAACTGTGCAAACTGTAACTCAGTTCCCAGTGGGAGGTTAAATTATTCTCTACACTGCGCAAAAGTTTTGAGTACTACCCCCTCGTAGAAGTCACAGATAACTCTGCATTCCCTTGTACCCATCGATGAAAAAAGCCTGGGAGCGGTATGCCGGGGGGAATAGGGGGTTCCCCGCTATGGGCGTGTGGGGAGAGGTTGTGAGATCCCTGCGTATCGCCACTCTATCCCAGATATCTAATACTGTTTTAGTGGGTACCGCCTTGTAGGCACTCCTAGAGCGCGCTGTACGGTGGAGCCATGTAAGGTCCCAGATGGTGCGCCCAGTGACCATCCTGTCCATATGGAGCCAGACCTTTTCGCTTTCAGCGGTTGTCCACTCCGACGCCGAGATGAGAGGCCCAGTAATAGTCTAAAAGGATGGGACAGGCTAACCCTCCTATATCCCGCAGTAGCATGAGGATCTTGTGAGAAAATCTCGGTCGGCGCCTGCCCCATATGAACGTGGTAAGATCGCGCTGAAAGCCCTGTCTCTGATGGTGTGGGATCGGAGTGGGTAGGCATTGGAATAAGTATATTTTAGGGAGGCTGGACATTTTGATGGTGTTGAGCCTGCCCAGCCATGACCTCGCCAGAGGTTTCCACCTTCTTAAATCCTCCAACACTGCCCTCCTACATTCCCGCCAGTTAACTTGGGTCCATGTGTCTAAGGAGGGAGTTAGTTTAAGGCCTAGGTATTGGATGTGGTCGGCAGCTCACTGATACGGCGCGAGTCTCTCTAAGGTAGATATCTCCTCCTTAGGAATTGTGAGGTTCAAGGCCCAGGATTTGCCATGATTGATTTTGAGTCCTGAGGCCCATTCAAAAGTCTGTAAGAGGGAGTGTAGAGCTGGGAGAGATGTATGTGGTCGTGAGAGTGTGAGGATGAGGTAGTCTGTGAATAACCCCACCTTGTCCCACCCATGGAGATGCCATGTATGTCCGTCCTCTGTCAGATCATTTCTGCTAGGGGCTCCACCACAAGGGCAAAGAGCAGAGGCGACAGTGGACACCCCTGCCGGATACCCCTATGAATACGGAAAGGCTCAGTGAGCGGTCCATTAACCCTGACCCTGGCCTGCGGGGTCAGATATGGTGCCATGATCCGAGCGATCATATTCTGGCCAAACCCGACTCTGTAGTTCCGCCCAAAGGAAAGTCCAATCTACCCAATCAAAAGCCTTCCCCGCGTCAAGCGATAGAAGGCAAGCTGGTATGTTTCAGGCGCGGGCCTTCCCCACCAAGTGTGCGAGCCTACGTACGTTGTCTGCCCTTGACGATTGCGGATGAAGCCGACTTGGTCCGGCTCCACCAAACCAGGCATGTGGGGGTCCAGGCGTTTGGCGGGAAATTTGTTGTAAATTTTAAGCTCAGTGTTCTGGAGCGCTATGGGGCGGTAGGAGGTGCATAGTGCGAGGTCCATCCCGGGTTTGGGTATGAGCGCCATTTCCACCATACCCATAGAGTGTGTCGGTCCGTCAGTGTCTGAGAAAGAATTGTACAATCGCATGTGGTGGGGTGTGAGCTGTGTCTGAAACATGCATTAGAAAGCCAGCGGGGCCATCCGGACCTGGAGTCCTTCCAAGAGAGAGGTCCTTTAACGCAGTCGCCATCTCCTCTGCAGTTAGAGGCCCCTCCAGAGCATGGGCGTGGTGGGGATGTAACTGGTTCCAAGCACACTGATTTATGGCATCCTCAATGAGATCTGGGGACGGCGTTTGTGCCGCGTAGAGTGCAGCATAGTAAGCCCTAAAGGCCTCACATTTGGCACACTCTGAGTTGACTCGAATGCCGTCGGGGGGTTTAATATTAGCTTTGTGAGCTTTCGCTGCCCGTGCCCTCATACGCTTTGCCAATTGCTTGCCCACCTTGTCCCCCCCTTCATAGTACCGCTGCTTCAGGGCTATAAGGAACGCCGCTTTATTGGTGCGTATAACACAGTTTCCCCAAGAGGTTCGCAAGTCGCCTTCCGGATGCCAGCGAGGTACAATCCTGGTCTTGTTTTTCTGCAGCCTTGATGTCTGCAGAGAGGCTATCTTCCAAAAGCTGGGACTCGCGCGCCAGCGCAATCGAGAGCGAGGTGATGTGACCTCGAATCTTGGCTTTGAAAGCATCCCACACCACGGGGAAGGGAGTCTCAGGGATATCATTGCTCGCGAAGTAAGAGTCAATGGCAACCCGTATGCTTTCCACGTCTGCCGGGTCCCGCAGGATACTCGGCGGTAGGCACCACCGCGGAGTATGAGGAGAGCAAGAGGCCGGGTCCTGCAGGAGAAGTTCAACATGGGCATGGTCAGAGAGCGATATAGCAGACCTAGATGCCGCCAGCATGTCTCGCCCCATAGCATGGGAGATAAATAGGTAATCAATGTGCAAATATGAGCGGTGCTCATGCGAATAGAACGAGAAGTCCCGTGCCTCCGGTGAGTGGTACCGCCATACCTCCGTCAAGCCCAGGTCCGCTATTGGTGCACGGAGCGTAGAAGAGATGGCTCCCACCCCAGTCAAAGATGTTCCACTGCAGTCCGCCCCAGGGTCCCATACTAGGTTAAAGTCACCCCCCAGAATCAGCGAGGGGTCGCCCTGTGGGACGTGGTCCCTCAAGAGTGCTCGGAGGTAGGAGTCCTGCATCTGGTTTGGTTCATACACATTACACATAGTGAATATGCACCTCCCGATTCCGACCCCCACCTTAACAAAGCGCCCATCTGGACTTCGTAGAGCTTTGATTTCCCCCCCACCTGACACCATTCCTGCACAGAATCGCCACCCCAGCAGTTTTTGTCGTCGTTGTGGCCCAAAATTGGAGTGGAAATTTAGGATGCGCCATGTGCTGGACATCTTCTTTTAAAAGATGAGTTTCTTGGAGGAAAATGATGTCGGGGTCGTGTTGGAGGAGGTAGCGCCACACCTGTTGCCGCTTATTCGGAGAGTTAAGCCCCTTAACATTAAGGGAAAGCAATTGTAAAGGGCAAGGAAGGGCCATGGTCAGTTCTTATCCCAAGCTAGTCCTTTAAGCCACTGAAGGGAGCAGCACAGTTCAAGGGAAAGGGCGCGCAGGGTCATTTCCAGCCTGCCAGGGGACACTCGCCAGCGCCGCAAAGTTACCCGTCCGCCACACTAAGGAAGATAAAGAAAGAAGAAGGGAAGAAAAGTAGGAAAGTACAACATTGAAGAATAGTAAACCAACAATGGCCAACGGGGCCATATTATTCTCTTCCCTTCACAGGGCATCCTACACCCGAGGGTTTGGATGGGCCCAGGGATGTCACTCCTTCAGGAACATTGGGGGTAGGTTTGCAGTCCTCAAGTTCGTCCAGCGGGAAAGCCTCGGCGGCCCCCACCCTACAGACAAGGAACTGGGGTGCAAATCAAGATGGTATAGTAACCCGCAAATCTAGTGAGAGGGGTGTATTTCAATAAGAGCATGCTTCACAATCCAGTGCAGGCGTATGTTTAGTCTATTATGGAGTCGATGGGCGCGAGGTGGCTTCTTCCCTATCCCCTTCAAGGGGTCATATGTGCGCAATGATATCCTGTTTGGCCTGAGAGGCAGACTTCTCATCCTTGGGCGGCGAACGGCGACGACGGGGGACAGTAGTCCAAGTTGGTTTGGCAGGCACCCGCTCCTGGGGGCGGGAAGGGCTGGTTGGTGACGATGACTGCAGCCGAAGCAACTGTGCTGCCTCCAAGTAGGACCGGAACACTCTTCCCTTGGATTCCCATTGGAAGATAAGGGCAAATGGATGCCCCCACTGGTAGTTGTCCATGCTCCACAGCTTCTCGTCACAGGCTTAAAAGCACGGCTTTGTCGCAGGGTGTTGGGTGCCAAGTCTTCGAAGATCTGGATCTTATGCCCATCTTAGCTGAGATCTGGCTTAGCATGCGCCACCCTGAGGATAGCCTCTTTCTCTGTAAAAAAAAGTGGACCCTGGTTAAGATGTCCGGGAGGAGACCCAGCCTCCCCGTGGGCCCGGACACCCGGTGGGCTCGATTCAAAGCCGGCGGAGAGGCGTCCTCATCCCCCAGACCTTGTGGAGGAGTTGTGCCACGTAAGTCATGATGTCCTTCCCATCCGCGCCAAGAGGGACCTGTAATGACTGATTTTTCCGCTTCTTCGGGTTTTTCAGTTAATTATAAAGGCAGCCATTACTTATCCAGGTCCCTTCCCAGACTTCTCTTAAGACACCTCACTTCAGAATACTCACCTGAGGAAAAAGGAAGAGAACTAACTACTAAAGATGAAAGAAATCATAGCTCTGAGGGTATATATAGCAACGTCTCCCGACGAACAACGCAAATCTGCACGAGCAACGCACCCTGGTGCGAAATCAGCAACGTCTCCCGACAAACAACGCAAATCTACGCGCACCCCACCACGAGGTCTGCAACCTCTGTCTATCGCCAGAACACGACGAGTTGACCTGCACAGCTTGTGCGTCCCGATCGAAGAAAATCATCCGAGATCGGAGAGCCTGTCGACGCAAAATGAGGTCAGCTCCAGCACCGGAAGACATCTTCGACGAAAAGGTTCCCCTCTTTCACGAAGAAGACTCACCTGATCTCCAGATCGTATAAGAGGCAGACGACTCCGATGACTCCATTCCATCAGGTCAGTGCGTTAGTACTTCTGCCCCTGCACCACATATTCTGTCCAAACTGAAGGCAAAGGTCAGCACTCCGCCCAAAGGGCCCAGTCGAGACCGAATACCTACTTCGAAAGCCCCGCCTTCCAGCCCGGCTCCGAAGAAAACTACTTAGCCTTCTAGTGCCTCGACACCGAGCAAGCCTCTTTCATCGGCACCGAAAAATAAAGATGCTTCGGCGCCGAAACCAACAGACCCTTCGGCACCAAAGCCTAAAATAGTACCGGCACCGAAACCGAAAGAAGCACCGGCTCCGAAGCCGTCCACTTCTAAACCTTCGGCGCCGAAGAACACAAAGCCTGATTCCGAGGTGCCCAAATCCTCGAGCATGCCTACGAAGCCGAAAACTACACCTTCGGCACCGAAAATTACGCCACAGGACGTTATAACACCTCCCAAGGCTAAAGACACACGACAACCTCCCCTGGTACCGAAAGAAATCGACACCCAAGAAGGTTATAGAGCAGGAGGAACTTTTCCGACCAGATCCTCGACAAAAGAAGATCTACATCGACCCAAAGACAGGTCATGTAGGTGCTACACCTCACAAAAAGAGACCAGCAGATGCACCAACCACACCTGTGGTTCCTGCCAAGAAAAAGGACTGTGCAACATCTCCTATGCACCCTTCCTCTCTGGTAACTTCTCTTCCTTCTTCTCCTGTTCCCAGTCACATATCACCTAAAATCTCTCCTGTACATTCCCCGTTATCATCACATTCCCCACAGCAAAATGATGATGAATACAATTTGGGTGGAGGGGAGGACATGCAAGAACCTGATTCATACCATGTAGATGAGGGTATATGGGACTTTTCAAACCCAAAAAATGTGCCTATATGGGACTCTACAAACCCAAATGTGCCTGACATTCCTGAACCGCAGTCATACCCATCAAAACCTTTCCCTCCAGATTATACCATTGGTTTTGGTCACCTGTTAAACAGAGCTGCTGTTTACCATGGAGTCCCTATGCATTCCGATGACATTGAGGAGGATTTTCTCCTAGATACCTTTGAGCAGTCTCAGCGGTCTGCTCAAATTCTTCCCATGATAAAGGAGGTCATCAAACACGCTCCAGAGGTATTTAAAGACCCTGTACGCACTAGAATCGAGAAAAAATATAGACCAGCCCCCACAGATCCAGTCTACATTAAAGGCCACCTACCACTAGACTCATTAGTGGTGGCCATTGCTAGAAAGAGGGCAAACTCTCAAACTTCTGGAGAAGCACCCCCACCTGACAAGGAATCAAAAGTGATTGATGCGTCAGGTAAAAGAATAGCTGCACAAGCTACAATCATTTGGCGTATAGCAAATACACATGCCCTCCTCTCTCGCTACGATAGGGCTCATTATGATCAATTAGAAAAACTACTTGAGCACCTACCAGATCAGTACAAGGATCAAGCAAAGGACCTTATACAGGAAGGCAAGCTAATCTCCAATGCTTCTATAAAATGTGCGCTAGATGTCGCAGACACAGCATCCAGGGCTGTAAATACCAGTGTCATACTTAGGAGACATGCGTGTTTACGCATTTCAGGGTTTAAACAAGAAGTGCAAACCACCATTTTAAACCAACCATTTAACCAGTACCAGTTATTTGGCCCAGAAGTAGACACTACAATGGAAAAAATGAAGAAAGATACAGACACCGCAAAGTCTATGGGGGTTTTTTCTGTCCACACCAGCTAGAAGCTCATTTCATGGCTCCTTCTACAGAGGAGGCTCCAAACAAACTGGAGCAGACACTACAACATCTTTCAAATCGCAAACGTCCTCTAACAAGGGATACTTTAGAGGAGGATGCAGAGGCAATAATAACAAAGGAAGAGGTCGCGGTAACAATAACAACCGATCCTCTTCTGCCACAAATCAGTGACTTCCCTCTGCTCCCCCCACAGCATTCCACTCCTGTAGGGGGCAGATTAACACAGTTCCTGCCTGTCTGAAACTCCATTACAACAGACAGGTGGGTAAGACAGATTATCCAACATGGCTACTGCCTAGAACTTACAGCAACCCCTCTCCAACCATTCCTCCCAGGCAGCGTCCAATGTCTACAGACCATCTGACCCTGCTTCAACAGGAGGTTCTATCACTTCTAC
This sequence comes from Lissotriton vulgaris, assembly GCF_964263255.1. Taxonomy (NCBI): domain Eukaryota; kingdom Metazoa; phylum Chordata; class Amphibia; order Caudata; family Salamandridae; genus Lissotriton; species Lissotriton vulgaris. The sequence continues at coordinate 1,184,864,981 of NC_141685.1, read as the reverse complement.
AAAAATATGCTATTCAAATAGTTCCTTTAGAAGAACAAGGAACAGGGGTTTACTCGCTGTACTTTCTAATTCCCAAGAAGGACGGAACACTAAGGCTAATTCTAGACCTCAGGCCCCTCAACCATTATATACAATCAGATCATTTTTATATGATCACTCTACAATAAGTGCTTTCACTGCTGTAACAAGGTATATATATATATAATATAGGTAGATCCTCCTTTTCTGCTTACAGTGTTAGCGCCGGGACACCCCCGTTGGGGGTAGCCGTGCGCTCTACAAGATTCATAAAAAAAAAAAAAACAAGGGACTTCCTTACAACACTAGATTTAAAGGATGCCTACTTCCATATCCCCATACATCCTGCTCACAGCAAGTGTCTTAGGTTTGTACTGGAAGGACAGCACTATCAGTTCAAAGTCCTTCCATTCGGAGTGACAACGGCACCACGTGTATTCACAAAGTGCCTGGCAGTGGTAGCAGCACATCTCAGACAACAACAAATAAATGTCTTCCCTTATCTAGACGATTGGCTCATAAAAGCCAAGTCATTCAATCAGTGTGTCCAACACACACATCAAACAGTTCAAACGTTGCACGACTTAGGGTTTACAATAAACTACACCAAGTTTCACCTGCAGCCTTCGCATGTACATCAGTATCTAGGGGCTACACTAAACACGTCTACAGCCCTAGCGTATCCCAGTCCAGCCAGGATACAAAGCATTCAAGCCTTAGTCAACACTTTTCAACACCAACAGTCTCTGCAAGCCAGGATGTTCATGAGACTATTATGCATGATGGCATCATGCATCTTCATAGTACCACACGCAAGATTGCAAATGCGTCAACTACAAGAGTGCCTAGCACAACAGTTGGAACCAAGCTCAAGGTCTGCTCAAAGACCTGGTATTGGTCGACAACCGCACGCATTGCTCTCTGCCGTGGTGGAACACCAAAAACTTGACAAAGGGGCGGCCTCGAGCCTGTTCCACAAGTAGTGCTCACAATAGACACATCCCTCATAGGGTGGGGAGCCCATCTCTTTCATCACACAACTCAAGGTCAATGGACCAATCAACAGAAACTGTTCCATATCAACCATCTAGAGCTGCTGACAATATTCTTAGCACTCAAGACTTTTCAACTTCGAGTACAAAACAAAGCTGTTCTAATCTGGACAGACAATATGACAGCCATGTACTATATACAAAAACAGGGGGGACACACTCTCTGCAACTGTCCCAGCTTGCACAGAACATTTGGAGATGGGCCATTCCTCAAAACATACATCTGTTAGCGGAACACCTTCCAGGAGTTCATAATCAGATAGCAGATCTGTTAGGTCGGCAGTCACAACAGATTCATGAATGGGAACTACATCCGCAAGTTCTTCAACCATTCTTCCAAAGGTGGGGCACCCACACATAGATCTGTTTGCCACCCACGAAAATGCAAAATGCCCAGCATTTGCTGCCAGATTTCCACACCCACTGTCCGAAGGCAATGCGATATGGATGAACTGGTCAGGCAGATTTGCGTCTGCTTTTCCGCCTCTCCCACTCATTCCATTAGTAGTGCGCAAGCTCACACAACAGTCTCTCACATCGATCCTAGTATCTCACACATGGCATGCCAACCGTGGTTCACCACACTACTAGATCTCTCTCTAGTTCCACATCAAAAGCTTCGGCTCACACCCTCCCTGTTAACACAGAACCATGGAGAAATCAGACACCTAGACCCAAACCAACTGAATTTGACGATCTGGCTCCTGAAGTCTTAATATTTGGTTATCTAAACCTACCACCAGACGGTATGAGCATCATTAAAGAGGCTAGGAGACCTACTATCACAGCGTGTTATGCCGCTAAATGGAAAAGATTTGCCATTTATTGCAACAATAACCAAATTGATCCCCTGGATGCTTCCATCCAGAAAATCATTTGCTACCTTTTACATTTACAAAGGTCTAACTTGGCATATTCTTCCATACGCCTGCACCTGGCAGCAATTGCAGCCTATTTACAAAACAGGCAACATATGTCTCTCTTCAGAGTACCTGCAATCAAAGCATTCATGGAAGGATTAAAAAGAATAATCCCACCCAGATTGCCACCTTCTCCTGTGTGGAACCTGAATCTTGTCCTTACAAGACTCATGGGGCCCCCTTTCGAGCCTCTACATAAATGTGAACTGCAATTCCTAACATGGAAAACTGCTTTCCTTGTTACCATTACTTCTCTCAGAAGAGTAAGTGAGATACAAGCTTTCACTATACAAGAACCGTTTTTTCAAATACATCCTAACAAAGTGGTTCTTTGATCTAATCCAAAATTTCGTCCAACGGTCATCACTCCTTTTCACATAAATCAATCCGTAGAGTTACCTGTGTTTTTCCAAAACCCAGACTCTGTAGCGGAAAGAGCTTTACATACATTAGATGTTAAGAGGGCTCTCTTTTACTATATTGACAGAACTGAATCCTTTCGAAAAACAAAACAACTTTTTGTATCTTTCTCTCCTCCACACAAGGGCAACCCAATCTCCAAAGGTGGGATTGCAAGGTGGATTGTAAAGTGTGTGCAAATACAAGGCCTGTGTTCTTTCCCGAAAACAAACCCAATTGGCATCTCTGCCCACAGGTCAGTCCCTAGTAAATGTTACCACAGGTACCCAGGGCACTGTGACCAGTGAAGACCTCTAAGGGCTGCAACACTTAGTGCCACCCTGAGAGGCCCTGTACATCTGCGCACGCACACGCACACACACACAGTCTTTGCAGGCTGCGTGTTTTGGTGCAGAACAAAGTGAGGAGTGGACATGGCACACATACCTGTGTACCATGCCTACAACCCACTGCCCTGGCATAGGTCAGTCACCCCTCTAGCTGGGTGCACTATACAAGTGTTGAGGGTACAGGTGCATAAGCCCTGTATCCCTACAGTGTCTAAGTACATTCTTAGACATTGTAAGTGCAGTGCTGACATTAAGAGTATATGGTGCTGGGAGTTTGTCATTACGAACTCCACAGCACCATAATGACTACACTGAAAACTGGGAAGTTTGGTATCAAACTTCTCAGCACATTAAAGCCACACTGATGCCAGTGTGGGATTTAATGTAAAATGCACAACAGAGGGATCTTCGAGATGCCTCCTGAAACTCAACCAACTTCTAGTGTCCCGACTGAGTGGCTGCTTAGGCTGCCACCAACAGACATGTTTCTGGACCCCTGGGTCGAGAGCCTGCTGCTCTTGGGGGTCTGAAACAATGCACATCCTGGGACGAGGTGCCAAGTCTCCTCCCCCAGGATGGGCAGGGTTCACAATGGGGAAGCTTCAAAGGCCTGCCGCCTTTGTGAGCTTCCCCAGGCCACTTGCTGATTTCAGCAACTTATCCCCATTGGTTCTACCCCCCACTTTGGGTGGGAGAACCGGCAGGAAAAACAAGTGAGGGAGGGAGGTGTGCCCACCTCTACCAACTCCACCCCTTGGGGGGGGGGGGCAAGGTAAAGCACAACTCCGAGTCCCCACCATCTTGAGGATGGGGGGTCCCAACCAACTAGGGACAGGCTCCTCCCCCCTCCCACTGGAGGGTGACAATAGGGGTGTACCCACCCCAGGGAAGAGACCCATTGGTCCCTGCCCTTTATCTACCTGTAACGCCCCTAAATCTAGTATTTAGGGGGCACCCTTAACCTTGCTTCCTCAGATCCAGAAACGACGAGAACGAAGATATGAAGAAGGACTGAAGAGCCGGTCAGAGATAACAAGAGGATGATGCCCACTGACTTGGCCCCAGCCCTACAGGCATCCCCTCGAACCTGCTCCTGGAAATACTTGTGTGTCCTGCAGCAAGCAACCTCAAAAACCTCAGAGGACCTGCCTGCCTTCCCTTCCAAAGACTGCTTCTTCTGTGAACACCGGATTTGTTTAGCAGCAACCTCTGGCTCCGGCCAGATACCGCGAATCCGCCCCACTCTGCACCCGCCATCCACGGCCCGAGCTCGAGTGGGTAAACACCACGAGGAGGTCCTGACACGAGATCCGGCGACCCCTGCCCTGCCTCAAGCCGAAGCCTGCAGCCTAAATCCAGAAGGCACCCCTAACCGCGACCAGGAGCTGGTAAGAAGATCCGACCCCAAAAGGCACCCCTGCACCCGATGCCCCATGGCCTTGTGTGCCCAAAACAACGGTGCCTAACCAACCCCTAACTTCTCAACAAACATCTCAAAGTGATGGTTGCACCTAGAAGTCATTCGTCTCCCTGCCTGCAGCACTTTGGCAAACTGGAGGTTCTCTATTGGAAACAACCAGGCGTCCGACGTCGAAACGGCACCCAGCACCCGGTCCCCTAGTGCCGCTGAGGGTTCACCCTTCGTGGTAATTTGTTTCCCCATTTGCCCTGATCTACAGTCCAGGAGCTTTGCTCCCACAACTCAGTGGCCTGCTTGCCAACAGCCACCAACCGGAGACCCCCTATCCTCCACAGGATAACATTGGGCCTCAACAATCTGCACCGGCCACCCTAGTGCTGCTGAGGGTGTTACAAAAATGCATCACTGACCCTGTGGGACCCCTGAGTCCAACCCCAGTACCTTAACTCCCACAGTCGATTGCTTACCTGTCAACCAATAACCTGTTTTTCCTTCATTTGATAAAAAAAATGTGTAAACTTTATTTTCAAGTGTCCTTAAATGTAAAGGTTACATATATGCAAATCTGTTCTCTTATGCATTGTCTCACATTGTCGCTATCCGGTAATACATAATAAAAAAATTATAAGTGTTGTATGTGCACAGGATATATATCTATATCTAGAAACTGTAATAGAAACATCGTCCTAGTGAAGGGTACATTCGACCACATCCCAATCCTTACCCTATTCCCCAGCAGCTCAATCTATCCTGCAAGCCTGCCAGTCCTTGTCCTGTTTATGCATGATTCTCTATGTTCCTCTGTAGCTAATGGGATGTTGCTAGGCACTATCCCTCTCCTGTCGGGACGATGCCCGCTGTATCTGAGAGCTGGCTGGATGCCTGATTCATGTTCTACACATATGAACGATACGGGCCCCATATGTCCTTAGGACGGGATGTACTGGGCATTACAGAAGCGTAATTTTCGCTATTAACATTGCAATAGGCCAGGCTGCTTAACCAACTCTGGACAGTGGGTACTGATTTGCGGCCCCAGTGAAGTGCCACCTCCCGTTTCGCCAGTAGGAGCCCCAGTGATGCAAACAGTCTGACTTTTTTGGGAAAATTTACTGTGTATTCCAATAGGGCCACCTCCGGCATAGGTATCCATGGCAAGTTAATTATTAGCCTACTTCTGCGTGGGGCGCTGCACATTTGCTGCAGTTGTGTGGTCTAGATGGATCAATTCTGTGCGATTTAGCAGGGGTGAAGTATATGCGGCTTAGAAATTCGAAGTGTAGTAGCTTGTGCCTGCTATTTAGTGAAATATTTTGTGTGACAGCGCAACATTTGGCTCATTGTTCAGTTATCGGACGGCCAAGATCAACTTCCCAGTTGCTGCAGATCTTATCATTCACAGGTCTAATGCCGGCACATGTCTTATATATCTTGAAAATTAAATGTGTGCTATTTGTGCTCTCTATTACCATTGTGAGGATGGGAATGATTCAGGCTCGAACTGGAAGTTGAGTAAAGTGGAGCAAAGAGCAGACCTGATGCGGCCTTGGACAAATCTATCCATAATGCTACTAGCTTGAAAGCGGGCATCATCTGATAGTGAGAGGATGTGACCCCCAGAGTACAGATCGCCTATCGTGACAATTTCCAAGGTTGTCAGGGTCCGTTGCACCAAACTTTCACCAGAGATTGGAATCCAGCAGGTGTTGGGGATGGGCAGTGCAGAGGAGTATTAAGTGGCGTCACGAGGCACGGTTGAGCTGTGCTGATGACGAGCTGAGCTCGTCATGCAAAATGATCATCTAAAAAAGTCAGCATGGGAGGGGAAAACACCTAGCAGCCAAGGTGTTAATCTATCCCAAGCCCAGCTAGTAGTGGAAACAGTTTGGATGTTGTGGGGGTCTCTTGGAACACCTTTAGGTAGGACCTTTGAAAGCCGCTCTGGGAGATGTCGTAAATATGGTATTCTGCCGTCTGGATGATACCAGGAATGCGCGTAACAACATAGGGCTACCACATAATATAACTGTAAATCTGGGACGCAATAACCCCCTCTATCATACGGTGATGTGAGTATTGACTATCGGACCCTTGCCTGTCTCCCACCCCAAACTATCTGTGTTAGTGTCTGAAAAAAAACTGTTGGTGAGGGGAATTGGAATATTATTAAAAAGATATAAAAATTTAGGAAGTACCACTATCTTCAATCTCGCAACTCGGCCGGCGAGCAACAAAGGTAGTTGCAGCTATCTTTCTACCTGCGTTTCTAGTGTCAGTGGCGCGCCCATAGTTTAATCTGATTATCTCTGCAGTGTCCAAGTGGATATGAATCCATAAATATTTGACCAAGTCTGTACACTTTTCCAGCGGGAATTCACACTCCCACGGTTTTGCACTTAATGTTAAAGGGAAGATGACCGATATATGCCAATTGATGCCCAGACCTGAAAAGCTGCAGAATTCAAGAATCTGTCGAATCAGTGGGTCTAAATTTACTTGGGGTTCTCGAACATAAAGGATTGTATCGTCTGCATAAAACGAGACCAGGAGGGGGCTGGAGTTGAATTGTAGACCCTCTGTAGATGACGCTCCTGAAAGTGGCGTATTAACATATTCATAGCCAGGATAAAGAATAGGTGGTTAAGGGGCAGCCCTGACTGGTCCCACGGGCGTGCCAGACAGGCCGGGAAAGTGTACCATTTAAACGAAGCCTCGCCATGGGTTGACTGTATAGTAATGCAGTGGTGACAATGAATCCTGCCGGCATGCCCATATGACGCATAACAGAGAGGAAGAAGGACCACTCCAGTGAGTCAAAGGCTTTCTCTGTCAAGGAGATTTGCCACTGCAGGGATTTCTGGATTAATCTTGTGTATCACAGCAAAGAGTGTTCTAAGATTAAGTGAGGTGGACCAGTGGGGTACGAAGCCAGCCTGCTCTGGGGATATGGTAAATTCCATTAATTGGGACAAGCGATTAGCAATGACTTTGGCCAAGATCTTATAGTCTAGGTTTAGGAGGGATAAAGGCTGGTATGACCCACACTGTGAGAGATCTTTGCCGGGTTTAGGGAGTAGGATTATAACAGCCTCTCGGAGTGTGGGGGGACGCAGTTGTTTCTCTAAGGCCTCCGCATAGACCTCAATAGGTTGCGTTGCGAGCAGTCTTTGTATTCCTTATAGAAGTCTCCTGTGAAGCCATCTAACCCGTGAGCTGAGGAGCTGCGAAGCGTGTCGATGGTATCGAGCACGTCTGCAACTGCAATGGGTTCTAATAAAATATCCTGCATGTATTTTCCGAAATAGACAAGTGCGATCTCCTCTAGGTATTTTTCATGTGCCTCGAAGGAACTACCAAGCTTAGTTAAATGGAGAGTCGAGAAATAGGTCAGGAATTTGTTGCGAATGTCTGCAGTGGGTGTGTGCGTGTGATTGCCTGTGCTGCGGATCTCAGTGATATAGTCCTTGTTGTAGAGCCGTCTCAGGATCTGGACCAGCCCCCTGTCAGGTCTTTTGCCCTCCCATATCATCTAGCTGTTTGGTATTTACCTAAGTTTAATATTTGCCGATCTGCTGTGAACCTGTAGTCGGTTAGAAGAGCCAAGCGTTGCCCCCTCGGCCGCGGGGCTTAGTGAGTATGTAGAGGAGCAGTCTAGTGTGGCCTCCGTTCCAGACATGCCAACGTGTTTCGAAAATCTTTAAGCACCCAGCATGTTTGGCAATGCAAGCGCCCCCGATAACCGCTTTAAAACCCTCCCAAAGGACTGCCCAGGAGTCGACTGAACCTGTGTTGATGGCAAAATAGTCCTCAATAGCCTACGCGTATCTTCGTTTTAAACAAGTCATCATGGAGGGCTTGACTTGGGAAGCGCCATTGGCGTTCATAGCCCTCAGGGCGAGGGACTTTTAGATGTAGCAGGACCAGAGAGTGTGAGGAATATGTCCTATGGAGCGTCTCGATTGAGGTGCACCATCCAGAGACATCCGGAGAAAGAAGACAGTAATCTATCCTAGTCCAGGTGTTGTGTGGGCCGGAGTAGTGTGTGTAGTCTGTGAGGTTTGGGTTACGTTTGCGCCAATTGTCTAGAAGCGTGAACTGCTCGCAAAGCTCTAGGAGGGCGTGGCGGATGCGTGGTTTAGTGTCCGAAGCCGTGGAAGTGCTATCCAACCCGGGATTAAGCAGTAAATTAAAATAGACACCTAAAATCATCAGAATCTGTGGTTCTAGCCTAGCGAGTTGAATGTGGAGGTCATTAAAGAAATCCGGGGAGTCAGTGTTTGGGGCGTAAACACACACCTGGGCAACGTTACTGCCCATCAGCGATCCGGAGACGATTAGATAACTGCCCTCCTCGTCCCAGACCATAGAATTAAAACTAAACTGGACTCTTTTGTGTATCAAAATGGTTTGGTAGGTTTGGCTAGATGGCCGTCGAGCACGGGGCCAAAAACCCAGGTGACCCCCCCTTGCAAAAGCAGTTGGTTTTCACATAGGCAATTTTGAAGTCGCCTCACTACGTATTAGGCCCTTGCCTGTCGCGGGTACTTGGGCCTCCCACACATGAGGCACCATTTTTATCGGGAGACCTAGGGGAACGCTGGGTGGTAGAAAATGTGTGTGAGCCCAGTGATGCCATGCTTTCCCACACAAAAATGTGTAAAGGATTATGGGTAAGGAAACATTGGGGGATCCATGCAAGCCATACCTCCTTGAAAGCCCCCGGGTGTCTAGTTTTCAGAAGTGTGTGGATTTGATAAGTTTCCCTAGATGGCCGCCGAGCACAGGACCAAAAACACAGGTGACCTACCTTGCAAAACCAAATTGTTTTTACTTAATTATGTTTTCAGTTCTACAGGGTCAGATTTTTTGGACAATATTGCATGGAAATTGTGACGGACATTTTCAAGTTTGCAGGAGATTGTGGATAAAAAAATAACTTGGAATTTACAAGAGAGACATCACCATATACACCCATGGTTTAACAATAATATCTACATTTAGTAAGTTATTCTTAGCTGTAATGTACACCTTAACAGAGTTACTCAAAAGTCAAACATTCCAGCACAGCCATCTATTCCTCAAACACACACACATACTGGTTGGATTTGGCACGAGGGCAGTGATGGTTCAGTACATAACATTTTATTAACAAGAGATTTCACAAAAAATGAAATGCTCTGTCAATAAATAAATGCATAAAAACCGAACCAGTGACTCACAACTCGTGAGCTGTAAAGCCACGACAAGGCACCAACCGTTTTACAGGCCATTCAGGCACCTTTCATACCTGATACACACCAGACCATTCACACCATCCGGGAGCAAAAGCAACACATTACAACATTCACAAAAATGGACAAGGTACACCCTGCTTTAGAAAGAGAAAAAAGACAAATATTACTGCACAACCATCCAATCCTCAAGCACACACACATGCTGGTTGGATTTGGCACGAGGGTGAATGATGATTCAGTATATACAATTGTATTAACAAGTCATTTCACAAAAATGAAATGCACTGTTAATAATTGAAAGGATGAGAAACTGAACCATTGACTCACAGCTTGTGAGCTATAAAGCCACGTCAAGGCACCAACCTCTTTACAAGCCATTAATACACCTTTCATACGTGTGACACATCCAAAACATTCACTCCGCCAGCCGCGGGCCCATCACATTACAACACTCACACCAGCAGACAGAGCCATTCAAGGACCCATCACTTTCACACACCCACATTCCTGACACAGCAACTACACAAAGTGATGGACTGCGTGGAGTGACGCTCAGCTAGCAGTGTGTGTAGTGACCAACAGAAAGTAACTACTCACACACCGCCAGCCGTGCGCCAGTCCACCCACACCACCATCCAAGCGCCACTCCACTCACACCGCCAGCCAAGCGCCACTCCATGCACACCACCAGCCAAGCGCCACGCCACGCACACCGCCAGCCAAGCGCCACACCACGCACACTCCCAGCCAAGCGCCACTTCGCGCACACCGCCTGCCAAGCGCCACTTCACGCACACCGCCTGCCAAGCGCCACTTCACACACACCGCCTGCCAAGCGCCACTTCACGCACACCGCCTGCCAAGCGCCACTCCACGCACACCGCCAGCCAAGCGCCACTTCACGCACACCGGCAGCCAAGCGCCAGCCTACACACACCGCCATCACATTTTTAATTTTTTTTAACAATATATAAACACACAAATTGCAAATAGATACAAATCTAGTAACACAAAATCTGAAACTAAATACATTGCACAAATGCCAACCTTAAAACAGAATACAAATTTGAAAAAATACAGACCAGGCAGTTCATTTTACCACTCACGGATAGTCCCAAAAATTATTTTGTGTGTGGTAAGCTCTATAACAAGCAGGCACACACAGCCCAGGGTTAGAAGGACACCCAGGGCAGAAAAGACAAGTCTCCTTCCGCAAACCTCTTTGCCAACAGACTCTACATCTCCTAGTGGGAAAGTCTTTTGTAGATGTTGGAGGAATGTAATCAGGAAAGTGGAAATCTTTCAATCGAGCCACATCCTCCACCACTCCAAAGCTAGGAACACTTACTTGTTCCACAGCAACAAGGCTAACTATCACAGAGTGCTGAAACTGAAGAAATGTCAACTTGGACACAGGAGAACACTCCTTGAACACAATAAAAGCATTGAAAGTTGCTAAGTTGAAAAAATGGATGGCCAACTTCAACAACATAAGCCTTCCGAATAGCAGTGTAAGGTTCCAACCTCTGATCTACTCTGTCAACACCACCCATGTGCTTATTGTAGTCCAAAATGCACACAGGTTTTTGCACATCAGCAACCTGCCTTCCAGTGATTTATTCTTGTTTTTGATTTTTTCTTCACATGTGATATCTTGTTTGTTCACTGGAGTGTGATAATACAAATACGACTCCCAACTGAGCATTTTTCCCCCAAAATCAAGTCCCTTGTAGCACCCCTTGACCTTAATGATCCCTTGCCCAAGGGGCCAATCCCCAGCACATCCTAAAATGTACAATACATTTTCCCCCCAAGGGGGCAGACAAAGCCTTCCTAATTGCCCCCAAGAGGGGAGCAGCCCTTGTCTAAGGGGTTCGCTCCCCTAGACAAATAAAACATTGTGCGCTACCTAAAATGGCCCCCAAGGGGAGTGACTCTTGCCGGAGGTGCCACTCCCCAGCACATCCTAAACTGTAACAAAATATTTGCCCCTCCTTCTAACTTGCCCCCAAAAGGGGAGCAACCCTTGTTCAAGGGGTCGCTCCCTGAAACAAAAAAAAACAATAGGGCTGCGCTAAATGGCCCCCAATCAAGAGTGACCCTTGCCCAAGGGGCCACTCCCCTGCGCATTGCCTAAATTATACAAATTCTTTTGTGTTTATTAATAATCTGCCCCCCCCCCAGGGGGGCAGACAATGCCAACTTAGGTGCCGCCAAAAAGGGGAGCGACCCTTGCCCTAGGGGCCGCTCCCCGAGCAAACAAACACTGGCAAAACACACAAAAAAAAATCCCTGGTGTCTAGTGGGCATTCCGGCGGCACGATCGCACGATCGTGCAGCAGGAATGCACAAAAGAGACATCGAGGCTTTCCCCGATGCCTCTTTCGCTCGCATCCCCCCTCCCCAGCCCCAAAACGTACCTCTTTCTCCTCCGACAAGCGGGAAGCAAATTGCTTTCCTGCTCGTCTGAGGAGAAAGGGAACCTCCAATGTGCGCTGACGTCATTGATGACGCGGGCGGGGGGAGGCAGGGGAAGGTCTTCCCCAGCCTTCCCTGTAGAAAAGAACTAGATGGGGCACCGACGGGGGGAGCGCCAGCGCTCCCCCTGTGGGTGGGGCTCATGACGAGCTGAGCTCGTCATGAGCACCCAAGCACTGTATGCCATGACGAGCTCAGCTTGTCATGAGCATACAAGGGGTTAAAGTGCTTATCATTATGTTGGTTGAAGATCATAAGCTCATGTCCACTTAGGTGGTCTTTTTCCAATGACAGAGGTGGCAAGGAGAATTGGTCCTGCCTATTTGTGTGCATTTCAGCGCAAACCGGCACGTCTGCAAATACGGCCTCCTGCTGATTATATGTATTTCCATAAGGACTAAAGATGTTTGAGCTCATCTGGTGTGTTGGAATGGTCTCATTGTTACCACTGAGACCGGGTGAAGGCTGTTGTTTCTTCTACGGCAGTTGTGGTTCTGACAAGAAAGGATTATTTTGAGTTAGTGCCTCTGTCGTCTGCGCGTTGTAACTTTGTCTGCTTTCTAGGAGCGCTTTAGATGTTTGGAATTGCGAGCCTTGAGCTTCAAAATCTATTGTGCACTGAGTGTATGGTCGTATCTCCCAAAGATCTTCTGTTGCAGTTTTGTTACCTTTGTCGCTTCTGTCTTGGGAGACATGTGTGTCAATTATGCTTTGAACTTCTATGATTTTATTGTTAGGATTGTTGTAATTTAAACCTGTAAGATAATTAGAGTTGTTGGAGTCGTTGTTGACCTTGTTTTCCTTATTTTCCTTGAAGGGTTAGTGGCCACGCTTAGAAAATCGGTGATCAACGCCCGTTTGCTACTGTTAGGGAATGAGTGGTGCCTTGATGGTGCTGGTGGAACTGATAGAGTTCCTTTCTTGCCTCCATCGTGGGTGACCTGGGGGGGCGACTCTGTGACTTTTTTACTGCTGCTGTAGGTGATTTGCTTTACACTTGCCGATCCAGGGGTTGCTGATGTAACTGAGGTTAACACTCCCAACACCTGCAGCCTGTCGCTGTCTGCTTGCCCCCACCCTCATTGTTCCCTCCTGATGTTACTCCAAGTGTGCTTCCTGGTGTAAATCCGAGTGAAGTACTGATATCCACCTTTACCCGCACCGTGGGGCCATCCATTGTCATCTCCTTTTTAGAGCTAACTGAAGACTTTTTATCTTTTTTTTTTTCCCCTTCTTCTAGTTTTTCCTGATCTCAGGGCGAGTTATTACAAACAATTGCCCTACCTGAATGGGCGACTGAAGTTTTGAAACTGCAGATTAAAGGTATGAGGATTGAAAGATAAAATTGAGATTAGCCTTTGTTTTGCGTTTTTTTTTCCCCGCACGGGTAGCAGTTTCCAGATAATAATTCAAACGTTGAGTCAGTCAGGCTGTATAAAAAAAGTAGTGAGTGTAATTTAGCTTGGCCTTCCTTTGGCAACAAGCCGCAGGGTGCGGGTCGCGGGACTGGGGGGCATCCAAGACTGATTCTGAGCCCCTCACAACCACCCCCGCACCGACTCCTCACCGTTTATCTCCCGATCCTGCTGCCTTGTTCGCTATCAACCTCCGTGCCTTTCCTTGCTTTGCTCTGTGCTGAACACGTTGCTGCGGTGCACTTGTGCTCTCTACCGCCGCTCACCAGGTCACCACCACCTCCGCGTGAGCCTGAGGGATGCGGCGGATCGCGAATCCAGAGACGCGGGAACCACCCTGAGCCACAGGTCGATGGCACGGCGGGTTGTGCATAGCTGGTGCGGGTTGAGGGGGGGGGATAGTCTGCAGCCAGGCGAACAGTCCGACTCGACTTCCACTCTGACTCCCCGCTCCGTTGTTTCCGCTGCTCCGTCCGTAGGACCGCGTAGACCCTGTGGGACCAGCGCTGGCTCAACAGGGAGTCTGTTCTCTTGCGGTCCGGTCTCAATCTCAGACTCAGCAGGCAGCGGGCAGTCTCGGCGGGCGGGCAGGCAGGGCGGCAGGCGAGCTGCGACTCCGAACTCACAGCTCAACAACGGCACGAGAAGGCTCCACCTACTCGGAGCACAGGTGAGAAAAAAGCTCAAATCTGCCCTGATAGGTTAATTCCTGCCATCCCAAGATGGAGTAATTGGAAACTTTGTGTCCACATCACCTGCCTCATTTAAGGGGTGGTGCTGTCTGAATCAAACTGATTTTCCTGCCTGTCCTCCCTCCAAATGTGAAGCAGGAAAGGGGGTGGGCATCCTCCACTATCGGGGGATGTTTGGGTTGCATTTTAAAGATGGCATCGCCTCTAAAATTTGCCACCCTGGAAGGCAATCCTGGCCTGGAGGAGGTGTGAAGCACCTCTGCCGAGAGCAGGCAGTGTTTCTGACCTCAGAGCGCAGGCTCTCACCCCATGAGGTCAGAAAAGTTTCTGGTGGTGGCAGGCTGACTAAGATGAGTCCGAGAACACACCAGTGCTTGGTAGTTGTTTTGAGGGGACCCTCTAAGGTATCCCCTGTGTGCATTTATTAATATATCCAACACTGGCATCAGTGACTATTTATTAAGATGAGATGTTTGGTAACAAACATCTTTTGGTACAGTGAAGCCATCATGGAGCTAGGAAACTCATAATGACAAGTATCCAGCCCATGTACTCTCTACCGCTTCCCTGTGCACTTCCAATATCCAAGAATGTGCTTTTATTTTGTAGAGTTATATTTGCTCATGCAGATAGGTCTACACATGGGATATAGTGCACCCTGCCTTAGGGCTGTAAGGCCTGCAGTAGGGGTGACTTACTATACCTCATGCAGTGTCTGTGAGCATGACGCACAGGAATGTGTGCCATATCGCCTTTACTGTTTTCTCTGCAAAAAGACACGGTCTGCAATGGCAGTGGCACAAGTTGTGCTCCAGCTGTAGTGGACCCTCTTCAGTCCCAGTGCCCTAGATACCAGGGTAACGTTTGCTAGGAACATATAGGCATTGCTAGTGTTGTGCCAATTGTGGTACAGTTTTAGGGAAAGAACACTGGTACTGGGAACCTGGTTAGCAGGAAATGAGTCCACCTCAGTGAAAGTTGCAGCAGAATACAGGCAAAAAGTGCATGGGGGGGAGGGGGTACTGCAACAAGAACCCAGTCTCCCACATCTCCTGATTTCTGAACATTTCAGACAGATTAGACCTGCATATCGTGAACTACAGCTGCTAGATACACACAAAGTGTTTTTTGTGGTTCTCGCTTCCTTTCTGGTGTCCTTTCTGTAAGCTACTAAGTATCGGTAGATCGTTTAGGATCTAGATTTTTAGGATAATGGCAGTTTGTCTTCATTTTATTATTATTGAAGTGCTGTTATGTATATGTGTAAGTTCCTCTTAAATATGTATCTGATGCATCTTCAATTTATTTATGTATTCTATGATCTATTGCTGCTGCTTAATGAGAAGTACACCTTTATGATTTTGTTAAAAATTGCATAAAATTTATTGAACTGAGTTACTAATTCAATTTAGCCTACATTGTATTGAATTTATAGAAGTTGTGAGCATTCTGACCAGAAATTGTGTGCATAGGGTTAAAAAGCTGTACAAGTGGCAGTGGCAACATCCATCCTTATTGCCTTTAGGTCGTTTTGTGAGACTAACGGAGGTTGTTAAGGATTCATGATGCAGTATGTACTGTGGTGCAGAACATAAAGCATCCTGTAAATTTTCACGTAGGGAGAATTTTTTAAAACTATGTTGGTCTATTTTTCTACATTCTCAACTGCTTCCAGAAAAGCAGGATACACCTATTAATTAAAAATAATGTTGAACATAGAATAGGCTGACATTATGTTAGTGTTTAGCCAAAACCCCATTTCAACATTAGTGAACCAGTATTGTTAGTTTTGTTT
The DNA here is from genome assembly GCF_964263255.1 of Lissotriton vulgaris. Lineage (NCBI taxonomy): Eukaryota > Metazoa > Chordata > Amphibia > Caudata > Salamandridae > Lissotriton > Lissotriton vulgaris. Next base: position 1,184,849,208 of record NC_141685.1, on the reverse strand, counting down.
GCTGCTGTCAGTGTTGTACTTTGGATTTGTATTTTCAGATGTTGGAGAACATTAAATAGTGTGTATTTCTGTCAGTAGCGGGCCACTAACCCTCCAGCTTTGAGTTATTTTGAGCCTTTTAATTTGTTTTTTTAAAGAATTTCTTTGCAATGCTAGTTTTAGGGTAATTATCTGCCGGTCGGTTTTGCCCACAGTTCGGAATATATTATGTATACAGTCTATACTAACAGAATATCCATGGATTATTAGTGTCACTGTTCAGGAAAAATAAGTTTGTATGACATTTCCTTTACTTAACAGCAAAATATACTGATGCCTGCTGTTAGGTGCTGAATGAGATTTTGCCTCCATTTGAAGCAGCATTTGAACAAGGTCTTAACTCTATGATTGAGTATGTCAGAAGGTAAAGTGTGTGATGATTTTTGTGTATAGCTTCTAATGAGGTGCAACCAACTCTAGGTACCAACAGTGGAATGGTGTCTTGATCCCTCAATGGACGATGTTAGAAGTGGGTCTGAGAGTTGAGATGAAGGTACTCTCTTCGAGTAGGTGTAAGAAACTCTAGGTCCCAACAGTGGAACAGTATCTTGATCACACAATGGAGGATGTCCGATATTTAACTGCTGCTTGCTTTTCTCAGGAGTTCGTGTGTTGAAGTGCATCACAGTCTGTGCTTCTATAGGTAACTGCTGCACATCATTATTGGTCTTGGTTGACAGTCAGTGGAGTATACTGCGGTACAGCAGGTGCAAACAGTGAATTGGGGGTCTTGATTCTATGATTGAGGATGTCATAAGTTAAAGTCTGTGATGATTTCTGTGCACCCCCTCTGATCAGGTACAGCCAACTCCATGCTTCCGAATCCAACGGTATGTGGCTGCGAGTTGTGAATGACCACTGGATTTGGTCTAGACTGCGGTTAGTAGGGTTCACAATTTAGATTGCGTGGTGATTGTTTAATTACAGAATCCAGTAGTTAAGTAATTAGAACGTCTATTGAAACCTACACAATAATGTTTTAGTATACGTGCTTCAAGAAGTTTTTTTTATATCAGTTATATGTTTAGTGAAATGACCAAATTCATCTTGCAAGTCCAAAGGAACAGTGAATAGTGTAGACTGTGGAGAGATGAAATCCCAATTCGAATTGTTTTGATTTATTCATTGTAGAGTTCGCTGTAATTTGTTTTATTTTGTAAAGAGGGAGTGAGAAAAAGTATTGATGGTTGTGTGTGTGAGCACTGCTTTTAATTAACAATGCAGACAGTAGTGTTCACAATTCAGATCGAGTTGCTACTGTAGATGATGCAGTCATGTAAGAGAAGAGATTGCTGTTGTGTGCTCTGTCTGCTCCACTAATATGCATCATTGCAGGCTCCGCACACGTTTTCTTTGCTTCGCGTATAGCAAATTATAGAGCTCAAGTCAATGCTACGTGACTGTGGGCCCCTGCTGAACGCTCTCTCTGGCCTATACTGCAGACTTCAGTGTTCACATTTGACATTGAGTCGGTATTATAGATGATGCAGTTCTGTAGGAAACGACATTGCTCCAGTGCGCTCTGTCTGCACCACTGATATGCATCATTGCAGGATCTGCACACGTTTTCTTTCTTCATGTATTGCAAACTGTAGAGCTCAAGTGAATGCCAGGTGGCTGTGGGCTCTTGCTGACTGCCCTATCTGGCCTACACTGCAGACAGCAGTGTTCACAATTTAAATGGAGTCCCTATTGCAGATTAGGTAGTTCTGTAGGAAAAGACATTGATTCAGTGTGCTCTATTTGAACCACTCATACACATCATTGTAGGCTCTGTACACGTTTTCTTTGCTTTGTGTATTGAAAATTGTAGAGCTCAAGGCAATGCCAGGTGGCTGTGGGCCCTTGCTGAACGCTTTCGCTGGCCTATACTGCAGACTTCTGTGTTCACATTTGACATTGAGTCGGTATTATAGATGATGCAGTCCTGTAGGAAACGACATTGCTCCAGTGCGCTCTGTCTGCACCACTGATATGCATCATTGCAGGATCTGCACACGTTTTCTTTCTTCATGTATTGCAAACTGTAGAGCTCAAGTGAATGCCAGGTGGCTGTGGGCTCTTGCTGACTGCCCTATCTGGCCTACACTGCAGACAGCAGTGTTCACAATTTAAATGGAGTCCCTATTGCAGATTAGGTAGTTCTGTAGGAAAAGACATTGATTCAGTGTGCTCTATTTGAACCACTCATACACATCATTGTAGGCTCTGTACACGTTTTCTTTGCTTTGTGTATTGAAAACTGTAGAGCTCAAGGCAATGCCAGGTGGCTGTGGGCCCTTGCTGAACGCTTTCGCTGGCCTATACTGCAGACTTCTGTGTCTACATTTGACATTGAGTCAGTATTGTAGATGATGCAGTCCTGTAGAAAAAGACATTGCTCCAGTGCGCTTTGTTTGCACCACTCATACGCATCATTGCAGGCTCTGCACACATTTTGTTTGCTTTGCGTATTGCAAACTGTAGAGCTCAAGTCAATGCCACTTGGCTGTGGGCTCTTGCTGACCGCTCTCTCTGGCGTACACTGCAGACAGCAGTGTTCACAATTGAGATCGAGTTGCTATTGTAGATGAGGTAGTCCTGTAGGAAAAGATAATGCACCAGTGTGTACCGTCTGCATCACTTATTGGCATCATTGCAGGCTCTGCACACGTTTTTATTTTAGTTTGTGTATTGTAAACTGGAGAGCTCAAGTGAATGCCATGTGGCTGTGGGCCCTTGTGACCGCTCACTCTGCCCTACACTGCAGACAGCAGTGTTCACAATTGAGATTGAGTTGCTCTTGTAGATGAGGTAGTCCTGTAGGAAAAGACATCACTCCAGTGTGTACTGTCTACACCATGCATAGGTATCATTGCAGGCTCTGCACACTCTTTTTTTGTTGCTTCATTGACGACAAACTGGGTAGGTGAAGTCCCTTTACGTATCTCTGGGTCCTTTGTGACCGCTCTGTGTGGCCTACACTGCAGACAGCAGTGTTCATAATTCAGATTGTCGCTATTGCAGATGATGCAGTGTTGATGGCAACAGATATTGCTCCTAGTACGGCCTGTCTACAGCACGCATTATCAGTGGCTGTGCACATGCTGAATGCATTTGATGTGGTTATGTGAGTGCACTAGAACTGATTGAGCGTTTATGATATAATCTTTTTGTGTGTTATTTCAGGTCTATTGATTGTGTGTCAGTATACCACAAGTTGTTGTTCTTTTACAATGGAATTATTTCTGTATGATTTCACATCTACTGTCCCTACCTTACTGCAGCATACATTGATTCTTTCAATATTAAATCTCTGTGTGTGATCCAATGATTACTGTTGTAGTTGATTCTAGCAGCAACCATTCCTTGAAGGCTGGTTTACACTTACCGCACACACATCTAGTACAGACGTCACTGGATATGTCACCATGGAAATTAAAAGGAGTCGAGCGTACGTAACCGTATCCACTTCCACTGTATCTGAGGCCGTGTGTTCATTATCTATGCATGATACTGTCTCTGGGCCCTACTATATTACGTTGTGTTGTGGACAGCGTATGCACCCATGTTACCTGTGGTATTGGAGAACATTTCAGTAATGTAACTTTTAGGTGTACGGCTATCCTAGGTGGAAGGCTACTTTACAGAGTTTGATTATTGATAAAAAATGATGGTTGCATGTTGTGTGTAGTGTAAGATATGTGTATATTGCAAAAGGTTTTGAACAAAGCTCTCTAAGCAGAAGAGGTGTGTCTCATGAAATGCAGTACAGATATTGACTAAAATCGGTAGCGTTTTCGAACTGTTACAATGGGAAATGTTATTAACTAATGAAATGCTTAATTTTTTTTTTGATGACATGGCAATCGCGCAGCCAGTGCGCAATGAGACCGCACCCAATTTTAGTATTACATATGTTTATTGAGGGTACAACAGATGGTGATACATAGTGGCATTTCCAAAATGACAAAACTGTTCGGGCGCAGACCCACCACACAGTGTTGAGGAGTACCCAAAAACAGACCACCTAATGAGACTGTAAACTAATACACAGCAAGCCGGCTACAACCCAACCAGGGCCGGCCGCGTCATAAACCTAAGGTGGTTGGTGCATTTCACTGATGCAAAGCATCCCCCCTTCCACTGAGAGGCCATAGTTCTAGATGACCTGCGTCACCGTCGCTGAAAGTCTGGTGCCACGTCTGCAAGCTCTGGTAGCTGTCATTATTGCTTACTCGCCATCCGAGGCCCCTCGCCCTAAAGAATTCAAAAACTAACTCAAAACCAAACAGGCAAGAAAAGGTAGGACGGGCCTGTCGTAATCAATCACAATGTCTCTCAAACCCCGAACCCTCGTCCCCCTTCCCCAACTCACCCCTCCCCCCCCCCCAAAACACCATCCCTACCCCCCACCCCCCATGGTCCATGGTTCATTTGTGTTCCGTCCGGGGGCCTACAAAGTCTGTGATGGCAGATCACTGGGGGCTTGGCTCCGTGTCGGTATCCGTCAATATGAAAAGCCGGAGGTACTTGGGACAGGTTACCTCCGTGAACTCAGACGCCAATAGGGACAATAAAGGTTTCCACAGTTCCGCATAGCGCTCTCCCTCCCCTGCTCTTGATAGGGACAATTTCTCCATCCCCAGAACCATCCACAAACGATGTAGCCATCCCAGGTGTGTGGGGACATGCTTGGATCGTCAATGCGCCACAATATTCTGCACAGCCGATCCCAGTGCGATCGCAGTCAGTCGACCTCTCCGTGATTTCAGTGGATACGTCAGTGCGTTAGGTAACCCCAGGAGCACGTATGCGGGGAAGCGTGGGATGTCTGTTTCAAAGTGTGTGTCTACCTCCTTCAAAATCTGGTTCCAGTATTCCTGTAGAAGTGGGCAGTCCCAGAGTATATGTGTCAGTGTGCCAATCTGGCCACAACCGCGCCAGCACAAGGGGTCTTGCTTGCTGTCCATTTCATACAGTCTTTCGGGGGTGTAAACTCCTGACTAATCCCCACTCGATCCCAAATTTCTAGGGGAACCCGTGTAATGAAGGATGCATAGAGATTGGGCGGCCTGTATTCTCGTCTCATGAAGGGGATTTCCTGCAAAGTCCGTCCTGCTACAGCCTGATCTTGAAACAACCCATGTTTCCCTGACTCCCACCTGACCCATTCTACTAGAAAGCGGAGTTGGGAAGCTTGAAAATATGTCGCAAGGTCTGGTATCCCGATTCCGCCCTGTTCTGGCGCCAGCATGGCAATCTGGCGTTTCAGACCAGGTTTCCGCCCGTTCCAGATGAATTGGGACAGGTCGGACTGTGTTTGTTTTATCCAACCTCTAGGTGGTGCTAGTGGGATTGTTCGAAAAAGGTACAGGATTTGGGGGAGGATTGTCATCTTTACTGCAGCCACCCTACCCAGCCAGGACAGCGAATAATATTTCCATCGGCCTAGCTCATTTCTGATCTTCTGTCGCAGCATGGAGTAGTTGACCTCCACTGATTCCTGAAGGGAGGGTGCTAATTGAATCCCCAAGTAAGGGACCGTGTTCAATGTCCACGGTATGGGGAACAGTGCCTGTAGGTGAGTGCGAGTAGAAGGGTCCAGAGAGGGATCAAAGGCCACAGATTTTGTCATATTGACCTTAAAGCCAGAGACACTGCCGAACTTTTCTAGGACCTCTATGCACGCCGGCAAGGAGCTCCGGGGTTTAGCGAGGGAAATCAGCACATCATCGGCATATAGGCTGACGATGTGGACGCTGCCTCCAAACTTGATACCCTGTACCTCTGAATCGGAGTGCAGGAGGTGTGCAAGGGGCTCCATATACAGGGCGAACAAAAGAGGGGATAATGGACACCCCTGTCTGGTGCCACGTTCGATGTCGAATCGGGGGGACGTGCACCCATTGACACGGACAGCCGCTGTCGGGAATTTGTAGCAATTAAACACTCTATTACGGAATTTAGGCCCTATCCCTGCTTTGAGTAGCACCTTTTCTAAGTAGGGCCAGTGTACCCTATCAAATGCCTTCTCGCCGTCAATGGTCGGCATCATGTACTCTCCTTCTGTTTGTGCGGCTTTTTCTAGGAGGTGAAAGGCCCGTTTTGTATTATCTGTGGTCTGGCGTTCCGGAATAAATCCGAATTGGTCCGGATGAATCAACCACCCCCCCCATATATGGTCCCAGTCTAGAGGCGAGGATCCCTGTATACAGCTTGAGGTCCACGTTTAAGAGGGAGATAGGTCTATATGCTCCGCACTCAACCGGGTCCTTACCTGGCTTATCACTGCAATAGATGCCTCCAACAGATCCCTATGGATCGCTCCTTCCTCAGCGAAGGAAGTGAAGAGTCGAGCGAGTAGGGGGGCTATTTGGCAACAGAAGGTTTTGTAAAAACTCACCGGGAAACCGTCAGGGCCCGGGGCTGTTCCTAATTTGAGCAGGGAGATGGCCGAGATCACCTCCTCCGGTCGAATGTCTTTTTCCAGGCAGTCTATTTGTTCCTGCGTCAGCTTCGGCAGGGGGATACTCGCCAGGAACTCAGACTCCGCTTCCGGGCAGGTGGGGTCAGCTTTGTACAAGTCCGCGTAGAACGAGCTGAAGGCCTCTGCTATGTCTTGATTCTGGTCTACCATGATGCCATCATTCCTTCTTATCTCCCTGACTTCTCTTCGCTGCGTGACTGCACCAAGTTTGTGCGCCAGTAAGCTCCCACACCTGTCTCCGCCTGTATAATAAGCGTGGCGCAACCGTAACGCTGCGTACTCCACTCTGTCGAGGTCGAGCGCTGCGAGCTGTTATCTGACCGCTTTTAACTGCCACCAGATTCTCGGAGCCCCCGTTCTCCGGTGCATCTGTTCTAACTCTCTAGTTTGCTGTGTAGGTTCCTCCCTCTTAGCTTGGCGTTCTGCGTTTTTGGCCGTGGAAAGTGAAATGAAATCCCCCCTAAGAACTGCCTTCAGTGCGGACCATTGTGTGGAGAGAGTGGGGTCAGTGTTGCTGTCATGTGTTAGATAATCAGTGATCGCGCTGCAGATTTTGGTGACCACTGCTTTCAGTTGTAGGAGTGAGTCTCGGAGGCACCAAACTCTATGTCGACGTTGGGTGTCAGGCATGGAAAGGACGGTTCAGACAGGGGCATGATCAGAGAGGGAAGCGGTAGTAATGTCTGCACTAATAGCCAGTGACTTGGTGGCATTGGAGACTAGTAAGTAGTCGAGTCGGGCATATGTATGGTGTGCCGCCGAGAAGTATGTGTAGTCCCTCTCACCAGGGTGCAGTTCACGCCAAAGGTCCGTAAGCCCCAAGTCTCGCAGTCTATCCTTTCCCGCTGCAGTGAGTGCCCCCACCTGTGTAGTGCGTTGGCAGGATCTATCTAACGTTTGGTCGAGGACTACATTTAGGTCCCCGCCCAGAACTATGTGATGATCAGTGGTGTCAGTGATGTCTGTGAGCGCCCTATGGAGAAATTGTTCCTGACCCTCATTGGGTCCGTACACCGAACCTATCGTAAGTGTCCTGTCTCCCACCGCAAATCTGTAAACTAGCAGGCGCCCCCTGGTCTCGGCAAGCTTCCCCAACACCTTGCCTCTGAACTTTTGTGCCACCAAAATTGCTACTCCTGCTTTCTTGTCTGGGCTGGAGGAGAAGAATTGGTGAGGGAACTTACATGATCTCAACCTGTGACAATCTTTGGCTAACAGGTGTGTTTCTTGTGGAAGGCATATATCTGCTCCGGGCTGTTCTAGGTGGAGCAGGACTGCTTTGCGTTTAGTGGGGTTATTAAGGCCGCGGACATTCAGTGTGAGGATAATCAACTCATCGCCCTTCATCTAAAAGATCTACTCCGCTCCCTGCCTCTGGTGTAGCCCTGGAGTGACCAGGCTCGTGAGCATCCGGTCTGCCTCAGCCTCGTGAACCCAACCTCTTGCCCCAGCGTCGTCCCCACCAGTGATCGAACCATGGACCATTTTCCCGCCCCGACTCCAACTCCTTTTTCCCGCCCCGACTCCAACTCCCCCCCCCCCCCCCCCCCAAAAAAAAACAACTGTAGGCAGTCATTGTCTCTCATCCAAGGATGAAGAGTAGAGAAAAAGGGTAAATGTAAGGTAGTCTTACTAGTCAACCAAGCCGGTAGGCGACTGTGTCTTTCATCCCGTGGAACCGGCGCCGCTATCTGTGGCTACTGCTTCTACTGCGGCTCGCTGACCTGCCTCGATTTCTGTCGCTGGGGGTTTCTTGACTCGTTTCCGCCGTCTCTGATGGCTCCACTGCGATGTCTTTCCATCTGTGCTTGGTGCAGAGCCCTGGGTCTCGGCCTCATCCTCGGGCTTCTCGATTCCTAGCAGCGTGCAGGCCTCTGAGACCGAGCGAAGCTGATATTGTTTGTTCTCTAGCCGGAAAACTAGGCCAAAGGGGTGGCCCCAGCTATACGGAATGTTTTTCTGCTGTAGGTAGCTCGTGACTGGTTTGAAGAGTCGACGCTTATGGAGTGTGAGCGCTGCCAGGTCCTGAAACAGCAGCGGGATGTGCCTTGGAACGTTATCGGATGTTTCTGGCGCGCTTTCTGTAGGATCTCCTCTTTGGTACGGTAGTTCTGTACACACACCAGAATGTCCGGGGGTTGCTGTCCCGCTCGGGGCGGACCGGCCCTGTGGGCTCTGTCAAGCTGTAGAGGAGAGTCCAGCGGTCGCCCCAGCACGTGGTTGAAAAGTTCCTTAGCGTAGCGAAACACATCTTGGGTGGCATCGGAAGTGTCTACATTGTGAATGCGAATGTTATGGCGCCTAGAGCGGTTTTCTAAGTCCTCCAAGTGGAGCTGTAGGTCTACCTGCTGGTCATGTAGCCGGATAATCTCCTGCTGCTGGGCCGCCAGTTCCGTGTCCCTGTTGTCGCTCTTGGTTTCCAGGTCCGCCACCCTTTCCCCTATACCGTCCATCTCGCGCCGCACCTCTCTGATTTCACTGGCGAACTCTGTCTTAAAATTCTGGATATCGTCCCGCAGGGACGCAAAGAGGGACTCCAAAAAGGCCTTTGTGATGGGTTCCGTCCCGCTATCAGAGGCCTGGTCCATCTTCTTTGTTGCTGGGGCCCCGCGTCCTTCTGAGGGGGGTTGAGGGTTTTTGCGAACAGTTCCTTCACCGTTTTGGACTTGGGAGGCCTGGCCGTCGACATCCCGCTTCTTGGGCGTCCTTGCCACCCGGTGCTACGGTCTCTGCGCGTGTCCCAGGTGAATTCAGACCTTCACCGTGGGCCTGAGTTGGCGCCGGCTTCCCACGTGCCAGTGCGACTCTTCTGGTTTCCTCCTGCAAGAGCTCTCTCGCCGTGTCTCGGCCTATATGCCCAGTTGGTCTCGATGCGGGCCAGTGCCTCTGCATGGCGCGGTTGGGCTTCACGCCCCCTCCGATACCCGGCTGCCGCCTCTGGTGTCTGTGGGAGTCACTTTTGCGCTGCGATGCACTCACCTCCAACGTCGGGGGTATCTCCTATCGCCGTATAGGGGCGGTCACCTCTCGACGTGTAGAATGGCAGGTCGCCTTGGCTAGGCCCGGCACCGCGGCTTTGAACGCTGCCGCTGGGCAGGCCCCGCCAATGTCGGCCTCTACCCAGGAAGGACACAGTCTGCTAGGCCCCGGTCAAGATCGATTCAAATTGAGGAGTCTTGATTCCCGCCGGGCCGATATGCCCGCCGAAGGGGTCCGCCGTTCCGGTTCCCCAATCGCCGCCCCCACTCCGGACCTGCCACAGCGCCGTTTGCGGTGCCCAGGGTCGACTCTCACCTCCGGCCTCTTCTCCTGCGGCACGTTCCCGTTGTCATCTGGGCCCCGCGGCGTCCCCGCGCTGTTCTGCCGTCTGTCGGGCCGACTGCCCGCCTCTGCCGTCTACCTGGAAACTTCTGCAGGCGCCGCGGGCCCTGGTGCTGCTTCAAAGTGTACGCGGGAGGCACTTGCTTCAGGCCGCGTTGGTTCACCGCGGCAGGGGTCTCTCCGCTCGGCCGTGTCCCACGCACCAAGTCGGCCTCGCTTTCAGGTCGGAGGGGGGAAGGGCGCCTCGCGCCTCCGGGCCGCGGTTGTCTCGCACCGTCGCTTGCTGTGCTTTCGGCAAAGCCCACCGGGTCCGCTCTGCTATGTGGTCGGTTCCGACAGCCCTGAGCCCAGACTGCAGGTGCAGAAGGCGTCAGAACCGGTGCTGAAACCGGGCCGTTGGCAGGAGCTGTGGCGATGCACGTCCGCTCACTCCGCCATCTTGGCCACGCCCCCCTGATGCGATTTTGAGAAAATATATTGACTACTAGCAGCCCGTCCCGACGTTGTCCGGGAGCAATTAGGCTTCAGGGGCCCTGGCGTTGTCCGTGGGTCCCCCGGAGCCTTCCTCCATAAATTGCAGTATTATACCTCTATGTTTACTTTGTACGCTTTTGTAACCTGCACACGTCACTTTTTCCTCCTGTAATGCAGTATTATACCTCTGTTTACTTTGTACGCTTTTGTAACAGGCACACGTAACTTTTTTCTCCTGTAATGCACAGTTTGGCTCACTTTAGTAATGCTCCGTGTGCTTCCTCTTGCTCACGATGTACGCTTTTGTAACCTGCACACGCAACTTTTTCGTCCTGTAATGACCTGTTTGGCTCACTTTTGTAATGCTCCGTTTGCTTCCTCTTGCTCATGATTGTCATTTTTGCTTCATTTTTCGGCCGCTCACCGCTCCTAAATAAATAAATAAATAACCTACCTCATCCGCTGCTCACCGCTCCTCACCGCCTGTCCGCCGCTCCTCACCGCCTGTCCGCCGCTCCTCACCGCCTGTCCGCCGCTCCTCACCGCTCCTCCCCGCGCCATGTCTGCTGGTCCTCCTCGCGCCCCTGGACGCCGTTCCTCCCTGCGCTCCTCACGTCAGCACGCACGTCGCGGCCGGAGCTTCTTCCAAGGGACTACTTTTTTTTCGGTAAATTTTTTGAATAACGTATATTTATTACGTTTATATAGCCTATGTCCATCTGCACACCCTCACGATTTCAACGATGTATTGGGTGTGTGGATTGGCGCTGTGGTTCCCGAGTTTACCCGCCTCAAAGGTTCAAAGTTCTTCCTTTATAATAGTAGTATAGATAATATAATTTTAGTAGCTCCAATTCCTCTGCAATGCCCAGCCGGGTTAGAAGAAATACAGCACTCACAGGGTTTTCAGCATTAAGCAAAGGTTTATTCAAAGAACAAACGCGTTTCGGGAAAGAATCCCTTCGTCAGTGTTCACATCCGAACGCGCTGCGCGGCACCATTATGTGTATTCACTAGGGTCATTAAAACAAACAACTGACATCAACAAACATTCGAGTTTGCGCGCCATCTTTAAATATTAATTTCATTCAGAAGCATTTTCATGATGTATGTTTCAATCATATTATTCCAACAACTAATCACGCCGTGTATCGGCAAGGAATGTAACATAGAGAATACACTGTCTAATGTTACATCAATCATGAGGTCTTACTGGCACTGATTTCCTGAACATCGATTTCCTGAGAAACTGACGTTCTAAGACTTATAACATCTCCATAAATATACGAATATCATAAATTTTAAAGGCATCAATTTTCAGATGATATCTTGCTGTATAATATAAGTTTATTAGCGTTAGAAATATATAACTGTTTAAAATATTTTTAATTATCGCTTGCTCTCATATACACTTTAACGTTTTTTTGATATAGTTTTGAGACAAAAAAATGAGGGAATGGCGTATGCAGTGCGACATCGTACCTCTATGACGTAACACAGGGCATGGCAGCGTGCATTCGTTGCATTCGCAACGCGGGCGGCCCCATACGTACATGACTTAATGCGCGGCTTGGTAGTGCGTACCGTCGCATACAAAACGTACCGTCGCATACAAAAGTAGCAGCTGCCACGACATCTTACATATATGTTGTTATGCGGGACGCGGTGCCACAAACCCGTCGGATACGAAATGTGCATAATTTAAATGTGTTGGATGGGATTTGCGTGTTCCTTGAGCTTGGTAGACTACCGGTACGGGATTGTAGTGCGCCCCCCCCCTTAAAAAAAAAAAAATATATATATATATATATATATATATATATATATATATATATATATATATATATATATATATATATATATATATATATATATATATATATATATACATACATACATACATACATACATACATACATACATACATACATACATACATACATACATACATACATACATACATACATACATACATACATACATACATACATACATACACACACACCAACCTCCTCTCGCAATCGCCTTAGCCCCGATCGCGCTGGAAACAGACACGGACCAAACATGAGATGCTGGTTTTAAGATTTATTCAGCTGTCGTTGTCGCCATAACGTTTCGGCACAAAGCCTTGATCACATATATATATATATATATGCACTAGCAGCCCGCCCCAGCGTTGCCTGGGGCAGAAAGGGGTTGGGGGCAGCATTTGAGGCTTGCGTGCAGCCCGCGCCCGCCACGACATTGTCTGTGAGCCTGCGCCCAACCTCCCGCCCCCTCCCACCTCGGCCCGGCCCCCTCCCGCCCGTGTCCCGGAGAGCCTCAGCCGCCGGTCCCGATCCAGGCGCCCCGCCCGCACAGGCCGCCACTTCGCCCAGCAGCAAGCAGTGCTCCCAGCATGTCGCGATCTTCGCCGCCATTTCAGGAAGTGTTCAGGAAGTGTTGGGAGCGCAAATGATTTCATCACACAGACGTCGCGGCCGGAGCTACTTGCAAGGGACTACTTTATTTTTATTTCTAAATTTTTTAAACCGCGTATATTTTTTATTTTTAGTAGCCTATGGCCTTCTGCTTGCCCTGAGGTTTTCAAAGATGTCTTGGGTGTTTTGATTGGTGGTGTACTTTTCGAGTTTACCTGGCTCAAAGGACACAGTTCTCTCTTTATAATAGTAGTATAGATATATATATATATATATATATATATATATATATATATATATATATATATATATATATATATATATATTTATTTTGTGGGGAAGATATAAAAAATTACATAATTTGTGAAGTTTAAAAAAAGGATGATAGTTACAAAATATTAAAAAAAACATTTTGAATACATATAGGTTTTATAAATAATAAAATATGAAATTAACATTTAAAAAACCTTCGAAATTCACTGAAAAAACATAGGTTTTACAGACATTATAGTTGGGAATTAGCATTTAAAAAACCTTAGAAATTCACTGAAAAAACCACAGGTTTCAGGGACGTTAAAGTTAGTTGGACATTTGAGTCATATAAAACCAGAGAAATTTGACTTTTATAGTTAGTTGAGCTAACTATAACTCGTGCGCCTGCAATGCACTGCTAATGCCGTCACATATTACATCACTCATGACCTGGCCAGTGATATCACTCATGGCTCATATTTTTAAGTGGCTTTTACCTCATGAAGGTTGCTGCAGTGGATGTCACAGTGCATCTCCAACTGGTGGGAACCTTGGAGCTTTGATATAGATATAGATGATATATATATATATATATATATATATATATAGATAGATAGATAGATTATATATAATATATATAATATATATTTTTGGTGGTCGCCAGTAGATAGTTATAGTTAGGACCTAGTTTCCATAGGAAAAGCGTTTTTTTTCTTTTTCCCTATAACTTTAACAAATATTAGCAACATTTTCAAAACTAGTTGGCCGCTCCGGTCACCTCTGTCTTGAAAGTTTTGGGTTGATTCGCCAATGGGGGGGGTCCCAAAACGTGTTTTCTCCATGTTATTTTCCATAGGAAACTTTAGACACGGCTACAACCCGAACTGCTGAACGGAATTATACCAAATATGGCAAAAAGGTAGCCCTTGGTTCAGAAAGAGACCTTTTTGTTAAATGGTGTAAATACGTTCAGTAGTTCCTGAGAAATTTTTAAAAAAGAGGTTGGAAAATCAATTTCCTATTGGAAACTTTAGACACGGCTACAACTCGAACTGCTGAACGGAATTACACCAAATTTGGCAAAAAGGTAGTGCTTGGTTCAGAAAGCATCCTTTTTTTCTTATGGTGTAAATCATGTTCAGTAGTTGCTGGGAAAATCAAAAAATAAGTTTTGTTATCTAGATGTGCGGTGGATCCGCAAACCTTCCTGACCACGAGCTTTATTCTAATAGGCTGTCAACACTCCAAACCAGTAAGTTTTGGCAGCCATCTTGTGACTCAGTAGAACGAGAAAGAGAAAAACAAAAGGCGAAAAACAAGAAAAGGGGGCAGGTTAGAAACACCCTTACCCCCAAGGCCTGTTCAGGGGGTCCCACAAGGACCCCCAAGGCCTAAAAAGCATTTTTGTTAAAAAAAAAAAAATGTCCGAATTTGCGCTGTGTGCGCGAATCCGGCCTAGAAAATTTAAAAAAACAATGCGAGGGCTCCCGCGCTTCGTTGTTTTGAAGCCCCCGGGTCGGCCAGGTCCTGGGTGCACTGAAAAATGTATGGGGGGCCCCAATCCCCCCAGCACTGCCCCGGGGACTGCTACCCGAGGCTAATTTTTAAATGTGTGGGGGCCTCCAAGGCCGCCCACATACCCCAGGGACCGCCACCTACCCGGGCTACTAAGTATGTAAATTCGGGGTTCAGTTAAGGAGCCCCGGGGACCACCACCTCCCCAGGGCTTTGCACTTGTAGGGAGGGGGGCCACGCGGCCCCCCTCCTGGAGCCCTTCATGGCCCTAGGGACCGCCACCACCAAGGGCTGGCTCCTGCAGTGTCCTCTGGGTGCCCATATCCGGGACACTGCTGTTTGCTATGACTGGATTGGAGCCGCGCGGCTCCCGCCCTGTCATAGCAAACTGTGCTTTGGATTTTGTAAGCGAGAGCAGGGAAACCTGCTCTCGCTTACAAAATCCAAACCGCATTGCTTTTCCACACTGGGAGCTGCATGTCAGCAGCTGCACTGGGAGCTGCATGTGAGCAGCTCTCCATGTGGAAAAGCAATGCTGGCTCCCGCAGGAGGCGAGGAGCTGGCAGGGACCGTGGGGGCATTGGAGCTCCCCCCACGGTCCCCAGTGGATAGGGCCGGCCCCGGGAGTGGGGTCCCTGGTGCCAGAAGTGGCCCCTCTCCCAAGTAAAAGAAAAAAAAAAAAAAGGCTGAGCCCTGGGGGATTGGGTCCCTGGGGCTAACAGAAGCCTCAGGAGGGGGGCCACGTAGCCCTCCTCCTTTGAAAATATTTTTAAAAAAAATATATATATAGTGCCCATGCCCCGGGGGATTGGGTCCCCGGAGCCGAAAATGGCCTCAGGAGTGGAGGGCCACGCTGCCCCCTTCCGTTACGGGCGTGTTTGCACAGTGGTAAAGGGAGGGGCGGGTCCTGATGTGACATGTGTTCAAACATGCCCTGTGGTGCGTTTTAAGTTGGGGAATTAATTCCCTTTCTATCCTGAGGGTTCCTGGGGACCAACTAGCCCACCAGGTACCGCCAGTAAGCACCACAGGGTAGCTGTGTGGTGCTTACTGGAGGTACCTGGTGGGCTAGTTCAACCCCAGGGACCCTCCGCATTGAAGGGTACTTAATCCCCATCTTAAAACTCGCCACAGGGCGCATTTGCACGCTTGTCACATCAGGTCCCTTCACCACTGTGCAAACAGGCCCTCTGGTGCGTTCTTAGTTGGGGGATTAAATCCCTTGAATCCTGAGGGTCCCAGTGGTCCAACTAGCCCACCTGGTACCTCCAGTAAGCGCCACAGAGCTGCGTTGCAGAGAGGAGTAAAAAGGGGCGTGGTCTTTGACCACCTTTCTGCAGAGCAGCTCTGTGGCGCTTACTGGAGGTACCTGGTAAGCTAGTCTGCCACAGGGACCCTCAGGATTAAAGGGGACTTAATCCCCCAATTTACAATGTGCTAGGCGGTGCGTTTGCACAGTGGTGCAGGGAGGGGGCGGGCCTGATATAAGAAGTTAGCAATCCTGCTGTGTGGGACTTACTGGTGGAAATACAAGGGGTAGTTGGCCTCCAAAGTGGACTTTGAGGGCTAACTACTCCTTCTGTTACTTCCAGTAAATCCCACACAGTGGGATTGCTAAGAGGTGTTTGAAGGCCACGCTCACCTTTCTCCACCACTCTGCAAACGCGACTGCTATGTTATATTTAGAATTTAGCATTTAAAAAACCATTGAAATTAACTGAAAAAACCATAGGTTTCAGGGACGTTACAGTTCAAAATTAGCATTTAAAAAACCATTGAAATTCACTGAAAAAAACCATAGGTTTCAGGTACATTCTAGTTAGAAATTAGCATTTAAAAAACCTTAGAAATTCACTGAAAAAAACCATAGGTTTCAGGCACGCTATAGTTAGTTGGACATTTCACTCGTACAAAACCATAGAAATTCCGGCGTTCTAGTTAGTTCAGCTAACTATAACTCGCGCCCCGCAATGCACTGCTGATGACGTCACTTTTTTTTTTTTGGTCCTCCTTTTCCACCATAGTTTCCCGTGTAACCACCGACGGGATACGACAAAACTGTCAGTTATAGAACTGGCAGGGATTAGGTGAGACAGACAACCAATATCCCTCAGATATGACGTTTCCACAGGGATTAACACCAATGAAACCAGGAAGATCGAAAAATAAAGGTTACGTACGGTTGGGTAGTACAGCCATTCGTTTCCGAATCTCCAGCCGGAGAAGGGCTTTACGGGTTGAGTAAACCACAGCTGTGTAATCATCGGACCGGGGGGGGAAAAAAAAACCCCGACCCAATTCAATAGTCCAGAACCAACAAATGCCAGAATGCTTTTTTATCTTGATTGCCAGATCCTGCTAGGTCGAGTTTGGAGACTTGTAAAACTGAGATCTGCCAATGAATGAAAGATGGTGGTAAAGAGTCTTTCCATTTTTTACAGATCTCCCTTCTTGCAAGTAAGATGGAATAAAATAGTAGATTTTTTGCCTGACCCTGTGCGTTTTTTATGGGATCCCAAAAGGAAGCCAGGCAGGGACATTCAAAGAACATATGTACATCAGATGCGGCAACTAGCCCATACTTGGCACAATCCACTAAGCTCCCTTGAGAGAACTTTGAGAGTCTAAGTGGAGAATAATAAGCTCTGTGGAGCGTAAAAAGATGGTTCCTACGCAACCAAGCTGGCTTGACAATGTCCCACAAGGTTTTAAACGAGGCAGTCCAGAGATCCTGTACATTGCGATCTGTACACGTATAACCCCAAAGTTCTTCCGGTAACAGGAATTCACCATCAATTTCTTCCAGGATCATGTTATACCAAAGGGATATGTCCTTCTTTGCAGGGGGTTTGTCTAGTAGTAGATCTGTTAACCGGCTATGAGCTCCGATAGGGAACCTATTTAGTCTGGCCGGCGGGGAGACATACGAATGGGCCCAACTAGCAATTTGCATATATTTGAACCTTGAGAGATTGGGACCGATCCTATGCCTTAAACATTCCCATGAAAGTAAGTCCCCTTCCATGAATAGGTCCCCCCAAACTTCCAACCCTGCTACTTTTAGTGGGGCAGCTAGGCTATCACCCAACCAAACAGGACACTCAGGAAGACCCCATAGAGGTGTTCTACTGCCGAAGTAACCCAATTTTTTTACCATCGTTAACTTGGCCCAAATTTTTGCCATGCCCTGCAAAATCTTCAATTTGATCTTCTTAAAAAATTTGGGGTTACCAAATGTGAACAAAAAGACTGACTGGCTAACTCCTTCCACTTTAAGCAAGGCAGAAAATAAAGAACCAACTCCGAGATCTACAGGCATCTTTAAAAGCATCCGAGTATGAGACAGCTGGAAAGCCCATGCATACATCTGCTGGTCCGGGACTGCCAACCCACCCTTCTCTCTACGCCTCCTAAGTTTCTTCAACGCTATTCTAGGGAGACGCTTTTCCCAAATAAAGGAAGTAATTTCTGCCTGTAGTTTCGTTAACAGGGAAGAATCAAAATGTAAAGGAATAGTATTAAATAAAAAGGAAACTTTAGGTAGGATAGTCATTTTGATCAAAAAATTGACTCTTCCGATCAATGATAGAGGAAGTTGTGCCCATGTTTGCATAAGTTTGCGGCAGACCTTTGCAACAGCTGAGAAGTTAGTTGTAACTATTTGATTAATATCCTTCACAATGTTGAGGCCTAGATACCGCATTCTAGACCCAGGATGAATGCTAATATCAGTCGTCATCGTTCCAGACAATTATCTGTTTTCGAGGCATTAACCTCGTATCCGGAAACTTCCCCAAATTCCAGAGCACCGTTAAGTACAGCAGGAAGTGCAGTGTGGGCCTCAGAAGAAAAGATAAGCACATCATCGGCGTACAGGGCCACTTTCCTCTCCCATCCCCTAAAGATAAAAGGGTAAATATTATAATCATCCCTCAAGCGTTGCGCCAAGGGCTCTATATATAAGTCAAATAGGAGAGGGGAGAGCGGGCAACCCTGTCGCGTCCCCCTTGTGATGTTGAAGGGGTCCGATAGTGCACCGTTAACCAGAACACAAGCTGTGGGGCTCTGGTACAGTAGGCTGACCGCACGCCGAAAACCTTCTCCGATGTTGAACTTGGCCAAGGCCTCCGACAGGTATAACCAATTTACCCTGTCGAAGGCCTTGGTAGCATCCAACGTTAGAGCTGCCAAGGGAAGAGATTCAGCTGAAGCCATATTAATGGCACCTCGTAGGTCATATGTCAGTTCAAACAGGTGGCGCCCCTTTACAAACCCCTTCTGATCGTAATGTAGGAGGTCGGGGCCACCATCGCCAGCCTCCTTGCAAGTACTGTAGTGAAGATTTTATAATCTACATTTAAGATTGAGATAGGTCTATATGACCCACAACTGGAGGCTGGCTTTCCGGGTTTCAAAATGAGGGTAATTGATGCACTATCCCATGAAAGAGGGGGGCGGTGGCCATCCTGTAGGATATGATTAAATAAAATGGTAAGTGGGTAAGTGGGGTGCTTAGTTCTTGTTCTAAAGCTTTAAAAATTTCTGCTGGAAGCCCATCTGGTCCTGCTGCCTTCCCTTTCTTACCATTTCGGATGGCCATCCTGACCTCTTCTTCTGAGATATAACTATCAAGAAATGTGCGTTGCTCTGCAGAAAGGGCCGGGAGGCAAATTCCACTCAACCAGCCCTTAATATGCTCAGTATTGATCTTATTATCGTCATGGTATATTTCTTGAAAGAACTCTCTTAAGAGACGCCTAATATCCTCATCGAAGGAAAATATAGTATCACTGACATTAATTGACTAAATGTTGTTAAGGGCTTTGCCTGTTTTAGCCTTCCAGGCCAGTAGCTTCCCTGCCCCCTCACCATACTGAAAATGGGCTATTTTACTAGCTTCCCATTTTTGGTGAACTCTTATCCAAAACTGCGCTCAAATTTCCCTTCAAAACGAATAGTTTATTATGAAGAGATTCAGAGGCCAAGTCAGGGGAGGCAGCATTAGTATCAAAAACTAGCTGTGCTCTAGTAATATCTGCTTCAATTGAGGCAACTTCCTCCTTATACTGTTACAACCGGTAAGAAACCTTACCAGTTATAAGACCCCCTTAAAAAGGCCTTAAGAGTCCCACCCGACCCCAGGTTCCGCAGAACCAATGTTTATGCTTCTAAAACTTTGAACTTCAGTTTT
Source organism: Lissotriton vulgaris (assembly GCF_964263255.1). NCBI lineage: Eukaryota > Metazoa > Chordata > Amphibia > Caudata > Salamandridae > Lissotriton > Lissotriton vulgaris. The sequence goes on along the minus strand of NC_141685.1, from coordinate 1,184,829,527 downwards.
GAGAAAAGAGATATCATTAGGGTGTGTGAGTAGAGAGCGGTCGAAAGACCATCTTCTAAAGGTAACGTTAGAAAACCCCATCAGAACCATAAACACTGCAGAGTGATCATAAAGATGTAGTGGAAAATACATTATACTCTTGACTGAGTCCACCTGTCTTTGAATAATTAATACAAAATCAATTCTGGACTGGTGGTGGTATTTATAATTCCGAAAGGAGATGCCCTGTTGGGAACCTGACCTTACTCTCCATATGTCAACATATCCATATTGTTTCATGGAATTCAACAAAAAGGTTCTAGATTTAGAGCGGGTAAGGGGGCGACTATTAGGAGTTTTATCTAATAGTGGATTTAATACTAGATTGAAGTCCCTCGCCCAAATTATCGGTTCAGGGAAGGAGAGTAGGCGGAGAGATATAATCTCTAAAATAGAGGGGTCATCTAAGTTAGGCCCATAATAACCCAAAATTGTGAGTTGTACACCGGCTATAATGACAGTGGTAATGACCCATCTGCTACCTGGGTCAACCAACAGAGTAACTAATCTAGCTTTTAATTGTTTCTTAAAGATGATACACACTTCTAATATTCACAGCTTGGGAAGTGGATACCGCGAAATCAATCCACATGTATCTCTTAACTAAGGTCAATGATTCAGGCTGGGTCAAGTGGGTCTCCTGGAGTATAATGACCTGCGCATCTGAGTCCCGCAAGTACTGCATGATTTTATTAGCTCTTAACTTAGTGCGCAGGCCATTAAGCCCTTCCATGCTGATGACGAACCCCAGCCGTCATGCACTACGGTGCTCGTGTGCTGATGACGGCTGGGGTTCGTCACGACCCGCCCCTGTTCGTGTTGTTTACAGCACACCAGGGGAATCGCGGCCGCATGGAAGGGGTTAACATTCCAGGAGATGATTTAAAGACTACCCATATAAACTGACCCAGACCTCACCTAGACATTTATACGCCACAAGATTACCAATTTCCCCTACTAGCTGAAAAAATAACTTGATTAAGTTTGCCTGCTTCTAGCCATACCCAACAATAAACACTTGAAAAATTAGGACATTTTAAGATGACGTCACATATTACATAATTCATTACATGGTCAGTGACATCCCTGATGACATCTCTGATGACACCGCTGATGACCTCATCCACATGATAATCTGATGCACCTCCTCACACCCTAATATAACCTTTGACACACCCACTCTAAAATACAGACTACCATTCGCGAAACAATACACACTAATACCAACTACTATATACCCACTCACTGATTCCTAGGTCAACACACACATATCCACTCACTCACCTATACAGTCACTCATAAATGCAGTCACTCATCAATACAGCCACTATCATATGTACTCATACACCCAAAAGACACTCGCCCAGCGCCACTGACCCATAGTTACTCACACAGCTAGTCAGTAATGCAAAGGATTAATCACACTCCCATTTACTCACTTACTCAGTTATACACACACCACTTCACTTATTTATTCAGATACTAACACATACTTTCTCTCATACAATCACTGACACAAGTACACACTCATCCATATAGATACTCACAATCACTCTGTAGGAGAGTAGGGTCTGCTTTCATATGGTCACCCTGGTGCAAGGTGCTCACTAGAATTAGTGATCATCATATACCAGGCCAACTTCTCACATTGGTGTGCAGCGGTTGTGATTTGAGCTTGCTGTTTGTTTTACCAATTGTAATCTTTGACAATATCATTTGAAAGATCACATCAAGTACCTTGGGTACATATAAACAAAGCTTTAAAATACTTAAGTTCTACTGAACTTGGTGGTTGTAGACCAAAGGGCTTAGCACACCCCGACTTCAACCTCTAGAGAGGTTCAAGTAGGTAAACACATAGTGTAGGTAGGTGCACACACCTCCACCTCACTAGTCACGGTCTTGAGCTCAAATGTCCATGGACTCGATAATTCTCGCTTCGGTGCCTGACCTAATCATGGGTTCACACTCTGCAACTCTGGGCATTAAGCTTGCTTAATCTCCACAACGGCCCCCCCGCGGCGGGATGCCTGGCTTTCACCTTGGGGATGCCCTGTAGGGGCTATCTCCCAGGGAAAAGCCAGGACGGGTTCCCAAGGCAAGCGCGGAGATACCCTTTCGGGGGTCGATTCAGGCGCTATATAAGAAACATAATAATAATAATAATAATAATAATAATAATGGCTGGCACAGGTGAACAACTCAGTTCTCTACCTGTGGGTGACCCTCACAAGGCAACATCCAGCTATCAAAAACTCAGCTTCAGAGACTTGAGTGCCTTGTGCGTCTCACGGGGGCTGAAAAAGGGTCATAACCCCACCATCCCAATCCTGATAGGTATCCTAGAGAAAGCTGATCTAGAGAGGGTTCCTGGAGCAGGTCCCTCAGGTAATACAGGAGAAGGAGTAAACCCTCCAGATAATGTGACCACTACCGCAGAAGTTGACACTGAAGAGGTAGAAGAAGATGAGGACTCAGATAATGAGGAGGATGGCCAGGTTCAGGTCAGGAGACTTAGCCAGGCCAACCTAAGCCTACATGGTGATGGAGAGGAATTACACCTTTCCAGACCTAATAGTAGACTTTTCCCTGGCAATAGAAGGGACAGATCTCCTTCAAGGGCATCTGGCCACTCTAATGCCTCAAGGGGTTCTCAAAGGGGAATGACTCTTCCCCCCCCCCCCCCCCCCCCCCCCCCCTCGCGCCACTCCCCCCCTCCCCCAGAGAAGAGAACATGAGGCTAGGATGAGAGCTGTCCAACTTCAGATTGAGAAAGAAGAGATAGTCCTGGCCCAAGCTAAACTTGCTTTAGCAAGGGAGCAAAAGTTAAGTAGATTAGATTCCACTGGTGGCAGCAGTATCCCTAAGGATAAAGACAGGACCTATGATAATAGAAACCTGAGTAAGATTGTGCCCCCCTACAGAGATGTGGATGCCTGCTAATCAGACCCACAGCCCTGCTGTTCTCTCTCTAAATTCACAACCATGTACTTTAGGTACATCACCAATTGGGATCGGATCACCTTATGAGCCCCTGTACAGTGTACTATAGGTACCCAGGGCATAGGTGTATCCAAGGCCGACCAGGGGCTGCAGCATATCTTTTGCCACCCCTGGCTGGCCATCCAAACTGACACAACTGGCTGATCACTCAGCTGGGGCAAGGTGGTGTAATCACTCCTTGCTTAGATATAGTATACCTATGTCTAAACCTATATCTGGACACATATATACCTATAAGTCACTCCTATGGCAGGCCTTAACAATCCTGGAGGCAGAGTGCTTGGTATTATGTGAGATGGTGCTCTAGCATGAGCTGAGCCTGTCTGCAGCTTTCGGAACCAAGTCCTTATAGCTGTTCTGGGATATTGCCATACCATATACTCTTAAGTGCATTATAAACCTCGCGGTTACTTGCTAACTTTGGTTTGGCTTTATCAAAACAAGTCGTGTAAGGTGTCATATGCTTTCGAATACTACCCCGGGGGTAGCATTCCACCCTTCTAGAGGGAGAAGACCTGTTACTTTCCTTAAACGCGGTTAAATCTAACCAGAGCCTCAGCATCACAATATGGATGCTGCTGCCACTGACACAAGTCAGGCCTCCTGCTGCTGACTGAAACTCCGGCAGGGGAGGCCTGGACAAAAGGTTTCCTGTAACAGGGAGGTGTTACACCACCCCAGACAGGAGATAGTGGATTGGGTCAGGGAGGTCTGAATGAAACTAGACACTGCCTGGGGCGCACAAGGTGTCCCAGGCAAAGCCCAGTTCAAACCGGTGCTGGGGCACTCCAGCCCCAACTCTGGCGCGAAACTGGACAAAGGGAAAGTGGTGTAACCACCCCCTTCCTGGGTCCCACCCATAGGAGGGACCTAGCAGGTGATCCAGCCCCTTGATTTGGAATAAAGGTAGGAGCTGTGCCATAGCACATCAGATCATCCTGACTGAAACTTTGATACGAAACTCTGGACCCTTGGACATCCTACTCGACGTAGAAGACTGAAGAATCTCCCTTGTGGTCAAGGAGTGGCCACCCTGTGCCAGCAGGCACCAACAGCGCTCAAAGGTTTTCTTTGCCGTTGCTCCCGCCGGAGCTCGAACGACAGAGACCGACAAGACCTGGACTCCCAGACTTCCAACAGCCCGATCCACAGTCCCAGCAAAGCTGAGACCCGTGGAGGCGACAAGAGAAGTGGGACTGGCCATCTTGGAAAGCCAGCGAAGTGCTTCCCATGCAGCTCCCGAGGCACCCTCGAAGCTGTGCATTGGGGATTGAGAAACCCCAGCCCGAGCAGCTTTTGCACCAAAGATCACCTCTCCACACTCACCGAGTGCTGCGTGGGGCCCTTTTGCATTTTCCTGCTCGATGCGTTGTCCGGTCACTTGCCCGTTGGCTAGTGGCCTCTGAGACGACTAGCTTCGAATTTAAACTGCTGTTCTGGTTGCTCCAGACTGGCCCTCGCTCCCCTGAAAAGGAGCCACCGAACTAACCTTGCTGGTCCGGTCCAGAAGCCATCTTCGATTCCTGCGTGGGTTGCATTTGCCAAGGCCTGTTTACTCCGATTCGGGAACCAACACCGCCGACAGTGAGAGCCTTCAAGGGACAGCTCGTGTTAAACTCCTGGTTGTCCTCGATACTTCCTGGTCCACGTGGCAGCGGAGACAAACTACTCGACATCACCTGATCGCAACCTGACATCGCCTCGTTCCTTCCTGGTCCCACGTTGGTCACTGGCTAGTGACCTAGACTCTGTCCCCTCTGCTTTCAGGTACTCTACATCTTCGATCCACCCTTGGATCCAACCGGACTCTTCTCTCCTGCAGCATCTTCATCTCCAGGCTCCATAGAACTCCACGAAGAAACCCGACGCACTTTGACACCTATGCACCCGCTTCCTGTGGGTGAGGTAACGAGTACTCCGGTGCTCCTGTAGTGGTTTACACCTCTAGTGTCCTAGTTTTAAGTGGATAAGTTCTAGTCCAGTCGGAAGACTCCTAAAACAGTAACTTTCTAATTTTTACGCACCATTGACTTGTATGGTAAACGCGGTTGCCTATAGACTCTGCACCTTTATCCTGTGGGCCTCCTATGTACTAACCTTCGTTAGTCCAGTGTAGGCCCAGCGATTCCCAAGGCCCTAGGCCTTACCATTGTTTGTGACGTGGTGCTTATACCACTATTGTAGTATATGGTTTTAGGGGCCACCCGGCCTATCCATAATTGTGCAGCTTATTGTATGTAATATGAAGTTCTTTGTTTAACGCTTGTGCTGCTGTGCTCATAACGAGTATAGGGGATTATTCTAGTCATAAATACATATATTTTATAATATATAACTTGTGTGGTGTCCTTTCATTTGGTATTAAAAGGATTGCATATGGTAAAACAGCTGGCTTCGCATGCCCTCTTGAGTTTAGCCTAAGACTGCTTTTGTCCATGCTACCCCTAGGATAGCTGGTCTATAAGGTTGACTTACAACCAATCACCATAAGGGTTGTTTGGACTGGTGCAAGGTGCTCACTAGAATTAGTGATCATCATATACCAGGCCAACCTTTCACACACTCCCTCTCACATATAATAATTTATATACTCCAACACTCAAATATACTGCCTTTCACATATGTAGTTACTCACACATGTACAACTAAGACATCCATTACTCTCACCAACACAGCTATACACACACTCACCCACCTATACAGCCCTTCACTGATGCACTCTTGAACCCATACACCCAGTGAATCAGCCACTCACACATCTATGCACTGGGTCACACCCGCCACCCACCCACACAGACACTCAGGCATCTATACAGATACTCAGACAACCAAAGAATAGCCCATATAGACACTCATGTAGCTTAAACACCAAACAAGAAACTGATACAGATATTTACACAGTTTTCTCATTAACCCATGCATTCAGTAAGATACCGTTAATCAGGTCACTTATACAATCAGTCACACATCTACCGAATCATCCATTCACACACTCATTCTTCAATACACCATGGCATATATATAAAACATATTCACACTTCATAGAAACACAGTCACTGGATGACGTCATCAGTGATGTCATTTGAGTTATCATCAGTGATGTCACTGACCATGTAATGAATGATGTAATATGTGACGTCATTAGCAGTGCATTGCGGGGGTGCAGGTATAGTTAGTTGAACTAACTAGAACGCCGGAATTTCTATGGTTTTGTACGAGTGAAATGTCCAACTAACTATAACGTGCCTGAAACCTATGTTTTTTCAGTGAATATAGATGTATACAGATATATCATGGTATCAGCCCTTGGTTCCGCTAAGGCAGTAAGTAAGCAAAGTAACAGGTCTGTGGTTGTTTATGGTGCTCATGAGTCGAGGACTAAATCAAACCGCCATTTATTGGTTTGCCAAAAAATATCCCAATTCCGTTTACTTCATCCCTGGCTCTGTAGGTGGCAATAGGTGAAAATGAAAAGCAATTAATCGGTTTACATGATTCCTTAATGAACAAATTAATATGAGTTGATTTCAATAGGAGAAAGTAGGGCATAGTTTAGCCAGAAGTTCTTCCACTTGGGATTCATTTTATTATTGCATCATTATAAAGCTGCCCATTTGCACTAGTTATGTCGGTTTAGTTTCTGATATGTAATGGACTTCTGACCAACCCATGTTTTTTTATTTTTTTATTTTGCGGTAATGGTGTATCCTTTATTGGCTCAGGGGTTTTAGTTACTAAAGTTCCTAGTACAACAACAATTGAGATTGGAGCCTTTATATACAGTAAAAACCTACATTAATGGGTAGACACATTTCTGATGTATTTGGAAATCTCTTTCCTCAGTTTGTCATTTATTTGGGTAAGACTTGTATAATATTTCCTGTTTTTGTTTCTTTAGAAACTGCACTGGGCGCTTTAGCTCGAGTACTGAGAGAAGACTGGAAACAAAGTGTGGAACTTGCAACTAATATTATTTATATCTTCTTCTGCTTTTCCAGGTGAGAGAGCCATATGCATGGATCAAAGATACACTGCAGAAATAATTCTGTGACCATCCTTTACAAATGTTTTGTCATTATGTAATTGTTTTAAAAGCAATTAAAAGTTGCACAGTTGTATTGGAGTAGTTTTAACTTTTTGTCCCACATCTTTTTATTATGGAGATAAGGGAAATCGATGCAAGTGTAACCTGTCCCAGTACATAACAAGATGAGCCTTTTGTACTAAAGTAACCTATTTACCTAATTATATTCGAAGACACATCTGACCCTCTTATGCTATCACACACTTTTTTCCACTTGTGTGGAGTGAGGGAAACCGATATTGCTGATTTAGCAAATGGTTGCCCTTCCTTTGGTGTTCAAAAAGACTTTATTTAGGAGGACAACGATGCATAATATTCTGAGAGAACAAATGGTAAAATAGTAAGCACATACTAACAGTACACCTTCCATAAAATACGTTTTTAAATTTTGAAGGCAGGAAGGGGCAGGGAAAGAAGAAAAAGAGAGGGAAGGGATTCCTAAATATAAATTCAATAACGTAAAAAATACACATCCTCACCGATGTCAATCTAAATAAGCATAGCTACAATATGCACTTAAAAACTACAATACATTAATCACGGAGTCAGAAAATATTCACAGTGTAGGAATAGTATGTGATACAGTAATATCAATTTGATGAAGAAATACAGTAAGATGCAGCCATTATCTTGGGGCATTATGAGAGGAAGAACATTGCATCATATACTTAGTATCCAACTGTAACATACAGAGTCCCACCACACCTTATATGATACTTTAGCTGAGGATTTCCAGTTAAAGATGATCGGTTGAAATGCAATAGCTAAACAAATATCCAATAATTTATCACTGGGAAATGATGGCAAAAAGGGCTGAGGTATTGTACCCAAAAATTAAAAAAAAAAAAAAAGAAAGATGTATATGAAAGATCTTTTGAACTTTCAACCGAGCCCTATGCCAAAAGGAAAGGGCATCAGGACATCTAAATACCATATGTATACCATATGTATAAGATCTGCTTGAAGAGAATCACAAGACCAACATTTTGCAGAAATACCTAGAACATTGCATAGGAGTATAATATAATCTGTGGTAAATGAAATAGAGGGATTGATTAATTCCAACTGATATAGAAATTTTATAAAAATGGGACTAAATTTTGTTCTAAAATGGATCTTGCCAACTTACCCCCAAATCTTCTTCCCATAAAAGTTCAACCTTGGATTTGGCTTGAATAGGGTCTTGTAACAAGACATTTGTAGATTGCCGCTGCTTTAGGACCTGTTTTGAGGAACTCAGTAAATCCTGAAGAAAGAAGAACTAAACTAGAAGAATTCAGGAGCGAAAAATATCTATCAAGTACTACGTTCTTCATAAATTGAAAGCGAGAATAGAAGAAATTGGAGCAATAAGTATTGCAGAATTGGGGAAAAGAAATTAGAGCATTATTAGAGAAGAGTTGATTAACCCACATAAGACCTTTATCCTTCCAATTACCCCAAAAAGAGGTCTATAATTAACCTAAATTAAAGCGATGTACCATAATGGCCTTTTAAGAAATATGGAAGTAGTCAAGTGAGTTAAAAGAAAGGTAGATTAAAGCAGCAAAACAGACTGCTTAAAAACCAGAGAGTAAAGGCGTGATTTAACTGAAGACAAAAGACAAAACCTCTTTAAAAGAGAAGGGCTTAACAAAAACTCTCTCAAAATCTAACCACAAGGGAGAAAGAGGTGGAATTACGTCAAAGTCAGAGGGCAGGTTGTCTCAAAGTACATGCTCTATGATGATAATAAAAATCAGAAATATTAACTCCTACAGCAGCTTTGGGTTTTGGCAGAGTTGAAAGAGCAACAGGCGATTTCTTTTCATGCCATAAAAAGAAAATAATGAATACTTTTTTTAAATAAATATGTTGCTATATGAAATGGTAACGTGGAAAGAAGATACAAAAAAATAGAGAAACCATCATCTTAATCGCATCTAGACGACCCCACCAAGAAAAAATGGATTCCCAGAAGACTTTTGACTTTCATGTTAAGTTCTTTCAAATTAACCCTAAAAGAATCAACAAAAGAATTTGTAACCCATATTCCGAAATATTAATTGTGGCAGAAGCTGACCACTGAAAACCAGTAATGTGATAAGGATGACTAAAAGTGTATTTATTGAGAGGAAGAATTACCATTTTATCTTTATTTACTTTGTTCCCCGAAGAAGATAAATCTTGATCAAAAGAGAAGGCAAAGAACTTTCAGGAGAGGAGTCAAATAAAAGGATTTCATCTGCATAAGCAGCAAATTTCATTGACGATCAACATAGAGTAAGCTAGAGATCGATGGATTAAGATGAATCCGAGAAAGAAAAGGTTCCAGCGCCATTACAAATTATAAAGGTGAGCGTGGAGCATAAACTCCCAGCTAATCCTATCAAAGACTTTCTCAGCATCTATTGTTATGGCTGCAAGCAAGGATTTAAATAGAGGGGCCTTGCTAAGGACGATGAACAGTAAACAAGAGTTGTCAGAAATAAATCTGCCTTTAATAAAACCTTATTGCTCTTTACCAATAAGGTACGAGAGGAAGGACTCCAAACGGAGAGCTGGCAGCTTAGCAAAATTCTTATAATCAACATTTAACAATGAGAGGTCTATAATTTTAACAATCATTGCGACCTTTACCTTCTTTATGAATAAGACGTACAAAAGCTTCCTGAAAAGTATCAGACGTAATGAGGATCAACAAAGTAGAAAAAACAACTAAATAAATATGGGAGGAGAATATTTGGGAAGTGAAGATAAAATTCCACTCTAAGCCATCGGGACTTGGCGCTTTCCCCAGGTTCAACACTTGCAACAAACAAGAGATTTCTTCAGGGGTGAGATCTTTTTTTCTAAGGATTGAAAGTCCAAATCAGGGGAGGTGGCGTGAGAAACTTGACCTAAATAATCTACGATATTGGGGGCCGAGCCTGTGACTCTGGAGTGTAGAGACTATAGAATTTAGCAAATTCTTCAAAAATATAATTATGACTCGTAATAGAACCACCATGCATGTTTGTCACAGAATCAATAACTCGCTGCTCTTTTCTAACCTTTAAATAGTGTGCTAACATTCTACCCATTTTGTTTCTCCCACCATATTGCGACCTCTTCCAAAGGAGAATACAATTTGCCTCATTAGTAGAAATGGAGTTTAACTTTCATCTCTGCTTAAATTAAGTTCTGAAGATCTGAGGGCAACGTAGAAGAAAAGTCCTTTGGTCCATAGATTTAATTAAGAAGTAGTAGGGCTGAATACTCCTTAGCTCAATTCCTTTTAATCCTAGAAACATAATTTAAAATAAAATCATGCGCAGATGGTTTAAACATATCCAATAACAAAGAAGGAGAGACAGAAGCATTATCATTAAATGAAAAGAATTCCGAACTAAAGGAAAGAAAGGAACTAGAAGACTGAACATCTAGCAAGAGAGAATTATTAAACCACCATCTATGAGGGTGGAGAAGGAGGAACCAAATCCAAGGCAGTAATAACCATAGCATGGTCCGAAATTATAAAAGGGGAAATATATAATTGCATGATATGTTGTGAAACAGATTCAGAAAGAAAAATGTGATCTAAATGAGAGAGTGTATCATAACAGGCTGAGTAATAAGTGTAATCCTGCACAGTAGGCTTAAAGAGCCTCCAAGAGTCTACCAAGGAACCTTTAGGAAGTGCCGTGCTAAATTGTTTATGCATTCTTTGGGATAAAAATTGAGTCGAAGATTATCCAAAAAAGAGTCTGTAATTTTGTTGCAATCACCTCCCAAAATAAAATGAGTCATGATATTGTGTGCATTTCTTAGCAATAGAAGGCCAAAAAGTGAGAACGGGAACCGTAGGGCCATATACATTTTGCACCGTAAGGGGGAGATTATCAATAAGACAGGCAACAATAATCCATAAACCTGTTATCATCCATTTCTAGTGAAATAAGTGTAAGATTGAGTGATTTTATGCACAATATAAAACCACCATTCTTTTTATTCAGTGATGGGTGTAGGAGAGTTGGATCTACTTCTTATAGTTGCCTCCACTTTTTGTTGATGTTTCACTGTTTTTCAACATTAGTCTGGCTGGGACCCGGCTATCCAGGGCCCCAGCCTAGCTGCTTCCTCTCTAAAATGTTTGCATATACTTTAGATACACCACATATTGGATTTTGGGGTACCCCTATAAGTCCCTAGTATATGGTATCCTATATACCCAGGGCATAGGTACCCCAGGGGCTGCTGCATGTATTATGCCACCCCTGAGAGGCCACTCATAATGACAGAACAGGTCTGTTACAGCAGCCTGTGTAAGGTGGTTTAGGTACCCCTTACTTAGATATGGGTTCCCTATATCTACCTTAAATCACTACAAATATAAACCTATCAGTCAGCGCTATGGCAGGCCGTATCAATCCTAAAGGCATGTGGCTGGGTTTTGTGTAAGAGGGTGCCCATGCATGAGCAGGGCCCCTCTGCAGCCTACGGAATTTATTCTCCAGGGTTGTTCTGTGACTCAGCCAACCATATACTCTTAAGTGCATTATAACCTCGCTGTAAATGCTAACTTTGAGATGGCTGCAAGGAAACATGTGTTTGGTGTCAAACACCTTGGAATCATACCTCCCGCCAGTCCTGGCGGGGAGTTATGATTCCACCCTCCTAGAGGGAGAAATATGACTACACCGGTACACCCTGTACCAGCTTAATAGAACCCCATCATCACAAAATGGATGCTGCCAGCCACAGACACGCGTCTGCCCTCCTGCTGCTGGACAAAACTCCGGCAGGGGAGGCTGGAAAATAGGTTACCTGTCACAGGGAGGTGTAACCACCTCCCAGACAGGCTTTAGTGTATTGGGGATGGGTGGGTACACTCCAAGAGTGCTTTGATGTCTGCACTGGGGGCACATTTGGTCTCCCTGTGCATAGTCCAGCTCAAACTGGTTGCAGGGGCTACCAGCCCCTGATCTGATGCGAAACTGGACAAAGAACATGGGTGTAACCACCCCTCTGTCCTAACCCTCCCATAGGTTGGTCCCCAGAGTTTGTCCCACCCCTTCCTTGGGTATAAAGTAGGAACCCCTGACTACAGGACTTTAGATTTACCTGGACGAAACTCTGCTACAGAATCCCAGAACTTCAACTACCTACACTTCGTTGGATGACCGAATAATCTCCCTTGGAGTAAAGGAGTTAATCCCCTGCAAGGTAGGCCAAAAAAGTCAAAGTCAAATTTTTTTTTATTTGTTTCGGTACTTAACTGAGGACCACAAATATTATATAAAAGAAAAACAGGTTACAGGAAAAGGAATTCATTACAAATTAATATAATGTTAAAAAAGATTTTAAAAATTTATAGAAATTGTAACATACAAATTCATTAGGTGGTTGTTTGCACACAAATAACAATTCTTTTACTGATGGAATTCTACATTTACGGTATATAGGATCAAGACATCTTGACCGTGCTGTTACTACATTTGAGTTTGGGCATACAAATAAAAGATGCTCGATGTTCTGATCTCACCCTTGACAAAGAGTGTATAATGGGGATCCACCTGATGTCCATCTTGATGTGAAAGTTAACACTGGTAAAATACCTAATTGCAGCATTGTAATTGCCCTCCTTGCACCATGTGTGAGGGAAAACCCTATGTATATCTGTACATGCTTGTACTCCAATGACTCAACGTAAAGTTTATACAAAGATAATTTGCTACAGTGTGCAAAGTCGAGTTCAAAACTCAATTTAGGAGTAAAACATTTTAAAAAAAGTTTCAGTTGCGAGGCTGACCAGGTAAGCAAAATATCTGTACTGATCTTAGCAATTTGGAATACTACGGTCATATTCCTGAAGAATATTTGCTTTGAATCATCTAGTTCAAAAGTCTCGATCTTTAGCAGGGATCTTAGTGATCCTTCTTTTGCATGAAGGAGATTGTAAGCCCACCTGATAACATTAGCAACAGCTGTAGCATAGGAACTTGTAATTGAGAATTCATGTCTTAGAGCTTGCACCGGTGTAGATTCTGAGACCTTCAAGACTTTCCTCAAAATATTCCCTTCATTTTGGTCCATATAAGACCACTGTTTTATTGGGATATATTCCGTAGCATAGGATAAAACAGGGGAAATCTTTACTCTGTATACTTTTATCAGTGAAGAGAAATGCCTGTTCCCTGTGGCAGAGTACAGTCTGGAAAGGGCCCCGGCATGTAATTCTGATTTCCTCTTTAAATTGTTTATCTGCTTTGTATTCTTCAGAGTCTTTGTAAAGATCCTGCCAAGATAAGTATAATCGTCGACCTCTTCTACTTTTTCTCCGCCGAGCCTCCAGCAGTACTTAACACTTTGTTTCCTACCAGAAAAGGAAACAACTTTTGTTTTCGTTAAGTTTGGAATTAAGAAGTTGTCCTTAGAATATTTATGTAAAATATCTAGGAGCTTTTGCAAACCAAAGGGCGTAAGGTCCAACATCACAATGTCATCTGCATATAGTAGGGCGTGTATGCTTTGTGCAGCAATCTTTGGAGGCAAACTTGAGCCTTGTTGCAGATGGTATGGCAGGTCACTGAGGTATAATGAAAATAATATCGGTGCTAAAAGGCACCCTTGTTTGAGCCCGTTAGCCGTTTGGATTGTTTTAGTCAAACCTTTTTCACACCCCATTTGGACTTGACACCAAGTTTTGGTATGGAGTTTAACAATAATCTGCAGCAGTTGTTCAGGAATACCTAGCTTCCTTAACTTATTCCATAAAGTCGGTCTGTCGACACGATCAAAAGCAGTAGTATAATCAATAAATGCTGTGTATACTGACTGAGATTTCCGTACTGTGTATTTGTCAAGAATGGTCTGGAGTATTGAAATATTATCGGTGACGGAATGGTTGGGTCTAAAACCTGCTTGAAACATGGGTATTAAACCCTGCGAAAATGCCCAGTCTTTTAGTCGATCCAATACTTCTGCGGCAAAGATTTTCCCTGTAGCATCCATCAATGCTATTTGGGGATAGATACCAGCTGTGTTTTTGTTCCCCTTTTTATAGATAGGAATAATGATACTCCCCTGCCATGACTTTGGTATTTTCCCGGAATTGAAGATGTAATTAAAGAGGGGTGATAGCATCTGACTCCACTCCTTGGGGTCAGCTTGAAGGACCTTGATGGGTATTTGGTCAGGGCCTGAAGCACCAGTGCTTCTTGCTTTTTGAATATGCGTTGCAATGGAGAATGCTAAGTTATTAGTAATCGGGGTAATATTCCTTTCCATAGTAGTATCGGCATCCTTTCCATTTAATTTGATTGGGTTTGCCTTATATAAATCACTCAGATAAATTTCCCAGTCCTGAGGTGGGACTGGAATGGCTTGAAGTTTCTTTTTTTTTCCCGGTTATTTTAGCAATTAGGGACCAATATTTTCGCTGATTATATTTTTTAGCAGCTATTTGAATATCGACCCAGTTATAGTCCTGCAACATTCTTTTATGACTGTGCTTCTCTCTTCTTAATTGTTTTTTTAGTTTATTGATTTCTGCCTGAGTTGATGATGAAAAATTCAGGTATTGTTCTCTAATGAGTTTATTGAGCCTTTTTGCAGTAGGTGAGTTCAAGGTTTTATTTTTGTTGTTGTTCTTATTATTTCCAGATGTGACCTGTCGTAACTTATTTAAGAGAGCACACTTGAGTTTATTAACTATACATTCAAAATTTGTTATTGGATCATCTGAGTGTATATTAGTTAGAAGTTGAGTATGTGCAATCAGTGCGGTTATATTGTCCAAGGTTGATGAGTTCCAGAAAATCCGCCTCTGATTAGTGTTGATTTCAATTGTGCTATTGTTAAATATTATCTGGCTTGTAGGAGAAGGGATGGCCATCCAATGGGTAGTTAGGTGTAAAAATGCATGATCACTCTCATCTATAAAGTTGGTATGCAAATGCGTAACTGTTTCCAATAGATCCATACCACAGATTATATAATCGATGAATGAGAGAGTTCCATTTCCCCGTCTAGTATAAGATGCTGGTATATCTCCTTCCACATTGCCATTCAAGATTGTCCCATTTAAACTTGGCAATAATGCTAATAACAATTTGCCTCTTTTATCCGAATTTTTACCTTTAGGAAATTTTGGGATGGACATTTCCAATGTTTCTTCTTTATATAGGTTTACCCATTTTCCAATTTCAATGTTTGAGATTTTTCCATTCAGATCTCCCGTGATTAGATATGGCATGTAGGATCGATCTTCTATTATCTGAAAGATTGCTTCCATGATATCCTCGAATAGGGCATCTTGGTTAGTGCCAGGTGGGGCATATATATTAAAGAGCAGAATTGCCTTTTGGGGAGCTGTGATGTGTGTTTTCAGCGACACCTTAATACACTGAAAGTTTTCTGAATTGGTCTCAACGATCTCTTGAGCCCATAAGTATTCCTCGCTTAACAGGATTGCCAATCCACCCTTTGCATGGCCCCGGTTAGTTTCTTTTGCAGGAATATCATAAACGTAGTAGCCTTTATGACTGAAAGTTTTTGTTGCCCAAGTTTCCTGCAAGACCAGGATATCAGGTTGATTTTTGGTTGCTTCGATCATTTTATTAGTTGTTTTTCCAGCCATATTCCATGAAGTGATCTCCAAGCCATTGTTAAACAGTATGTTGTTGATGGTTAATTTTTTTACTGTTTAACGTCTCCGAGATCCAAGCCCAAGACTTTGTGGTTTTTTTAACCTCCTTTTCTTCTAAGTCTTGGCTCCAGACTACCCTTTCACCATTATTCACATGAATTTTTAGGGTGTCATTTCCTAAACGGTTTAATCCCAAATCTTCTGAAATGATAGTGTTTTTGTACTGATTTTTGTTTTGCATATCAGAATTTAGCCCCGAAGGGCCATTGTACCTTTTATTAGATTTATTTTCCTTTAGTTCAGGTCTTTCAATTACATCATAGCCACATTTGTGTATTGTCTCCTTTTCTCTAAGAATAATCCCAGGAAGTACTGGTGACCAGAATGATACCATCGCTATTTTGCGGTTTTCTTTTTTGGGGAAGATCACCAGGTCTATTTCTTTACTAGTCAGAGATTGTAGAGGCAGTATTTGTTGGAGAAGATTGATTATTCTTCCTCGATTGAGTGGCACGTTATCGATAGGGAAGAGTTCTTCAAATAGTAGGTATTTTGACGATATTCCTTCCCCGCATAAAGATATCTTATCATCATCTTCTGCTGCTCCTTTAATTCTCTGCCCTATTTTTGAGAATAGCGTGGCCGGGAGATATTCATCAGCTCTTGGATTCAATGATTTTACATTCTGTATGATTTTTCTGTCACTGGTTGCCTCTATTGTGATAATATTAGGGATTGTAGTGTCATATTGTCCCTCTCGGATTTTGAGAGGAGTGATTAGTTTTTGAAATTTGAGCTTACGAGCTTTCTTTTTTATTAATTCTTCTTTGCGGCTTTCTTCTCCTTTTTTTCCCCCCTTCTTCCTGGGTTTCTTTTATTTTAGAAATCTTCTCTCCTTGATCTACATCAGATATATGTTTAGTGATGTTTCCCTGATCATCCTTGTCGCACCCAGTTTTATATGAATCTATTTTTTTGTTAGGATTCGAAAAAATGGAGTACTGTTTGAGAGTATTTGAAGGTTCTTCTCTGAATAGTTTCTTCAGGGAATATATGGTGGAGTCCTTGTGATTTTTCCGAGTTTCCTTTATTTTTTTTTCTAGTGTTACTATTTCTGATGTTTGTGTACTAATATCACATTTTGTTTGAATCTGTATACTTTTAGTGATATTTGTTGTGTTACTATTTTGGTCTTGCATCGCATCAGATGTTTGTTGTTTTTTCATTACGTCAGCAGATTCTTTTTTTCTTTTTTCCTCTACTAGAAATTTAATATACCAATTTGGACATCTAGGGTTTGATCCGAATTTTCCAGAATATGTCCTAAAAAAGTAAGGACCGATTCCAAAATTTCCTGCAGAGAGAAAAGTGCCTTTGACATTGGTGTTACGGAATTTGTAGAATTAATATTTTTTAGAATGAAAGGGTCTGGAGAAGATTCAAGTGCTGGATCGTGTTCAAATGATTTTTTCAGAGAACTAGTGAGTAACTTATCTGGGCTTGACTGTAATTCTGATTTATTTTCCACTGACTTCATGCTGTTTCCATAGGGATCCTCAATGCGGTCTGGGCTACCTGAACGTTTTATTGGAGTTAAAGATGTTGAGTGTGACACCTCATGGTCCGGGGATTGTAGTTCCTGTGATAAGATTATCTTTTGATTGAGTTCAAGATCTAGTTCGCTTAAGTTTTGAGTAGATTGATGGTTCAAAGAAGAGAGCTGTTTTTCCTCCATATTTTCCAAAGGATCAAGGTTTTTTCCTACTTCCAGAACATGAGTGAGTGATTGTCTTTTTGGTGATAAGGCAGAAAAATAATTGCTTATTGCCGGGGTCCTAGTTATCTGGCCATGTTTTACTGCTTTGTCAGAGGATTTCCTGACTGCTTCCTCGGTTCCCATTCGCTTCATAAATATTGTGCGAGATCTTAACTTTTTTAATGCCATTATACTTTCCTGAGATTGACCTGGTAGGTGTGAGTGATAGCTCCTTCTCCGATGATATATGTGAGAATTTTATAGACTCTTCTAGAGGTATAGGTACGGATTTCTCAAGTTGCGGTGTCTGCTCAAATCACCGTCACCTCTGCCTCAGTATCTCAGGTGTTACACTCACCACCCTACCATGCAAATGTATTACTTGACACCAGATTGCCAAGTATCAAAGGATCGGAGATAGGGATGTAAATAGGGTGGCCCGTCCCGTCCTTGTACGTCCCTGGACGGCCACAGACGGCCCGCCCTTTGCCCGGGCTTCGCCCGGCGTCCCGCGAGACGGCCCTTCTGCTGCAATTATACGTAGGAGGGCGGCCAGGGGCGGGGCACGCAGGGGGCGCTGACCGGATGTTGTGAGGTCTCGCAGGGACTCCTGGAACAGTGAGTCCCTGCAGCGCAACACCCCTGCAGCCTCTCGGCGCCGCGGCAGCTGGGCTGATGGTAGTATCCAGGCGGAGGTGCAGAGCAGCACGCAGCGGCTCCCGCGCAGCGGGAGCGGCAAGTTGTTGCGTAATCACCGGCAGAGGCACCGGCAAAGCGAGCAGGTAGGCAGTATATTTATCAGCAGGCTCCAAATGCTTTCAAAGGTTCTCGCCGGGTGTAGCAGTTATGGCCCCTTTTCTTCTGTCAGCCGGCCGGGGGCGGGGCACGCAGGGGGCGCTGACCGAATGTTGTGAGGTCTCGCAGGGACTCCTGGAACAGTGAGTCCCTGCAGCGCAACACCCCTGCAGCCTCTCGGCGCCGCGACAGCTGGGCTGATGGTAGTATCCAGGCGGAGGTACAGAGCAGCACGCAGCGGCTCCCGCGCAGCGGGAGCGGCAAGGTGTTGTTCAATCACCGGCAGAGGCACCGGCAAAGCGAGCAGGTAGGCAGTATATTTATCAGCAGGCTCCAAATGCTTTCAAAGGTTCTGCAAGGTAGGCACCAAAGGTGCATATGTCCGGTTTGCAACACAGGAGCTCGGTTTCCAAGCTTCCCCGAGGCCAATCCGTGCTCTCAGCAAACCTGAGATCCAACCCTTGTGGGGACTGTCCAGACACCATGACCATTTGCAGCATATATCGCTTTTTGGCGATCCCTGAGGCTGTGTTTTGGGCGACTTGGAGTCCAGACCCCAAGCAGTGATTCCACCGAAGATTACTGGTCTACACTCCACAAGTGACCCATGGGCTGGTATTTAGTGATTCCTCTCGAGGTCCCTTCGCGATCCCTTTTCCGTCGACTGGTGGGTCCCTGAGAAGGGTCACTGTAATGTTGAACAGGCTTACCTGCTCCAGACGCGCCCTGACTCTCCATCGCTTGGGGAGTCACCACGCCCTTGCTGGTCCATCCCGAAGCCTTTTTACTCCCACCGCTTGGGTTGCTGGTGCCATGGCTTGTTGGTCACCGATCCGGACACCGACCCCCCCAGCACTCGACATCCTTTGTGGGACAGCTCGCCTGCAGACTCAGGTCATTGTCGACGTCTCCAGGTCCGCGTGGCAGCGGAGTCGAGCTTCACCTCATCGCACCTGAAACACCCGACATTGGTAGGCATTAGTCTATCGTGCCCCTGGTCCCCCTGAAGTGACCCAGACTGCCCCCTCTGCTTTCAGGTTCTTCATAGCTCCGATCCAGGTTTGGATCACACCGGACACTGTTCCTTTCCTCTGCAGCAGCCCTTTGCAGCAACTCGCCATTGTAGACAGTGACGATTTGACACCTATGCAACCGGCTTCCCTGGGTGAGGTAACAAGAGTACTCCGGTGCTCACATGGGTGCTGGCCTTAGAACCTTTTAAGTCTAAAATGGTTTGCTCCAAGTCCTCTCCGAAGTGTCCCTAATCTTTAAAATTCTAACTGCTACTTTCCCATAGGATTGTACGGAGCTCTCACACTGCATGCGTCCCCCATGGATCTCCTGTGTCCCCTGTGTCACTACCTTGGGTGGTTCCTTGGGGCCCAGCGATTCTACGTGCTCTAGGCACTGTGTCTAGTCAAGTTGTAGTTCTTATACCACTTTCTTAATATATGGTTTGGTCTCCCCCTGGGGCCCATTATATATTGTGCTATTTACTTGCGTTCTAGTGTGTTGATGTTGTGTCTCTTGTTCTCTAATCTCATAAAGAGGTTAGTAGAGAGTGTTTAGTAATCAATGCATATATTTTATATATACCTTGAGTGGTTCTCCTTTCATTTGGTTATTCAAGAGGTTATAATCTGGTAAACCAAGCTGCTTAACACTCCTTCAAGACTTAGCCTGAAGGCTGTTCTCCATATCTACCAGTAGGATCGCTTTCAATAAAGGTTGTCTTAAACCTATTCATCAATAAGAGTTGTTTGGACTGGCGCAAGGTGCCCGCTATAACTAGTGGACAGCATATACCAGGCCAACTTCTCACAATGGGGAAACAAATACATTCCCCACACAGCCTGGCTTGAATTTTAAAGCTTCCAACTCAGTAAGGTGGGTTTCTTGTAGAAGCACTAGGTAAGGATTAGATTTGCCCAGATTGGACAATATCTTCTGTCTTTTAACAGGATTAATAGATCCTTTATATAAGCAGAGGAAATAGTTAACTTGCTTGAGGATATTGACCGAGAAAAGAAAAGACCAGATAAAGACCAGACAGAAATGAACCAAGTAGTAAAGGAATAGGAAGAGAGAAGCATAGCAAATAGAGAATAAGGAAAACTAGAGAAGGCAAAAAGCAAAGGTAAGGAAGAGAAAAGGAAAACCAAAAGACGAGACTGTTCATATAGAAAAAGGACTGAAAAATGTACCTGAGGAAGTAGGGAAGGCAATGGAATTGGGGTAGCGGCGACACATTAAACGATGACACTCCCAAAAGGGAAGGAATCCAAGCCACTCCAGGACCCTAAACACTCAAGAAGACCGACCACACAAATGCAAATACACAGCATATAACATAAGTGTCTATAAAAATTACATTTTAAAAGTATACTAAAGAATTCATAAAACAAAACATCAATTCGAACCATCTGATAAGTCTTATAAGGAGAAGAAAAAGTAAGAAAAAAACAAGATCATCAGCCATTAGAAGGACCAGCAGTATCCATAGAAAACAAAGTATGCATTTGTATATCCTTCTTAAGTTCGTCTGGATCTTCATACACTGTAGTTTTATTCTGGAAAGTCACTTTGAAAATGCAGGGGTGAAAAAGACCATATCTGCCGCCAAGAGAAATTAGGGGATATCTAACACTGAGAAATTACTTATATCTGGCTGCCATAGCATTGAAAACATCTTGAGATAGGAACCCTCTTTGACCAATCCAAGTAACCTGGAGCCACAGAAAGCACTGTCCGTAAATAAAATAAAAAAAGTATGATGACACCTCTGGATTTTGCAAGAGATGCCGATAAAGTAGGAAGAGTTCTGTGTCTATGAACACTTTGAATGTTAAGCTAGGGTGAAGAAGGGCATATCTAACAATTTTGGCAGGAAGGAGATAAAGAAGACGGGATCATCTCCTATCAAAGCTTCCAGCCGGCCATAAGTGTGGAGGTTATTCTTCCTATTTCTGTTTTTCAAACCCTCTGTGTTATTGGAGGGGGTGCACCTCCTTTTCCAAGGAATGAAATTTATGCGTTTCATCTAGCAGATCCACAAGCTGAGGTTCCAATGTAGAAACCGGACTCTCTATCGATGACTATTTGTCATCCAGATGTTGTATCCTGTTATTAGTAACTCCATGAAAATAGGTGACGTTGACTTGTCAGATTGAGGAGGATCATACTTCAACCTTTTAGATTCAGAAGAGGGCGACAAAGTCTTGCTAACAACAGATTATAAAGAGGCATTACAAGGAGTGACGGAATTCTCCATCAAGCCATAAGAAGTTGATTGGACTCCAGTTACTGTGAAACAGAACTAGCAGACAAACCAGCTGAAGAGTATCCTTTAGGGGTGAAAACAAACTGTGGTTTCCTTAGTTTTCCCATAGAAAGTAACAGTACACAGTGTCAAACAGCAAATTGAAGTAAGCGAAGGACTTGTGCCACAAAAGTTCCTTTACCAGATACCACGTTGCTTCAAATAATCATAGGCGCCAGTACAAATAGATTAGGAGCAGCATAAAAGCTCTAACAAACATAAGCAACACCACATATCACGAAACCTCTCTAACGTGCCAAAATTCTGAACTCGTAACCATTCTCCCTGCACCGGTAAAATATACCACAAAATGTCGGCAGCTTCTGTGGGAACAGTGTCTGCACTGAAAACATAGCTAAATAGGCGCCGCTTTTCAAGAAAAACGGCACCACAGTATGCTGTTACTTTCCTCTTCTATATTCCTTTAAACATGTCAGTCGAAGTGACGTCTAAACATGCCGAAAAGCCACGACCAGCCCGTAGCGCAGCGGAAACTCCTCGATAGGCAGCCATCTTAGGTGGCTCCGAATCCACCTGTTGCCCTTACTTTGAAATGTTGAGCATTGACGTCTACGTCCAGCACTTTAAACTTTGACTCCTACAGTTCTTACTAAAGCCTATGGAGTTTTATTTTTTTTATTCCATAAGGGTACCATGCCTCCAGTTCTCCCAAAAGAAGCTAAAAGCACACTCATCAAGGATTTTTCCCGGATGGTTAACCTCCATGTCTGCAGCCTCGTTGTGCCCAACAAAGGAAAAGATTAACTAGACAGTTGCAACATTTACTAGAATCCGAATTAATGTCTAAAACTGATCCGTTATCTTAAATAGTGGTAAAGGCATTCTGACTAAAAGAAGTCTAGATGAATTAACAAATGAAGCTTTAGTTGCCAGTTCTTGAGCACGGAAAACCAGAATTGTTGGAATATTGAAGAACATAACTGCTGAAATGTGCTTGCTAAAAGAGCTGAGTGTCAAAAAACACACAACGAGAGTACTGCTGATATATCAGTGAAACAAGCAGGATGATAAGCAACCATGATGCTTTGATCTAAATCTATATTGAAAGTTGATTAACTGTAATGATGGATTGATGAGAAGGCAATATATTTTGGAGCACAGTACTAATTCCCAATGACATTTGTCATCTGATGGTCCTACACTTAGACCTCCAGCATTCTTCTCCCAGATGGCTCCCTGTCCCCTAACCACATTTTCTACTCTACCCACTTTTTACAAATGTAGAAACCAAAACGTATTGTCCTCGATGGTCGAGGGTTAAGTAAGGTTTAGAACAAATGCATGGTAGAAAAGTCAAATGCTTGGTACAGAAAAGCTGGTGTGTAATGCATCTAGTATTTAGACAATGCTCTACAAAATCAAGAGTCACAGATCTTGTTGACACAAAATAAATTTTCCAGTTCATATTAAAAGCTAGGTGCGAGTCAAGAGAAGTTTCCTTCTATTATTAGCATCTAAACAGACATTCTTGGGATTATGGGGTAAAGAAGTCAGTCCCACAAAAATGCTGTGGTTACAGACGGTATGGCAGCTGATAGCCAATGAGAAAATCCCATACGACCTGAAATATGAACACATGAAATTTTCTGAAACGATGAGACCCTGCCCTTTGATATTTGAACATTTAGTTTGTTGAGGTAGGGGTAGAAAGGTCCCAATCCCTTACAGACCGGCATATGAGCGAAGATTCTCTTTTCGGTTCTTGCCCTTGACAGGGGAAAACCCCTAACCCACTAAAGTAAGCAAGGTTCAACAGGTTTGTCTGGGCAAAATTTGCTTCATCTGTTCTTTTCTGGAAAAAATTCCAATCATGCACTGTTTTTTTGTAGGTGTTTATAACAGTATTGACACTCTGTCCTTAGGAGTGAGTGGAAGAGAACAGCCAACACATGTTTCACCCCTTTACATGGCCATCCTGCCTGTGGCTTCCTCAGGGCTCTACATACATATATAGTTCAAGGAGGACAGTGGTGTATACCACTAAGGAGGAAAGGAATATTAAAAAAGGGTGTGAGATAGAAAAGGGAAGATGAAAGTAAGATTAGTTAGTTTGTATAGTAACCAAGAGAGGGGTAGGTTTGGTAAATCGGGTGGAGGGGAAGTGAAAGAAGGTGGGAAAAAGAGGTGGGGAGAGAAGGAAGGTACACAGCGACATCGAAGTATCAATGTTTAAATCATTGGGGTAGAACGATTCATTGTCGGGTATAAGTGACAGACATAGAGAAGAGGCAGGAAAAATTAGGTTTGAAGTAGTTACACAAGAGGAAAGGGATTTAAATGTATATATAAACAAAAGGCAAGATAGGTTAGAAATAAAGGAGAGAGGGGAGGGAGATAGGAGGAGTAATAAGAGGAATGGTTCAAGTTCAAGTTTAAATTTGTATAGCGAGCTACTCACCCAGAGGGTCTCAATGCGCTTGAGGGAGGGGCGGAGCTTTACTTATCAAATATCCAAGTTTTGAGTTGTTTTCTGAAGGAGAGGTGGTTTTGTGTAAGGCGGAGGTGGGTGGGGAGAGAATTCCAGGTCTTGGCCGCTAAGTAGGAGTAGGATCTTCCCCCCATGGTGGATCTTTGGATGCGTGGAATTGCGGCGAGTGCTTGATTGGATGATCGAAGTTGGCGGGTGGGGGTATAAAAGGACAGGCGCGTGTTGAGGTATTCGGGTCCTAGGTCGTAGAGGGCTTTGTGTGCGTGGGTGAGTGTATAGTATGCGTAATATAAATTTGCATAGACATAATTTGAATTCACATGATGATTTGCTTTCAATAAGCATGGTATTATCGAGTGGCAATACAATTCATTTTTTGCCCAAAAAACAATCAGTGATGTACCATTAGTTAGCACATCTAATAGGTTATGGTCAACATTATAGTAGAAATTAAACGTACAATTCACATGGTATTGTAGGATTACATGTCGGGCTAAAGTTCAATCCGGGGTCGTTAGAACAAGATAATATGATTCATAATTGAAATTGATGTGTAGGAACCAAAAAGGAAGAAACAAAATATAACCATGAAATCAATTGCCAATTTCCGGGGCAATTTTAAACGTCAGAAATAAAGACAATGTAACATAGTAAGGTGATCAAATTCCAGATGTCAATTTGGTAGAAGGCATATTTGGCGTGGACCGTGCATTTTGAATGAGGGGACAAATAAGGCCGATTGAAGGCATTGTGCCTAACAATCATAATCGCGGTGCATATTGGAGTCAAAACATAATTGTGCTAATGTTTAAGTTTAGTGCCACAGGTCGGTAACCAGTGAACCATGCAGTTTTTGTGGAGAATAAAAATAAGAAAGCGATAGCACATAAGCATGACACAAAACAACATTCCATTCAAGACAGGTATTTGAAGAGATAGGGGTGATGGTATATTTACAATAGTAATTTTCACGATGTCCAGTCCGACAGCATTCACAGTTTGCCAAGAGAAAAGAGGAAAGGGAAGCGGCGGTTACTCACACAGCGCTGACGTAGGAAATATGTCTTGAATTTAAGCCATGGTGGTTTAAAGTGACAACTCACTTTGTCCCATATGCAAGGGTATGTGGTTTTGGGCAAAGAACACTGTGTTTAGAGGACAAGCAAAAAAATCGGTAATATGGTGCAGAGTCGCTATCTCATGCCAGATAGGTCTTATGACTATACAAGAAAAGTGATCATGCGGGTGGGAATAAGTATCATAGCTGGGATCATGTGTTTATTCCTAAGTCTGCCTACTACGTCGTAGCTATGATCCTGTGTGGTTTATAAAAACGGAAAGTGAACTCGCTCTATGTGCCCTAAATGAGTCGGGCAGTGAGGCTATGTGTCGGACATGGATTTACCGGGTAAAAATAACTCTGGATATCACTCAACGTCGTTTTAGAGAGAAAGTCCTAGGATTCTGTAGTGGGGAAATGAACAGGCGGGACGGTAACTATCAGAATGAGGGAGGGGAGAGGAGCTCCGCGAGTCCAAAGTGTAGTATGGTCCTCGGGAAAGGCTTATCTTTAGGTCACAGCATATTGCGGGTCCGGGTTGTGGCGGTTTGGCTGGAGTCGGCGGAAACCTGCAAATTGCAATGGCCATTTAAGGCACAGTGATGGGACTTCCGGGTCATGACTTGGAAGGGAGGCAGTAGGTAGTTTTCGGCGCCATGTTGGAATGGGTTGAAGATGCATTGGAGTTGGTGTACTGGATAATTTTATTTTAAAAAACTGACATCTTAGAGGAGGATTATATATAATGGTATGGTGATAGGGCCAAGGTGGCTCGGATAGAATGCCCATGAGCGTGCATGGAGGAGCTAATAAATGAGAAGGTTATCTAGCCCGAGTCCGGTCTGAAGTTGGGAAAGTGTGGGGGCGGGGGGAGGTGTTGAATTGGTATCTCACAAAATTGGTATCTCACGAAATTGGGAACACTTTTTTTTCGATATATGTCTGGCCTAGAGAACTAAAATTATGTCTTCAATCTTGTATTAGGTGGGTGCGAGTCGTAGGTATTGCTCACAGGTTCACATGATGTCTGTGCGCGAGTGCCCCTGTCGAGAGTGTGTGATTAGTGAAGCGCTAGGGGAGTTTGAAGCAGTCAAAGAAGTTGTACAATTGTGTTCGTCAGGTGGAGACAAAGTACAAGAGTATACATACGCAGGTTTCTACAGTTACAAGTGATTCGATAAGCTGGGATTTGGGTTTCAGACTTTCTGGGCAGGCATAAGTCAAGACGCAAAATGAAATGAGGACGAGTGCAAGTGTCTTGGGTAAGGGAGGTACAGTTCATCTCCCAGTTATGATCCAGATGTTATGTGCTCTAATCATCTGCTAGCCATACGTGCATTTCTGCATCCTTGTTAAGTCCCAAGTTGATTGTTTTGAATTTCAAAATAAGTTTACTTTCTCGTCTTCTCAGTCTCTTTTCTCGGTCTCCGCCTCTTCTGGCTGGATGGACAATTTCCAGACCAAAGAAAATAAATTATTTTTTGTGGTGGTGTTTGTCATGAAAATGTTCTGTTAGTGGATGACCGGAGTTGTGCTTATGTATGTTTCGGTAGTGTTCCTGAATCCGGGTGCTCAATGGTCGTATCGGGCTACCAATATATGGGAGATTGCAAGGACAGATGATTACGTAGATGGTGAATTTGCTGTTGCAGTCAATCCATTCTTTAATGGTAAATTCCTTTCCTTGTGTTATCTGTACCTGTGTTGTTTTACTTCGGCTTAGTTTGCAAATGCTGCAATTTTTGCATGTGTGGAATCCTGGTGGTCTATCCAAAAATGTGGTGACCGGATTCCTTTTATCCTCAAATTCAGAATTGCAGAAGGTTTTTAAGGTTAGGTGCTCGTCTACATGTCATTTCTGGGTAGGTTTTTGAGATGTTCGGTTAGGCTCGGTGTTTGTTGCAAAAGGTGCCAGTGTAGTTTCAAGCTTTGTGTTATTTGGGGATGACCATTGTTGTAGTCTGTAATAAAGCAGATCATTGTGTTGCTCTCTTGTCTTCTTTTAGGTTGGAACATCTGTTCCGTTCCATTTGGGCCACTGTGGTCATGGTGTTGTTCAGTGTAGTATGTTCATACCCTCGCTGGCTCAGTCTAGACACAATTTCTTCTCCATTTTCTTTAAATATCTCATCCTCGCTGCAGTTTCTGCGGGTTCTCAAAAATTCCCCTTTTGTGATGTTCCTGATATTGTGACGTGGATGACAACTATCCGCTCTTAATATAGAGTTGCCCGCTGTATCTTTTCTGAACAGTTTGCTCTGTAGGGTGTCATTCCTAACATAGTGTCACGTCCAGGAAGTTGATCTCCTCCTTTGAGAATGTGTGTGGTTTTGATCCCCCATGGATTTGTATCTAGTTGTTCCAGGAATCTTATGAGCAATGTTTTGTCTCCTTGTATTTGAACATTTAACTGCCAACTAAATTGCAAGCTCCAGGGCTTCTGGACCCTGATTGCTCTCTAAGTGACTATGAAAAGATGTGTGGGTGTATTGCGAACTTCTGAGTTTCTTTTTCGGGACTGAATGGTGAATTTATCCAAGGGGAGGGGTGAAAGGGTGTTTTGATTAACGTTCTGGTGCTGGTGGGAATGCCTGCCTAGAAGATGTTTAAAAAATGTAATAAAATGGCTGTTGCAACAATCAAATGTGTATTAGTAAATGAAGGCAAAGTATATCCTCAATGAAGGAATGCCCTTTCAGGTGCTCGATGAATCGGCAGTTATTCAGAGAATAACCATAAAAGCAGGTCAGCAATTACCAATATTGGTGTACATCTTTCAAACTTGCTTTACTTAATTGAAAAGAGCTATCAACTTTTTGCTGTGCAATGCTGCATAGATGGGCAAAAAATGTTTAGGGCAAATGCAGTTTGGGTGGGTACATTTAAAAGTTGGTAATAGTGATGGCAGTTGAGATGGATTCAGATGTTGTTAATCAGTTATTTAATATAGAGCTCAAAATCAATAAATGGTGATTGAGTGCTGGCAAATCAACTAGAAAATATAGGTCTCTAAAGACATTCTCAATGGCATAAGGATGTTAATGCCCCATGGCTTTATTTTCTAGCTTCTGCTGGGATGATCTTGGAACACACTAGAATGTTGTTGCCCTATTCACTTTCAAAATATATTGGCTTGATTTAACGTCTAAAGTGCATTTGAAGTTTTCCCACCTTCTTTTTCTAACATTTAAAGTGAAATGTGTTGCAGGCAGGCTTAGACCCGCATAATTTATGCATAGTATGCATGCCACCATCACATTTGAGTCAAAATTGTGAATTTTTTTATTACAAAATTCAAATAGAACCCAAAGAACAGGGCATGAATTCATCTCTGGGGAAGCTGTAAGAGCCCAAGGTGAGGGAGTGCAAGAAAGAGATGACCAGAAAAGATACTGTGACCTGACAATCTCTGTACAAAACACTTGAAAAGGGGTATATATATAAATGCAGAAGAAGCAGCATCGCCACCCCTGCCATTCTGAGCCCTTCTGTGGCTCTAGCTGGAAGTTATACATTTTGACATCACAACATGGCACCTTATCAGTCTGCTCGCCCTTGAAGGCCAGCTCCACTGCAGGTTTGATGTCACCGTCAAAGAACAGAGACATCTCCAGGTCGAAGGAGAAAATCTCCAGTCAACAAAAGATTAGACATCTAGAAACTCCTCACATGGCTTGTCGCCAAGATCATCACCTTAAAGGCACTGCATCAAGGAGATCAACATCTATGCATTCGATGTTGGCAGTGCTGTCAGATTTCATCATTTATGGATGACTGTCTTCTCATCATCTCCGGTCATATCCTTTGCTATCAAAGCCTCAGTAGTAAAGATACCAGTGGAATATCCACTGCATGTTCCCTTTTCATCTCTGTACCTTCCTCCAAAAGTGTGCATGGTTCAAAAGCATACATCAATGTCTCAAATCAAGAGGATGACTTTACCAGATGATCTAAATCTTCCCTTTGGAGACATGCCAAATGTATAACTTCTATTCATGGAGCACCCTCGGAAACCGAAAAGGTAGAGGTCTCCCTTTACTCTTATAAGGTGTGACTTTTTGGATTCAATTTCATCTTATTTATCCTACACACCTACTTCACAAATGTGTTCTCCAAGAAAGGCCTTCACCTGTTGATAGCAAAACGGTCTACCAGGATGTTTTGCCGAGGGGTACTATAAAACAGAACATTCCAGTTGCAGTGTAATAGACTTAAGTCTCTGATATAATAAAGACCCTAGATATTCGCTTGACACCTAGACCGCTTTTGCTGTAGGTTTCTTGATTTGCAGAACTGGCAGAAGAAAAAAATCCAGCTAGGACCAAAATGCAAGCCACCTGAGCTAACCTCCTATTTTCTCCATCAAGAAACCTAACCTTGCTTGACCAGAATGAGACTGCATGTTTTAGCTCCCAACACATCTGTTCCTTTCTTGAGAGACAGAGAACAAATATATACATGTATCAGGAAAGAAAGTCTGTGGCATGGCAGTGAATAGCCAGGGGTATATTGTCTCTGGAAAGGTATAACAGAGCACTTTAGGAGATACCACAGGCCTTTACAGTGACCTCTTTGGTAAACTCAAACATTTTTGAAGTTATGCAGGAATGACTTTTAGTCTTCAACAAGATCATTAGGAACTCCCTTAACTAATCAGGTTTAGACATCTCAGAGGTCTGGCACACTATCTCTCCAAGGCGATCCTCGTGGCTTTGCCTCACTTCCTTAAAACCAGATTTGCAGTTGAAGATTTTGAATCTCCCTTTCACTGCTTTCTCCTGTTTGGACCCAACACAAATGACAAGATGTAATTTATGAGAAAAAATACAGACAAAAAGACAAGGTTTTACAAATGGCAAAATATACACTGTGACTACTGTAACTAACTAAGGCAAAGGATTCAATCCCCTCTGTGGCCATGTGATTCTCAAACCCAAGTCTAACAGCAGCAAGAACAGCCTCTAAACCATAGTAGATCCTCAGGGACAGAAAACGACACTCTTTTCTGTGAAAATGCAGTCTCATTTTAAACAGTGACTGCCTCTGTACAAGAGTGGTAAGACATTATTTCCAACAAGTTGGTTTTGTAATTGATTCAGAGCAGTTATACACTCCAATTCTCCTCCTCTCTCCATTCCTCCAAGTCCCGTACCAAAGCATCGGCTGCGCATATTACGAAAGGAAGCTGCAACACTACAGCAGAGTTATGCAGTAAAATAATTTCTTCCTCTCAGAGCTGTTAATGCATCTATTCTTTTTTTTAATTTATTTTTTACAAGTTTATTATTGAGGTTAACACATACAGGGGAAGTACACCATGGGGGGGACACATTTTTTTACCTGTGTACATTAGATCAATAAAGGATTTGACTTAACCAAGTTACACTCCACTTTGTTGCAAGTTCGCAGAGTCCAATCTCTACAGACAGGCAGATAATGCCATAGTTAATGTTCGTCATTTTCTGGTGTGATCCTGGCTGTTGTTTCCTGAGCGGGACATGTAGCAGATGACAGAATTGTGCAAAGTCTCATACATTGTCATGAGGATGACCTTTACCCTTTGTTCTTCATTCATGTGGGTTGCAAACGGGTACCAGATCTTCTCAAATTTTAGTTTGTGATCATGGATCATGGCTGACCATTTGTCTATAGCATTTATGGTACACATATGGGCAATTTCCACATCTGAGGCATGCTCCGGTGAGCAGCCAAAAGTAAATGGGTGATTATTTCCTATTTGAGCGGTCATAAGGTCCCTGATTGCCAGGGTTTCATAGAAGTATCAAGAGAAGCTCATGTGGAAGGGTGATATTTGTAATAGCTTGTACATGTGTGAGGACATTGTGCCTGAATGTTTGTATGTGAGTGCATGATCGCCATGTGTATTGGAGTCCCCCATTCACCGCAGCCTTTGCAACATGTATCCAGGCTGCCAAACATCTTATGCAGTCGTGTGGAGGGAAAGGTACCATTGTGTCAACAACTTATATGCATTCTCCCTGTGATGTATGTTTGTAGAGGACTCCGCAGCCCTCTGCCCTCGTCCAGATAGCTTTTCAAGTATCCTCTGAGATTTTAGTCTTTAGTTCTCTCTCCCATATGGAGATGGTAGCGAGCTTCTTTCGGGGACTATGTTCTAGGATGTAGCAATAAGCCCAGGAAATAACCCTGCACACAAAGTTACTGAAAATGTGTTCTAGATAGGTCTTACCCCTACAGATGTTGTCACAGAATGTTCTCCCACCAACCCATTGTAAGGCTTGTGTGAGCCTATAGTCATCTCTTCTGCCCAGGTTCAATTATTCCGTCAGGACCCCCTCTCTAGTCTGGAGATCGCCATCATTGTTACAGTCCTTTTGGAGAGGGGGATCTCCCTGGTTCCAGTCGTGGGACCCTGGGTCTTTCATGCTAGGGTGAAAGTCTTAGGTTGTTAACCAGTGGGGTCAGAGAAAAGTGTAGTGAGAGAAAATACTTTTTTTTACAGAATCCTTATTGCCAGTAGTCAAGTAACTTCATAATTGTACGCAGAAGGGTGTGGAACTCTGAGCCAGTCCTGTGTGCCAGCCATAATAAATCTGAGTGGGAAGGCTGAGAATGTCTGCTCGACTTTTATCAAAAATGCATTATCTGTGTTATAGTTCCAGTCCAAGGATGGGTACCCAGGTATAGATAGTAACATTGGGCAAGCCTTGGCCCTCCTCGTCTGTTGGGTGGGAGAGGGTCAAGTGCATCACTCTTGGGGATTTACCCTGCCACACAATGTCCAGCATTTTTTGCCAGAATAGTAACTGTGTTGCTCTGGGTATCGTTAGTGGAAGTGTCTGGATTATGCAGGGCAAGTGGGGCATGAAATTCATTTTCAAAATGTTCAGTCTGCCTTTCCCAGAGCTCTTGTTGTTTGGCCCCTCAATATAAATCGTAAATAGGATGTTGAGTAGTGGAGGAATTTTGCCATCATACGATGCCTGTGTGTGGGCTTGCAGGTTGACTCCTAAGTATCTCATGGCTTCCCCAGTCCATGAAGGCTGCCTCTTCTAGTGGCACTCATCAGTTCACGTGGACCCGAAAACCTTTATACCGTGTGATTTTGAGTAGTTGACTTTAAAGCCAGAAACCATGCAAAGCAGTACAGCTCCAGTTTAAGTGTAGGAATAGTTGAGGTACTGATCTGTTGACACCCCACCTTCTGGCTCTCTTCAGAGACTCAACCCAAGAGGGTATTCTCCCGTCTGACTCGAGAATGGCCACGATCGTGCCTATATATAAACAGGGCAGGCCCCCTGGAGCCTGCGCATCGTATAGACCAATCTCCCTCCTCAATGTGGAGGCTAAGCTCCTGGCTACGGTCCTGGCCCTTCGCCTATGCCAGGTTATCTCTGGCCTAGTACACCAGGACCAGACTGGATTCCTACCGGACAGGGCCACTAGGCAAAACCTATGGCGGACGCATAACTGGATCATGGAGGTGCAGCTGAGGGAGGATCCACATATGTTTCTCTCTCTTGACGCTGAAAAAGCGTTTGACGCCGTTCACTGGCCCTTTCTGGAGGCGACGCTGGTTAAATTCGGTGTCGGCCCCAATTTTAGGAAGTGGGTAGGACTTCTATATCTGAACCCCAGAGCCCGGGTTAAAGTGAACGGAATGCTGTCTGACGATTTTCCTATTAAAAGGGGGACCCGGCAGGGTTGCCCCTTGTCCCCGCTGTTATTCGCTCTTACTGTTGAAATAGTGGCCTGTGAGATCCCTCGGGCGGAAGAGGTGCGAGGCTTTCGTATAACACAGGCTGACCTGCAGGAGGAAAAGATTTAGCTCTACACGGACGATATTCTCCTATATGTGTCACAACCTGCCGCTACGGTCCCTGCGCTATTCAAACTCCTATATAGGTATGGTTCCTTCTCGGGGTACATGATAAACTGGCACAAATCGATTTTATATAGCCCGCGCCTGGAGGAAGAGTGACCCCTGCTACCGGGCGACCTCCAGGTCACCCAGTGAGGGTTTACATATCTGGGGATCTACCTGACTACCGACAAACATATTTCATATCAAAAAAACATCCAGAGAGTGATTAGGAACTTTGCAGATGATGCCCTTAGATGGAAGTCCCTCCCCCTCACGATCTTAGGCCGGGCTGCAGTGTTTAAGATGATCACTCTGCCCCGCTTCCTGTACGCCCTACAGAATGAATACTTCCCCCTCCCTAGACAGACATTCCAAGTAATAAATGCAGAACTACGCACATTACTGTGGTTAGGGAAACAACCAAGTATAGCCCTAGCTACGCTTCAGAGGAATCAATACAATGGAGGGATCTCCCTGCCGGTCGTGGAGGCATATTATTGGGCTGAACACCTAGCACCGATAAATGAGTGGCTCCACGCGTCTGCGGACCACCTGCCGTATAAGCTGGAAAGGGCCACCATGGCATGCCACTCTAGCCTACACTACTTGTATGGGGGAGTCAGGAAGAGACGGCTGCTCCCGGCCACGCAGATAACTATAGAGGTCTGGGATAGGGCAACAGAGATGATGGGGTGGACGCATAAACCGACCAAGCAGACCCCGGTATGGACCTGCACGTGGCTGAGAGAACTCCATAAACTCACCGGCTTTAGCGGGTGGGATGATATTGGGATCTCATCGTTGGGGGACCTGGTGGCAAGAGGAGAGCTTAAAACGTATGGGACCCTGAAGGTGGTACGGACTGGAAAACCAACTGTGTTTATGTTGATTCTAAATGCAAATACAAATATTATTTTTTTTTAAGTGTAGGAATAGTTTGCTTTGGGTCAGTCTCAAAACCAAGGATATCATCTGCAAATAAGACTAGTTTATGTTCCTTGTTTCCCACCTTCAGTCCGTGGATGTTGCAATTGCGCATGAAATTTGCCACCAGGTGTTCCATTGTTACAGCAAAGATTAAGGGGTAGTGGGGGAACCCTTGACTTGTTCCCCCGGATAGTGGTATTTCTTGTGTATATTCACTTTTGATCTTGATTTTAGTTGTTGGTTTTTGATAGTTTGCTTGAATTAATATGTTCATTTTGGAGCCGAGATGTCTCTTTCCGAGCAGCTTCCATAAGTATAACCAATCCTCACTGTCGAAGGCCTTCTATGCATCAAGTGGGAAAGGGGCCATTGATCAATGTAGCCGAGAGGCAAATTCAGTGGCTAGACAGGTGTTCTCGTTAGCTTGTCTATTTTTAGTAAACCCTGACTGCTGGATGGAAACGAGGTGAGTCCAAATGTGATGAAGTCGTAGTACCAGTATTGAAGAAAATATTTTCATGTTGCAGTTAAGGAGAGTGATATGCCCATACAGTGTGCAAAGTAACAGTTTTTTTCAGGTTTAAGGAGGAGTGTGAGATGATAGCCCGTCATGTTGTCTGTAACAGTCACTGAAGTCAAGGAGTAGGTGAATACTTTTGTAAAGGGTTTGACGAGTAGTGAGGCGTATGCGTTCTTGAAGCCGTCCAAGTGTTCTTGCACCTCTCCAATGGAAGCATCTTCCTGTGAAGAGCCACATCTCACTCTCCCAAGTTTGGGAGAGAAAATCTGTAAGGGATTCGTCCTGAGATGTCTTGTTAACTTCTGGTGGCAGTCCAGGGTTGAGTAATAATGTTGTAAGATTCAGGTAATCTCTGACTTTTCTCTGACTGTATGGCCTTCATCGTCTTTAATTGCATTTATATAGTTTCCTGTTGAGCACCTGTCGGAGCTTAAAGGCTAATAGCCTATTTGCCTCATCACCGTTTTCGTATAGGTTTGGTTAATGTTTAGTGATTTAATTTTTTTGCTACATCCTTCATTTGTAATTTTTCTGGCTCCCCACTGATTCTGCGCAAGTCCTGCATGATTCTAATAAATCCTTTTTGCAAATGTCCTGTCTTGGCTTAGGAGAGCTGTAGTTATAGAGCTACTCTTTTTTGCTTGGCTTGGTGTTCAAATGCAGCTGAATGAGATATTAGTTTGCTTCTAAATACTGCCTTGACTGCTTCCCACAGGGTAGAGTGGTTAACTTTACCATTATCATTTTCTACAAAAGTAATGTTCAATGGCTTCTTTAATAAGGTCCCCAAAGGATGGATCTCTCATGGCAATTTCATTGATTATCCAGGACTGCGAAAAGGGTTTTTGCTGGTTAGGGAGTTCATCATAAGCCAGATGGGACCATGGTCTGCCATAGAATTGCTGTCAGATTAGCCTGGGTAGCTGCTTCTGGATGTTAGGAAGTAGTCAAGTCAGGAGTAGGTCCTGTTTGATGGAATAAAACATGAAGTCTTTCTCAACGGGCTTGTGGTGGTGACATACATCTGCTGGATTTAGGTCTGCAATCCTCAAAACTAGTGAGGGTTGCATGTCACTGTGTTTTGGGTGGGACGTGTCTGACAAAGAGTCTAGTAATGCGGTATAGATTCCCCGCATTATGATGTCTCCTGTGGCAAAGTGAGAGATTTTGGTCAAGAGAGCAGCGTAGAAGCTCCCTTTGTCCTCTTTTGGATCGTAGAGAGAGATTTTAGTCAGCGGAGTCCAGTATAATTTGCTTCGGATGCCCACTTGGTGGCCTTCCCAATTGGTATATGTATCTTCAATATGGAAGGTAAAATCGATTTGTTTAAAGTATAGCCACCTGTCTAGTTTGGCATCTGTATGATACATGGGATAGTGAGGGGTACCAATAATATCTAAGTTGCTTAGTGTGCTTTGAGTAGGTGGGTTTCCTACAGTAATTCTACACCCAGCTCTTTGAGTTTAAGCTAATGGACAACTGCTCATCCTTTAATCGGGGAATTAAGATCTTGCACTGTAAGCGAGACAATCCTCAAAGGTGTAATTTTGTCAATGACTAGGAGATGCCTTCACCTATGCCTTTTTATTTGATATGATGATCAGATGGCTGGCCCTAATGGTGAGTGGGTTGACGTGACATTTCAAGCTTAGTAGAGTGTGGCCATTGGCAATACTGTTTTTATTAGTGGTAGTCTCAGTATGTGTCTGCATGTATTTTATGAACCAGGTCAACTCCGTAAAATCAGAACAAGGAATTTGAGGGGTAGGTTGGGAGTAGGTCAAGGCCCCATCAAGGGTTAAGGTTTGTGGGTATAACGTGTGAGACATCTGAGAAGGTAATAACTAAGAAACAAGACATAAGGGGTCTGGCTCCAAGGTCGATTTTGAGAAGCATTTCCCCTTATTCATAGACGATGTAGAAACTGTTGTCCGCAAAGTGAACATTCATTTCAAGGCATGTGTGACTATAGATACTCATGCTTTGCATAAGTTTGCCATCTAGTTGTGCTCAGATGATTACAAGTTGTTTTTCTTCGAAGAAATATGTTCAAGTCAATGTGACTCCACCCTTTAAAAACAATGCGCATGGGCATCAACTCCATTTTTAGATTGTTTATTTCAGCTGGATGTACTCCCTCTCGCTCCAGTTCGAAATCGTTTTTTCGACCTCTGTTGCATTAGCTAGTTACCTACATTCAACTGTATTATTTCTGTCTGTAGTTTTTTTAAATAACTTTGACGGGTCCGTATCATCAAATAACCTCTTAACCTACGGGCCATTCCAGGCTTCATCATTTTCACTGTCATCTCGCCAAGAAATTGTGCTGCCAATGGGCCACACTCTGTTCCGTTTCTGTCAGCAGTGCTGCTCCAAATGTTTCCATACAGATCTACTTTCGGTGTGTAACCTGTACCTCTTGCCTGATCATTGAGAAGACACTTGCGAAGCGGGTAAATCGTTTTGGTCATAGACAAATCTTCCTGGCCGGCCTGCACGTCTTCTCGAGATGCAGCGCAAGAACACCGACGACACACCAGATATCTTCGGTCCGCAACACAATCAAGATGAGGAGGCATCTGCAGCTCAGGAAGGATTCGTATGCATTCACAATTCCGAATCCAAACAGGAGTAAGACTCAGAAATGGTAGAATCCTTCAAAAAAAAAGTTAGATTGTGAGTATCACTGCCCCTGATCCAAAACATAAAAAAATCACTTGCCACTGACAAACGTGCTCTCGGGTCATGAAATTGTGTCCAAAACGCTCTGGGACAAGACGTGCAAAGAGGAGTAATCATAGGACGGTATTAGACACTCCCAGGACCTACAGACACCGTTCTGTGAATTATCTTGAGGACGTCTTGTCCTAGAGCGTTTTGGACACAATTTCACGAGATTTGGAATGTATTCCCTCCACTCCGCTTCAATGTTGCCATAGTTTAGCAACGGTTTCGACCTCAGTATAACTTTTCATTACTCATTCACTCAATACTACATAGGATTTAACTTAGATTTTGGAGCTTCACTGCTCCAAGATGGCCAGCCGTTTCCTTCATACTATTATGCATCTGTTTCATCACTTATAAATTGGGTGTATATATTTGTGACCATGCAGATACCCCAGTGCTTTGGTATATGATCCTTGATACACTTTGGGTTCAGGACTGCACCATCCACTTAGCTTTTTTGGAGGCAGCGGTACTTTCAAACATTTACTTTGCTCCATTTCAAGATGGCCGACGCCATTTCTTTGAATTGTTAGAGTAAGCGGGTTTAGTCCTAAGACTATATCTACGGTCTCTCCAGTATTTAGGCGGGAATCTCAGCAGGCCAAACTCTTCTGCGGACACGCTGGAGGCAGCCTTGCTACTGAACAGAGGTAAGTGCCTGTGTTAGAATCCCCTGTAGCACTCAGCGATGGCATACTTTATACTCCTGAGACGCGCACCCTTAACTTGTGGTTCGCTCCTTAATAGTATTACATGGGGAGGACATATATAGTGATTGTAACAAAATACCCATCTTCCTTTTATTGTGTTTAGGGTTTGCGTTTATGCCAGCAAAAACTTAGTTGCTGGCAAGAGAGACTTACTTAGCCGCCAAAGAGTGGTTATACTATACCACGTCTTTATTCTTCATGATGGATTTATGATTTATACACATTCGCCGCTATTCGGCTTCGGTCCGAATCGCGGGACATTAGTCAGCCCCCTTCCCTATCGGTTGTAGAACGAGACAGTGCTGCCCCCTGTCTCCGCTGCTGTTCGCCTTGGCTGTGGAGCCCTTAGCAGCCTGGGTGCGAGGAGACCCTCTGATCCAGGGCTTCGAGTGGTCACAGTCCCAAATCGACCGCATCGCACTATACGCAGATGATGTGTTGTTTTTTATGACTGACCCATGCTTCTCGGGATCCCGAATCCTACTGATCCTCAGAGTATTCAACGAGACCTTAGGGCTCAATACTAATCCCTCAAAATCAGTACTCTTTCCAGTATGTGGGATTCAGGGACACTGGGCCTGGGCGGTGCAGCTATCACACGCGTCCCGGGGTTTTAAATACTTGGGCATCTTCATTTCGCCCTGTCCGAAGACCTCGTGGGCACACATTAATCCACTTGTTACCGGTCTATGAGATAAGAGGGCAATGTAGTTGAATCTTCCACTTTCGCTATATGAGCACTCAGTGATTTTTAAAATGGTCTCACTACCCAGAATATTATATAGGCTAGAGAACTTCCATTACGACATACCTTGCACACGGTTTGTGCAGGTTGATGCTGTACACAATAAATCCCTATAGAACGGAGGGGTGGTGGAGTGGCGCTAAGTACGTGCACGCAGTCAACGTACTGCAGTGGTATTGCATTAGCGGATGTATACGCCTACTATGCAGCGTCCCATCTTTTGATCATTAACAAATGGTGGCATAACTCGCCTACAGACCCCGCTTTTGCACATGAGCGTATAGCAATGGAGGGTACCCCCCTTCTACAGCTCCTGTACAGCAATGGGAACCTGGATTTTCTAACCTCAGCCAGCAGGACCGTGGTTTGGCTATGGAGGTATATGTTGAGACATA
Organism: Lissotriton vulgaris; assembly: GCF_964263255.1. NCBI lineage: Eukaryota > Metazoa > Chordata > Amphibia > Caudata > Salamandridae > Lissotriton > Lissotriton vulgaris. Next base: position 1,184,790,541 of record NC_141685.1, on the reverse strand, counting down.
TCGGGTGGCAGGGATGTCTGACAAATTAGACTCCGCTGTGGCATGGCACCTATCTAGGTCCCGTTGCAGCATTATCAGGATTCTATAAGTGGGATCTGCTGGGTATTTCTACTCTGTGAGATGTTATGCAGGGCACCACCCTAAAATCGTCCCAACAACTACAGGCAGGTTTCCAGCTACACAGGACACAATTTTATAAATACCTCCACCTGAGGCATGCACTCGCTCCGCTAATTCACTCACTCTATACTTTGCCCAAATTTCATCCTCTTGAAGGCCGCCGGCTGATGGGTCCTGGGAGTTCATAAGACCCGTCAGATATATCAGACATTGACCACCCATGCCCGTACAACATTACACAAGACTAAAGGTGCATGGCTTGAGGACTTACCTGACTTGACCTATGACGACTGGACAGAAGCCCTGGCCAGCCCCCGGGGTGCGGCATTGTCTACACTTTACCGCCTCATCGAATTACAGTATATGCATCGCATATATTTCATACGATCCCGCCTATAGAAAAAGGGTGCTATCCAGTCCCCTGTGTGTCTTAGATGCGAGAGGGTGGAGGGGATCTTCATGCACATAGTTTGGAGCTGTAGCGCATTGCAGCCATTCTGGTGCAAGATTGCGTCCTGCCTGGGCCGAGTCCTATCGTGGGATGTTCCGCTTCATCCAAGGTTGTTCCTACTCCATAGTACTGATGGGTATAGCGGGAATCGATATAAGCAACATCTGCTCTTCCTAGCCCTCACACTTGTCAAACAAGTCATTGCCCAGTTGTGGAAAGGAACGTCCCCTCCAACAATAGGTGGGTGGAAAAAGGCCCTGGATAGATGCATGGGAGCTGAGATTGCGGTCTTCCAGGCCCGGGGCTGTCCCCAGAAGCATAGCAAGATATGGTCCCGCAGGGCAACTTACCAGGGCATAGACCTACCCCGCTACCATCCAAGGACCCCTTAGAAGACCACCCTCATTCAAACGGTTGCCTATCAAGCATCCTAGACAATGTAACGCTACCGTCTGAACTTGCATACATTCCGATCTACTTAGCTTTGTGGGGTATTAGGACTCCCTGTGCCATGTTTTTGATGTTTTGCCTGCGGGTCCTGCAGGTGTTACAGTTCCATGTATTCATTGGAATATTCTATTCTCAAAATGTATACAGCGGGCCAAGGGCTATTCTGCACCATGAAAATTCAATAAAATGTTATTTAAAAAAAAAAGACGTGGCAAAAACAGTGGGGGCGCTTCAAACTTCTAAATTTCATTGTGCTTTTTGCCACCCATCATTTAAGCTAGTTTTGCCACTACTGACACATCAGCAGCGTCATACAAGGGCCAAACCCAATCCTCACCTTCACCGGTATTTTACAGAGAGTCCTTTAGAAGAAATAATTTCAAAGGTTATTTTTTTTCTTTTTTTTTTTTTTTTAATCCTCATTAGTGTGCGTAGCTCCAGTCTACCAAAACCAAGGAGAAAACCACCACAGAGCGATAGTCCGACTAGTCGTGTATTGTGCCAACTCAGCTTGTAGCTGGTAAGGGAAATTGTAAGACGCAAAGCAGGCCAGTTCCCATCAGCACTATATACGGTGACCAATCTTAAGCCAGCTTAGGATGGTACCTCAGTTGATAGTGCCCGATTTATCGAGACCCCTTTGGTATCAAGACTGTTAATCTTGTTAGCCGGGATAGGCAATGCACACATTAATCATAGGACCTGGGGGGGGGGGGGGGAACCCCAGGTGTGATCAGGACTATCCAAGCATTGCCCAAAACGCTCTGCTGTTCGGATTTCCTATCCTGGCTAGATCAAGTTTGGAAATTTGAAGAAGTGATGTTCGCCATTCATGCACTGTAGGTGGTTGAACGTCTTTCCAATGTCTGCATATCTACCTACGTGCAGCAAGTATGGAATAAAATATCAATTTGGTTGCTGAATTGCAGATTTTATTTCAAAGGTTATGGTTGTGGAAATTCCACATGCAAAGCCTATAACACCAATAACAAACAGTCACATTCTCCACCAACATTTAATGAATGTTTCTGTCACAATGGAAGAACATCACCACAGATCAATGGGTCCTGGATATTAATCAACATGGTTGTTGTCTGGAGCTCATCACCGCTCCTCCAACCATTCCTCCTCCCAAACACAACCTCTCTGTTCAGCACCAGCTTGTGCTTAAAGAAGAGATAGTAGCTCTTTTATCAAAAGGAGCAATAGAGCCAGTTCCAGTACAACAACGGGGAACAGGGGTATATTCCCTATACCTATTCCCAAAAAGGACAGCTTACTCAGACCCATTTTAGACCTCAGAGTATTAAATCAATACATTCTGTCAGAACACTTTTACATGGCCAGTCTTCACAAGGTTATACCTCTACTTCAACAGGGAGATTTCATGGCCACATTTGACCTCAAGGACACCTATTTTAAAATACCCATTCACCCAGTGCATTGCTAGTATCTACGTTTTCTTTTTCCAAGGCAAATATTATGAGTTTTAAAGTACTTCCATTCAGAGTCCAGCTCCAAGGGTATTCACAAAATGTCCATCAGTGATATCAGTGCATCTACGAAGGAAAAACATTCATGGCTTCACTTATCTAGACGACGTGCTTCTAAAAGCACACAGCCTCAAACTATGCAGTCAATATACTCTCCAGACCCTAACTCTTCCACACCAGTTAGGGTTTACAGTCAATCTGTAAAATTCCTATTTACAACCTGCACAAATGCAGCCATATCTAGGGGCCATTTCAACACGTAGCTAGTGCTAGCAACTCCAAATTCAGTCAGAATTCAAAATATTCTGTCCTTCGCAAAACAATTTCAAACCGGAATACACGCTCAAGTCAAAATAATGCTAACACTGCTGGGAATTATGGCATCATGTATAGCCATAGCCAAATGCAAGACTGCATACGACTCCACTGCATTAATGTCTCTCACATCAATGGAATCGGTCACAGGGTCACCTTCAAGATCTAGTGTTGATAGACAGTCGCACACATCACTCTCTTCATTAGTTGAACCTAAACTATCCAAGGGGCGGCCGTTTCTTGCCTGACCTTGTTCTCCATGTAATTCTTACAATAGACGCCTCTCTTGCAGTTTGGGGAGCTCATCTGCAACATCCAACTATATGGGGGGTATGAGATGTACAGCACCTGTATCCCCATTTCAACTATTTGCATGCTTCAAGCTGTTCACCTAGTATTTAAAGCATTCCTAACTCACCTACAGAACAAGGTAGTCCTGGTCCGAACAGACAATATGACAACAATGTATTATTTACAAAAACGGGGTGGGGGGTGCACTCTCTTAAGCTATCACGCCTAGCACAGACCATATGGCTTTTAGCTATATATCACAACATCTGTCTCTTAGCGTAACATGTCCTAGGGACGAACAATCAAGTTGCAGACCTCCTCAATAGAACGCAGCAACAAGACAGCGAGTGGGAACTTCAACCCAAATTACTACTCAGATACTTTTGCAAATGAGGAATTCCTCAAATAGACCTATTCGCCACCACAGAAAATGCAAGATGTCAAAAGTTTGCATCCAGATTCTCACACCCTGTATCTAACGGCAATGCCTTATGGATCAATTGGTCAGGGATATTTGCATACGCTTTTCCCCCTCTCCCACTACTTCCATTTGTGGTCAGGAAGTTACAGCAAACTTCACTCACACTAATACTAGCGGCGCCCTCATGGGCTTGCCAACCATGGTCCACCACCCTATTGGAACTTTCTCAGGTGCCACACAAGACGTTTCCTCTCTTCTCCGATCTTCTCACTTTCTGCCAATTGCACAAAAATAAGGAAGTCTTAATGACAAACCCAAATTCCTTCCTAAAATTGTCTCTCATTTTCATATGAACAATTCCATTGAATTGCCTGTGTTCTTGCCAAATCTGGACTCTGTGGCAGAATGAGCTTTTCATGCTTTAGATGTTGAAAGAGCTTTAATGTATTATATTGATAGAACTAAATGTTTTAGAAAAACTAAGCAAATATTTGTTGCCTTCTCACCTCCACTCACTGGAAAACCAATTTCAAAAAATGTAATTGCTAAATGGATAGTTAAGTGTATCCAAACATGTTATGCTAAAGCTAAACGAGAACTATCAGTTACCCCTTTAGCTCACTCCACTAACAAAGCTGGTGCTTCTATGGCATTTTCAAGGAACATTCCAATTGCTGAAAGATGTAAAGCAGCAACTTGGTCTACACCACATACTTTTACTAAACATTATTGTATGGTTGTAGCAGCACAACAATAATGAGTTGGCCTGCTGTACTACATAGTCTATTTCAAATAACTCCAACTTCCACAGGATAGCCATCGCTTTGGGAGAGGGACTGCTATACAGTCTGACAGCCTGACATATATTTGTCAAGTAATTATATTTTTCAGAGTTTTCTAATTTTTGGAAGAGTTTTTCTGTCAAAATGTCTGCTGTCTTCATCATCTGGCAGGAAGATAACTTCATCTGACGCCCAGAAGATATGTGTGGTTTGTTTGTCTCCTCAACACCTCACTAAAGACTGTGACCATTGTAAGAAAATGTCAAAAAGAACCCCAGAAACAGAGACGGCATCATACTGCGTGGCTGGATGGAGGACATGCAGCAGACCAGAAGAGGGAGAGAAGAAAGATAATGTATAATTCTTCTTCCCACCAGTCTCCACAAAGAAAGAAATCGGGTACAGACTTCAACAAAATGAGATCTGATTCCAAGAGCTTTCCTTAACCACACTGCCATCATGCTCATCAACGTCATGTATCCATGTCAAGGACATCAATGTTGCTGTCAAAATGTATGGCTCCATCCTGCTCGCCTTCAAAGGACGGCTCTACATCAACAGGACTTACTGTCACTGTTCGACATCTTGATCGATGACAGCCCCAACTTCAGCGTCTAAGACTATCAGAGCACCTCCATCCAGATCCCACCACTCGACATTGAGATCCCACCGGTCCACGTCCAGGTCAGTACAGCCAGCATCAAAGTCCCTGCAGTTGACGTCGGTGCCAAAGCCAGATTCACACTTTGTCAAAGAGGCTTAAGTCACGCCGAAGTCACCAGCCATGCGTAAGAAACCACATACGAGGTATATGATATCTTTTTCGACATCGAGAGATATTCATATGGGAATTTCATCGTCTTTGTCACATTAGTCAGGGTCATTGCATTGTTCAGACCCTCCATCAGTCGAACAAGACATGAGTTTTCCACCAATCTGTCCTATTATACCTTCAAATGATACTATTCAGTTGCATTTACAGCCCTTAAATCAGTCTCCTATGCCGCAGTGCACCAGAGCGACGTCTGTAACAAATTCACAAATGGAAGGCTCCATCACCAATAAAAGCACCACCTCCAAGACAAGTATTACCCAGAACTATGATGTGATCCACAAGATCAACATCACTGGACACTGCATCATCTTATACTCCAACTTCCCTGGCTCACTCTCCATCTAGAATTTCATAGGTAGATGACATTCTAACATTTCATGATGCCCTGGTGAGGGAGCCGCTAAACTCAACATACAAGTTGACACCCATCAGCCATCTGTGTAAGTAATATTAGAGACCGCCCAGAGCTACGCCTAAACTTCTTCTCCCACTGTTTCCGGGCCTTGAGGAGATTGTACAGGAAAAAATCTTAAACACAGCCAGAGTTAACTTTGAAACACCTAGGCTGCTTAAAAAATATAAACCTTCGCCTCAGGATCCAGAGTTTCCCAGATCAGGTCCTAAACCAGATTCGATCATTGTGTCTGCAGTGAGAAGAAGGCAGGTCTTGGTTCCAGAAACTACAGCCTCACCAGACCAAGAAAGCAAGTGGATGGATGCTGTCATCAAGCAAATGTGTGGTACAGCATTGACTCATCTACGCAAACCCCAGGTGTGATCACGACTATCCAAGCATTGCCCAAAACGCTCTGCTGTTCGGATTTCCTATCCTGGCTAGATCAAGTTTGGAAATTTGAAGAAGTGATGTTCGCCATTCATGCACTGTAGGTGGTTGAACGTCTTTCCAATGTCTGCATATCTCCCTACGTGCAGCAAGTATGGAATAAAATATCAATTTGGTTGCTGAATTGCAGATTTTATTTCAAAGGTTATGGTTGTGGAAATTCCACATGCAAAGCCTATAACACCAATAACAAACAGTCACATTCTCCACCAACATTTAATGAATGTTTCTGTCACAATGGAAGAACATCACCACAGATCAATGGGTCCTGGATATTAATCAACATGGTTGTTGTCTGGAGCTCATCACCGCTCCTCCAACCATTCCTCCTCCCAAACACAACCTCTGTTCAGCACCAGCTTGTGCTTAAAGAAGAGATAGTAGCTCTTTTATCAAAAGGAGCAATAGAGCCAGTTCCAGTACAACAACGGGGAACAGGGGTATATTCCCTATACTTCCTATTCCCAAAAAGGACAGCTTACTCAGACCCATTTTAGACCTCAGAGTATTAAATCAATACATTCTGTCAGAACACTTTTACATGGCCAGTCTTCACAAGGTTATACCTCTACTTCAACAGGGAGATTTCATGGCCACATTTGACCTCAAGGACACCTATTTTAAAATACCCATTCACCCAGTGCATTGCTAGTATCTACGTTTTCTTTTTCCAAGGCAAATATTATGAGTTTTAAAGTACTTCCATTCAGAGTCCAGCTCCAAGGGTATTCACAAAATGTCCATCAGTGATATCAGTGCATCTACGAAGGAAAAACATTCATGGCTTCACTTATCTAGACAACGTGCTTCTAAAAGCACACAGCCTCAAACTATGCAGTCAATATACTCTCCAGACCCTAACTCTTCCACACCAGTTAGGGTTTACAGTCAATCTGTAAAATTCCCATTTACAACCTGCACAAATGCAGCCATATCTAGGGGCCATTTTCAACACGTAGCTAGTGCTAGCAACTCCAAATTCAGTCAGAATTCAAAATATTCTGTCCTTCGCAAAACAATTTAAAACCGGAATACACGCTCAAGTCAAAATAATGCTAACACTGCTGGGAATTATGGCATCATGTATAGCCATAGCCAAATGCAAGACTGCATACGACTCCACTGCATTAATGTCTCTCACATCAATGGAATCGGTCACAGGGTCACCTTCAAGATCTAGTGTTGATAGACAGTCGCACACATCACTCTCTTCATTAGTTGAACCTAAACTATCCAAGGGGCGGCCATTTCTTGCCTGACCTTGTTCTCCATGTTATTCTTACAATAGACGCCTCTCTTGCAGTTTGGGGAGCTCATCTGCAACATCCAACTATATGGGGGGTATGAGATGTACAGCACCTGTATCCCCATTTCAACTATTTGCATGCTTCAAGCTGTTCACCTAGTATTTAAAGCATTCCTAACTCACCTACAGAACAAGGTAGTCCTGGTCCGAACAGACAATATGACAACAATGTATTATTTACAAAAACGGGGGGGTGCACTCTCTTAAGTTATCACGCCTAGCACAGACCATATGGCTTTTAGCTATATATCACAACATCTGTCTCTTAGCGTAACATGTCCTAGGGACGAACAATCAAGTTGCAGACCTCCTCAATAGAACGCAGCAACAAGACAGCGAGTGGGAACTTCAACCCAAATTACTACTCAGATACTTTTGCAAATGAGGAATTCCTCAAATAGACCTATTCGCCACCACAGAAAATGCAAGATGTCAAAAGTTTGCATCCAGATTCTCACACCCTGTATCTAACGGCAATGCCTTATGGATCAATTGGTCAGGGATATTTGCATACGCTTTTCCCCCTCTCCCACTACTTCCATTTGTGGTCAGGAAGTTACAGCAAACTTCACTCACACTAATACTAGCGGCGCCCTCATGGGCTTGCCAACCATGGTCCACCACCCTATTGGAACTTTCTCAGGTGCCACACAAGACGTTTCCTCTCTTCTCCGATCTTCTCACTTTCTGCCAATTGCACAAAAATAAGGAAGTCTTAATGACAAACCCAAATTCCTTCCTAAAATTGTCTCTCATTTTCATATGAACAATTCCATTGAATTGCCTGTGTTCTTGCCAAATCTGGACTCTGTGGCAGAATGAGCTTTTCATGCTTTAGATGTTGAAAGAGCTTTAATGTATTATATTGATAGAACTAAATGTTTTAGAAAAACTAAGCAAATATTTGTTGCCTTCTCACCTCCACTCACTGGAAAACCAATTTCAAAAAATGTAATTGCTAAATGGATAGTTAAGTGCATCCAAACATGTTATGCTAAAGCTAAACGAGAACTATCAGTTACCCCTTTAGCTCACTCCACTAACAAAGCTGGTGCTTCTATGGCATTTTCAAGGAACATTCCAATTGCTGAAAGATGTAAAGCAGCAACTTGGTCTACACCACATACTTTTACTAAACATTATTGTATGGTTGTAGCAGCACAACAATAATGAGTTGGCCTGCTGTACTACATAGTCTATTTCAAATAACTCCAACTTCCACAGGATAGCTATCGCTTTGGGAGAGGGACTGCTATACAGTCTGACAGCCTGACATATATTTGTCAAGTAATTATATTTTTCAGAGTTTTCTAATTTTTGGAAGAGTTTTTCTGTCAAAATGTCTGCTGTCTTCATCATCTGGCATGAAGATAACTTCATCTGACGCCCAGAAGATATGTGTGGTTTGTTTGTCTCCTCAACACCTCACTAAAGACTGTGACATTTGTAAGAAAATGTCAAAAAGAACCCCAGAAACAGAGACGGCATCATACTGCGTGGCTGGATGGAGGACATGCAGCAGACCAGAAGAGGGAGAGAAGAAAGATAATGTATAATTCTTCTTCCCACCAGTCTCCACAAAGAAAGAAATCAGGTACAGACTTCAACAAAATGAGATCTGATTCCAAGAGCTCTCCTTAACCACACTGCCATCATGCTCATCAACGTCATGTATCCATGTCAAGGACATCAATGTTGCTGTCAAAATGTATGGCTCCATCCTGCTCGCCTTCAAAGGACGGCTCTACATCAACAGGACTTACTGTCACTGTTCGACATCTTGATCGATGACAGCCCCAACTTCAGCGTCTAAGACTATCAGAACACCTCCATCCAGATCCCACCACTCGACATTGAGATCCCACCGGTCCACGTCAAGGTCAGTACAGCCAGCATCAAAGTCCCTGCAGTTGACGTCGGTGCCAAAGCCAGATTCACACTTTGTCAAAGAGGCTTAAGTCACGCCGAAGTCACCAGCCATGCGTAAGAAACCACATACGAGGTATATGATATCTCTTTCGACATCGAGAGATATTCATATGGGAATTTCATCGTCTTTGTCACATTAGTCAGGGTCATTGCATTGTTCAGACCCTCCATCAGTCGAACAAGACATGAGTTTTCCACCAATCTGTCCTATTATACCTTCAAATGATACTATTCAGTTGCATTTACAGCCCTTAAATCAGTCTCCTATGCCGCAGTGCACCAGAGCGACGTCTGTAACAAATTCACAAATGGAAGGCTCCATCACCAATAAAAGCACCACCTCCAAGACAAGTATTACCCAGAACTATGATGTGATCCACAAGATCAACATCACTGGACACTGCATCATCTTATACTCCAACTTCCCTGGCTCACTCTCCATCTAGAATTTCATAGGTAGATGACATTCTAACATTTCATGATGCCCTGGTGAGGGAGCCGCTAAACTCAACATACAAGTTGACACCCATCAGCCATCTGTGTAAGTAATATTAGAGACCGCCCAGAGCTACGCCTAAACTTCTTCTCCCACTGTTTCCGGGCCTTGAGGAGATTGTACAGGAAAAAATCTTAAACACAGCCAGAGTTAACTTTGAAACACCTAGGCTGCTTAAAAAATATAAACCTTCGCCTCAGGATCCAGAGTTTCCCAGATCAGGTCCTAAACCAGATTCGATCATTGTGTCTGCAGTGAGAAGAAGGCAGGTCTTGGTTCCAGAAACTACAGCCTCACCAGACCAAGAAAACAAGTGGATGGATGCTGTCATCAAGCAAATGTGTGGTACAGCATTGACTCATCTACGCAATGCCAATTCAGCAGCTTTGTTTTGAAGGCACAATCTGAGAAGGTATGAAATTGTTCATGGACAACCTACCAGACCACCAGCAGCAAGAATTCCTGGAGATGGTTTAAGAGCGCTCTCTTCTCCTCTCTAATCAGGCCATCAGCTCTGCACAGTGGACTCAGTGGAACTGTCTGCCACTGCCTTCTCACATGATAGCTCACCCTGGCGTACGTCTTGGTTAAGACATTCATCCCTCTTTGGACAACGCATAGAAGAGTAGATGCTACATATAAAAAACAAAGCAGAGACACTCAAAGCATTCAGCTTAGAAGAGCAAACTAAAGTCTTTAAGCAGTTCAAGCCCAGAGACAGACAAGGATTCAAACCCCTAGATGGCCTTACCAGTACCACCAACAACAAAGGCAGTCTCAGAGGCCATTCCAGAGCAGATACCAAAGAAGACCCTCTCCACACACCCCCTTCTCGGTTTCCCACTCCTGTTGGGGGAGCAGTGAAACTTTACCTGGAAGAGTAGTAAAAGATCACAACAAACAAATGTGTGCTAAACATTTTTCAAAGTGGCTACGCTTTTTGCTTCTCAAGTACTTCACTACCACTACCACTGCCTCCACAGCAGGTCACAGTAGCCCATTTGGACGACCTCAGAAAAGAGATATCCCTATTATTACAAAAGAATGCAATAGAGAAAGTCCCAAAACATTAGAAAATGAAAGGGGTTTATTAAAAATACTTCCTTGTCTAAAAGAAAAATCAATGCAACCAATTTCGGCCAATTCTGGACTTCCGGTTCCTCAACAAATTTACAAAGAAAGAAATATTCAGAATACTAGCATAGCACAATATCTCAGACTCATATGCTTTGTGCAGTAGACCTGTAGGACATGCATTTCCACTTTCCAGTCATCCCTAACCACAGGCAATTTCTGCTGTTTGTGTTAGGATCACACCATTATCAGTACGCAGTACTTCCTTTTGGCCTAAAGTCAGCTCCTTGAACCTTCCCAAAATACATGACCGTAGTAGCGGCACATCTAAGGAGAAAAGTTTTTTTCATATATCCATACTTGAACAACTGGCTAACAAGAGCAGATTCTTTACACAATGCAAAACAAGCCTATGTCGCAACATCATCTCTCCTAGCATTACTTGATCTACAGGTCAATACAGAAGAGTTATTACCCACACCAGTGCAGTCTCACCTTTCTGGGAGCGACTTTAAACATGCAAAAAGAAAAAGTGTATCCTTCAGCAGAGAGTGTATTATCAATGCAGATGAGGTGTGCACATTTCATAAGAGACCAGACCAACGATACAACAGGTAGCCTCCCTTCTGGGATCAATGGCCTCCAGCATCTCCATAGTTCAAAGAGCCCGCCTTTATATGATACCTTTCCTAATGTTGAAACAACAACGGTGGGGTTGGGGTCTTAGGGAAACAGGTTTATAGACCTACGAGGCAAAATTTTCGCTTTTTTTTAATATATAACGTGAACAACACAATATCACCTCGGGTCTTATCAATGCACCTTAAGCCTATAGGCTAGATGGAGCCATTTTTCATGCCTCTCTCAAAGAAGATCAAGCAAATACTGTTGAAATAGGATAATAAACAATAAGGGGAATTTATCCCTTAAGGCACTAGAACCCTCACTCACCCGTAGGTGACATGCTTCATCATATGGGTTCCTCCTTACCAGTAGAAAAACCTAGTCCCACTGGGAGCTAAAACTTCTTCACTGTGATGAAGGAGCTCAGAGATGTTTTATAGTAGTTATTCGAGGGATGGATTCTAAATCCCATATGTAAGTCTTAAGGGGTAGTAAGGGTGCAGCGCAAAAAGAGGGAAACATGATTTTTATAAGAAAAAAGTGTGAAAAGGTCACCTCCCGGGGCAAGCTCTTACTGCATAGAGGTGCCGACAGACAGAGCAGGGCCTCTTTCCCTGAGCGGCCTGCCAGGTTGAGGTGAGGTTTGATTATCCTACTATTGAGGATACTCCATGTATTACCTGACAAAAGGACGCAGGAATACCGGTTTTGTATTATCTTTCCTTATTCACATAATATATTAGCAGCAGCAAATAATATTTAGTCATTTTAGTTGGTCCTGAAGAAAGTCACCGATACAGTAAACTGATCATACGGCTGAAACATGTCGACCTTGTCCTAATAGTAGTTATAAATCTATACCACTGAATTGCATTGCTTTTTAATCCGGTCAGGCTGAGCACGTGAATAGATTTGAGGTTGTGCATCTTACCTAGTCAGAATTAACTTCCCTTTCACGCTTTTTTCTTATAAAAATAATTTTCCCCTCTTTTGCGCTGCACCATTACTATCCTTAAGACTCACATATGGGATTTAATATCCATCCCTCGGAATAACTGCAATATAACATCTCTGAGCTCCTTCATCACAGTGAAGAAGTCGTAGCTCCCAGTGGGACTAGCTTTTCCTACTGGTAAGGAGGAACCCATATGATGAAGCATGTCACCTACGGGTGAGTGAGGGTTCTAGTCCTTAAGGGATAAATTCCCCTTATTGTTTATTCTCTTATTTCAACAGTATTTGTTTGATCTTCTTTGAGAGAGGCATGAAAAACGGCTCCATATAGCCTATAGGCTTAAGGTACATTGATAAGACCCGAGGTGATATTGTGTTGTTCACCTTTCCTAATGTGCCTAGAGGATCAATGGTTACAGAAGACAGGTCTCTGGGAAGAGCTGATTCTTCTCTCTCAATGCACTTCAATCTCTCTCATGGTAGGAACCCTCACAATCCTAATGTGCCTATAGGATCAATGGTTACAGAAGACAGGTCTCTGGGAAGAGCTGATTCTTCTCTCTCAATGCACTTCAATCTCTCTCATGGTAGGAACCCTCACAATCCTAATGTGCCTAGAGGATCAATGGTTACAGAAGACAGGTCTCTGGGAAGAGCTGATTCTTCTCTCTCAATGCACTTCAATCTCTCTCATGGTAGGAACCCTCACAATCTTCTGACAGGAGTCCTCTTTCAGAAACCAACACCATCTCAAGCTATTATCACAGACGCCTCATTGACCGGTTGGGGCGAGTATACGAAACATCTTGCCATTCAAGGTCTTTATTCTCAAAAAGAACCGTCCTATCATATAAATCTGATTGGAGCTGAAAGTCATTCACGTAGCTCTCAAAGCCTTTCTTCCATCACTTGAATCAAGTGACATAATGATTTAGCCAGACCACACCACTACAATGTTTTATATAAACAAACCGGGTGGAACAAGATCAATACCTCTTTCTCTTCAAGCTGAAGCTATGTGGCATTAGGCTTTAGCAAGAGGGCTTTCTATCACAGACTTTCATATCCCAGGAGTTCATAATTTAGAGGTGTATTTTTTCAGACGTTGCCACGAAGAGAATCACACATGGGTCCTCAACGGTCAGGTATTTATTTATTTTTTTAAAACATTTATAGAGCACGGCTGTCACCTGGCAGGTATCCTGGCGCTGGTAGCTTACTCCTGGGTTATAGGCGGGGGAGTTGATTAGGGGCGGGCGGGGGTAGAAGGCTGGGGGAAGAGCCATGTTTTTATTAGTTTCCTGAAGGGTAGGAGGTGAGGAATTTGGCGAATATCGGCAGGCAGAGTGTTCCAGAGCTTGGCAGCAGCTACTCTGAAGGATCTTCCCCCAATCCTGGCCTTCTTGAATCTGGGTACTTTCACAAGGCAGGCGGTTACGGATCTAAGTGTTCTGGTAGGGATGTACCAAGAGAACAGATGTTGGAGAGGTCTAGGTCCTGAACCGTGTAGTGCCTTGAAGACCAAGCAAAGGGCTTTGAAGGCAATACGTTGCTTCAAGGGAAGCCAGTGCAACTCGGCCAAGGCAGCGGTGGCCGAGGATCTCCTGGTCCATCCAAGTGCCAGTTTGGCTGCCGCCGACTGAACTCGTTGGAGTCTGTCCAGCAGTGTCGAAGGAGATTCAAGCAGGAGGGCGTTACAATAGTCAAGGCGACTTAGAATAGTGCACCTGACTATCAATGCTCGGGCTGGAGGTGGTAGTAATGGCAGGATTTTGCGCAATGAGCGCGTAAGGGCTGAGCAGGTGGCGACTGTTCTTGTAACCTGCGTTTCCATGCTAAGTTTGTTATTTAGCATGACGCCCAAATCCATCTTCAAAGCTTGGGGCACACCAACAATAGATTCGTTTGCCACCACCTGAAACCAAAAATGCAGAAGCACACACACCCAGGGTCTCTGGGCACAATCTCTGGGCAATGCCCTTTTTTATAGACTAGCCAGCTCCATTTGTTTGCACCTTTCCATCAATTCCACTGATTCTGTGATTAATTCAGGAATTAATGAGATCACATATCACAATGATACTAATAGCTCTGGATTGGCCAAGATAGTAGTGATAGGTACACAGATGTCCTGTAATTATCAATAACCCAACACAAGTGTCCGCCAGTCAGACCACATCTCCTCCAAACTTCAGGGAAACATTTTCCATCCAACTATCAATTCTTTGAATTTGGCAGCATGACTCCTGATGTCACCCAGTACGGACATTTAAGTCTCCTGGCAGATTGCATGAACATTTTAAAAGAAGTCAAATGTCCAACCACAAGAACATGCCATGCCTTTAAGTGAAACATTTCTGCTTATGATGTCATGCTAGGAACTATGACCACATTACAATGCAGGAGAATGTCATTCTACCTTATTTATTACATCTTGCTGAACCTGGTCTTCAATTGACCTCGATTAGAGTTCATCTAGCAGCCATCCCTTCTTACAGAAAATCAGACACCACAGTCTTTCTTCAAGATTCCAGTAGTCAAGGATTTTTTTAGGAAGGGCTCTAGCAGGTTTTTCCTCCAGTCAGGAGACACTCATCTCCTTGGGAGCTGAACCTGGTATCATCAAAACTAATAGTCCTCCCTTTGAACCAATCCATAAAGCAACACTGCATCATTTACATACTTAGCCCCTCAATATCGGAACCAGCTTCCATCACATCTCCATGTCTACACTGATTGTAGACGGTTCAAAAATTCTCTTAAAACCTGGGTGTTTTAATCTGTCTTAGTTTAATTTTGTTACCTTGGCTCCTGTCTGAAGATACAGTACCTAGAGACCCTTTCAGGGTGCTTTGCAGCGCTCTATAAATATCAAAATAACATAATACTTGTCATGTAAAACAGCCTTTTTAGTTGCAATCACCTCAGCTCGTAGAGTTAGTAAATTGCAGGCTCTTTCTGCTAATGAACCCTTTACAGTTTACCATCACAATAGGGTTGCCTCACGTACACATCCTTCTTTTTGCCTAAGGTGGTCTCAGAGTTTCATTTCAGTCAATCTATCACTCTGCCTGCCTTTTTCCCCAGACCCTACATCTGCAGCCGAGAGGACACTACGTTCCCTAGACCTGAAACATAACATAACATGTGTATTTGTAAAGCGCATGTTCACCCCCAAAGGAGTATATTGGCGCTGAATTACAGATGTTTATTGTTAAACTAGTGCTATCAATTTTTTCAGTGACATAGCTGGGGGGGGGGGGTCACTGTTTTTGGGGGTGGTGGAGGTGAGCAAGTTGTCTGTAGACTACCATCATCCCTGAGCTCCCGAGAGCAAGTCGTACATTGGCTGCCACCCACCCCGGTCTCTACACAGCGTGGCAAACTCAGGGTCCGCCCCAGGTGGCTGTAGGTCTAAATACACCACTGCTTTTATTTAGAAAGGACAAATTCCATTAGGAAATCTACCCATCTGTTCAT
The DNA here is from genome assembly GCF_964263255.1 of Lissotriton vulgaris. Lineage (NCBI taxonomy): Eukaryota > Metazoa > Chordata > Amphibia > Caudata > Salamandridae > Lissotriton > Lissotriton vulgaris. The sequence goes on along the minus strand of NC_141685.1, from coordinate 1,184,774,676 downwards.
AAACTTTTGCCCTATGAGACAGGGTCTAGGTGTATATTTTCATGCATTTCACTATGTTACCAGATAGCAAACAAACCTTTGCCAGACAAACCAAAAGCTCTCTCAACAAGGGCTAAAACTGCAATCATAGCTTGGATGAGGCAGGTCCCTATCTTAGACATTTGTAAGGCAGCTACTTGGATTTACCTTTACAAGACACTACTGTCTAGACATTGATACTCTTGCTGAGTCTAGATTTAGACAAGAAACGTTAATAAACCTATTCAAATAGTTTATCTTGTCCTTATGGGTCTGATGCTCTGGTTCGAATTGATACGTCTGAAGTCCAACAATTTACGGACTGAGAGGGTATGTATTCATGACAGCCGCTGTAGGGAGTTTTTTCTTTTAGCTTGCTACTATATTCAAGGTTTATGGCTATCAATAAAAATCCTACGACGGAGACGGAAAAGTTAGATACCTGTAGATATAGTTCAGCATTGTAGGAATCTTCATTGAATTCATAAACACCCTCCCTCCTCCCCAGCTGTCTAGTTCCATTGATAACCTGTGTTTTACGTAAAAAATAACAAACTCACAGGCCACTGCAATGCAGGTTCTTAAAGGTACAGCTTATGTTTTTCATAGTTTCAGTGTTACCCTATTATGCTGTTTTCCCCATCACTCTCAAGAACAGCCTTTTTGTATAACATTGTGTTGCAAATATTAAAAAGTCCTTTTTTCCAGGAGATGTGTTCCACTATTCTTCTAAAGCATTCTCCAGGAAAATACATCTTTGATAGTCTACACGGGAATGATATGGAAAATGGCTTTCAATGATGAGCACTGTGCAGATATTTTCCTGGATTCTAAATATATGTTGAAGAAGGTTTTACGGAGTCCGCCCAGGCAGCACAGATTTATTCAAGGTTTGTGACTTCAATGAACATTCCTACGATCCAGAACTAGGTCTGCTGGTATGTAACTTATCCATCCTTAGAGTAGTAGTGTTCTTGGGACCGTTAGTCATCGATGACCCTGCATCATGGTAAACATCTTCCTTTTAAAGACTATTGGCAGTGTTTGATATCCCTTTGTTGGCAACGTTTTTGAGCCGCCTTGCGCGATATTCTGAAACGTTGGAAGCGCTATTTGCCTCTCTGGTCCGACAAATTAGTGGGGACATGATCTTGATTCTGTTGCATTGGTAGGGGCGAGGGGAGGTCTCTCACCACATGAGGCTTATCTTTATTTATGAAAAGAAACCTGAAGAGGGGATCTTTTCCTTTTGGGGATGTTGGGTGATTTTCCAAATGTCCTTTAGTTTCGCTAGCATTTGGGCCAAGACATCTTGGAATAGTAAGATTGCATCGCTTAGAAACGTTAGATGATTGTGTTGTCGGACCGCATTTAAGAAAAATTCTTTCACCTAATAATTATGGACTTGAGTTAGTACATAAGGGGGAAAGTTTTGTTGCTGCTGCTAATTGGATTAATCCATTTGAGTGTGGTTCAGTAGGACAGGGGTTTTGTCTGGAAGTTGAAGTAGGTGTACGAATAAGGCTTGAACAAGGGTTTCCAGGTCCGCTGTTTATATCGTAGATGCAGTGCCTCGGACCAGAATATATTGTTGCGACACAATCGATTCAATAGATCGTCAAGCTTACTTGTAGTGAATTTTGTTGTTGTTCCAAAACCTCCAAGCAGGATGTGTGATTGTTGTTCTCTTGGGACTGTTCCGCCACAGTGTTGTCTATGTACTCTAGTCACAATTCTGTTTGGCATAGGGAATGATCAAGGTCAAACGGGGCTCTATTGAAATATTGGTGGAGAGATGTGATATCCTTACGGTATTCCATCAGTGGTGTTTGAATATCGTCTTTTGATTGGTGACGCTTGGGAGTCTAGTAGCCGTTTGTCTTGGATGTCGTAGCCTGGGGGCTCCCAAGTGGCTGTGATGCATGCAACTCCCAGAACAGCTCTGTTATAGAGGAGGATCATTTTGACGTTATCATGTTTACCGCCGTAGTTGATGCTGCAGAAGTGCTTAAGTGGCACCCGTAGGAGAAGAGAACAATGTTGGTGGAGCGGGTGATGATAGTTTCAGGGCCCTGAAGTTGTTGTAGGGGGGCCCTCGTCGTCATAGAGGTGAGGGGAAGGTCACAGTGGAGGTGACTTCTCACTCCTCCCCACCAAGTCTCAAGGCCTGGTAAGTGCCAGAAACGGATGTGTATTTTATCCTCACAACATCTGCATGTTGCATAGCTCCTATCACAACTCAACGGCCTATGATTAGTTTTACCTCATGCACGCAAAGACCAAGGCCGTAGGTGAAATGCTAGCATGTACTCCCTTCTTCTCCAGGGGAGCACCCTAACACTGAATGATAGCCGAAGAAGTCTTGCACAATAAACACAAAAAGTCCCCCATAGAAAGGAGGATTTCCTCTTCTTCCTTGAGGAAATGGTCCACTTTCCACAGCTGTTCTGAATTACAGTACAATTTCCTAGTGACGGGCTCTTCCTCATCTTGGCAGTGAATTCTGTCCCTAAGAGAGATTCAACCATTATTTATTGCTCCATCTGTTACCCTAGGCAGGCCAAAGCCTTCTGTCTTGGCATGTTGAATTTCTTAACTACCACTCTGGTAGCCCCTATCCACCGCAGACCTTTTGGACCTGGTGACTCCGTAACTGTCCTGCTCGGTGTCTCCACAGGCTTAAGCCTCACCATTCAGAAAGAAAAGCCTGGACCACGTCACTCATGCCTGTCCTTCCGGCGCCATCTACCACTGCTGCTACCCTCAGTTAGCTGAAATAATGATGGTGACTGAAGAGGGGAGTCAGGGCTTGTTGGATGAACCAGCTCTTCCTATGGCCCAGAGATTCGCCCTGATGGAGGTGGATTTGCTATCAGATGCCAATACCATAACTTTGCCTGATAAAGACTATGGCCCTATGAAGATGTTAGCACTGAGGCCCAAAATATGCTTCCATTCTTACTCTGATTTTGACCTTTACCTTTATGTTAAAAATGCTGGTGGTCTGAATACCTCATTAGAAGGGTGCATCTTTTGCATCTCTGGCCCATGAACAGAAGAAGGGTCCTTCTTTACCACTGTGACACGCAAGGCTGCAGAAGCCTTAAAGCTGACCTTTGCCTCTGAGACGCCAAAATCTAATATTTTGACAGAAATGTTTACAACCTCTCTCTTCCTTTTAACAAGGCAATACCAGAGGCTGTTCCAGCTGCCTGGGAGAAGCTGTTTGTAGGCCCTGCAGTGTATATACAGATTGCTAGGTACCCTAGGACAGCTTCAACGTTTTTTCCTTTTACCCGTCACTGAAGGACCTCATGGTTCTGGCTTCCTACGGCCCCTCTAGACAGAGTTGTTATGGGCAGGAAGGTTTGGCTTCTGGCAGTCTCACCTTTCGAACAATGAATTCCATATGCTCACTGGATCGCTGTGTCTATGTGCTGTGGGAATTAACACATCTGGCAGTTGTAAATCTGCTGGAACACAGCAAGGAAACTGTTTCAAACTTGGTTAGTGTTAGCTTGGATGCTTTGAAGCAGATCCCGAAACACAGTTTGGTTTCTGTGGATATTGTTTCCTGTTCCATGGGCAGAGTCGTCACGCTAAGTCGCCATGCCTGGGTGTGTTCAACTGCCTTTTTCCTTGGTGTCCAATCCACTCTGATGTACACGCACTTCAAATGTGAGTGACTTTTTGGAGAAAAGGCTGGTTCCTCCGAGGAGTGCTTAAAAATAAAAGTAAGGGTACTACTCGCTCGCTGGGGCTGGCTGACCAGCTTTGCAGTTTCATCACCAATACAGAGAATTTAATGGTTATTCTCTACCTCAGTAGTCCTGGCAGAGACAACCATCTGAACTTTTGTAGGCACTCCCAGCAAATGTACTTCTTCTTTTAGGATGAAATATCTTTTTTGTTGGCAAATCATATGTATTCACTACTACACAGCCAGCTGCCTACACGCCGGACTAGGCCGGCTGAGAGGTCTGATATGTGGTAGAAATAGAGTAGCTATACAACAGAATGTTATTGCAATAGGATAATAATGTAACACAGCATGTCTACAACCCCTAATGGCCGACTGCATATTTTGTGCAGAGTGAAGGGAAACTGTACAGTGTCAAAGGAGAGTATAACAATCTTCAGACCCTGATAACAACTCAGTGCAACCATGACAGGGAATAGCTGTGCTCAATAGGTCGAATTGCTGGCCAAATAATAACAATAAACCAGGGAAAACAAAATTTAAAAAACAAGACAAACCAACCCACTTGCCCGCCACCACCTCTACCCCTTCCAACAGTGAACCATACCATCAGGTTATTAGTATCAAGGGCAGCAATTCAAGCAAAAGGGCCAGTTGGTTCATGTGCTCCCAGCCTCTTCATTGGTAATGGTAATAACCTTAAAGTCGCAAGTAGACTGGGCATGACAGCTCCCTAAAATCTTAGGATAGGTTGGAGATAAAGGGGGACCATATTTTAAAAAAAGCTGAAAGATCAGATCCGGTCGCCATAGACAGTTGCTCCATACCCAGGAGAGACCATAACTGGAGGAACCATTGTCTGTGATCCGAGATTTTGTCTGCGCCCCAGTTTGTCAGCAGCAGGTTGTGCGTCACGTTCAGGACCAGTGCTATCTGTGTTCCTCTGGGGGAGCAAAGGGGATATGTCAGTGTGTTAGATAGTCCTAAAAGGGTGTAAGTGGGGGACTGCGGCATCTCAGTTTTAAAGGCGCAGTGGATGTCACCCAGTACTTCCACCCAAAATCTGGTAAACTTTGGGCAGTGCCATAAATGGTGGTGCAGCGTCCCTAGATTACCACAACCCCTCCAGCACTGGCCATCACCCTGCATGTTCCATTTCTGTATATGCGTGGCGATGTAGTACCAGTACTTGATGATTTTGTATGCAGTTTCAGTGTGAGCAGAGTTATGAGCTGTATGGTGCACCCTATAGAATATGTCCTCCCGATATTTGTCCAAGAGTACGTCCCAGTTCGGATTCCCATCGATTTTGACCCGTATTCTTAATGTTGCTGGTGTAAGCTGCTGAAGGCGATAGATCTCGTATATGAGCTTTTTATCGTCCGCTTTAAGGAATAGCCACTTCTCAAAGGGGAGTCATTGTTCCGTTTACCCGCCCGAGTCTCAGGATTGAGCCATCAGTGCATCAGTTGTGGGAAGTGAATCATTCCTTATCTAGAAGAGAATAGTGAGACTGTCTTGGTCGATGAGGCTAACCATTCTTTTGCACCCGCCTGCCGTCCAACGCTTGGCGATACCTGGAGTCATACCCGGTGGGAAATCCAGGTTTGCAAACGGGAGTCATGGGAGAAGGGAAGGATGAGAGCCCCATTGTCACAGCCACTCTATCCCACACCTTTATCGCTGAACTGGTCACAGGAGACTAGTAGAGCCCCCATGCCCGATGGGCACGAGAGAGCCAAGCTTCACGCCAGATGTGTGCACCTGCCACTGTCTGGTCCATGAAGACCCAGTGTTTCTCCGTCATAGGGTGATTCCATTCAACCAGGTAGCACAACTGCGCCACCTGATCATAGCGTAGTACATTGGGCACCTGTCAGGCCCCCCTCCCTCTTTGTGTGCTGGAACGAATGCCTTTACAATCTTGGCTTCGTTTTTGACCCAGATAAAACAATCTATTTCCCTTCAGAGGGTGCCCAGCACCCCGCGCGGTGGGGTAAGGGGAGTGTCTAAAAATGTACAGGGCGCTGGGCGGACATTCATTTTCACTGCAGCTATTCTACTCAGCCAGGAGAGGGATAATCTTTGCCAGTGCGCTAGGTGTTTGCGAATTAGAGCTATTAGGTTAGAGTAGTTAGTCTGGACAGTTTTAGGAAGGTTCCATGCTAGAGCGGGACCAAAGTTGGGGAGGTTTGTCCAGACCCATTGGTAGTCAAATCATGATTGTAGTGCTAGCTTTGTGTTCAGTGTCACTGAGAGATTTAATATTTGAGACTTCTGTGAGTTCACTCGGAAGCCAGATGTGGCCCCAAAGTTGTGTAGTTCTGCGATGATTGCTGGAAGAGAGGAGTGGGATGCGTGATAGAGAAAATAATATCGTCCGAGGTAGAGGCTGATTAAGTGCTGCTCGGAACCCAAGGGGATACCTGACGCATTCGCATTATCTCTAACTTTCTACGTGAATGGCTCCATGTACAGAGAAAAGAGGAGCAGTGAGAGCGCCTCGTACCTCACTCAATGATGATACTGTATGAGCTAATCCCATTCACCCGAACTGCAGCACTGGGAGAGCTGTAGATGCTTTTGATCCACTTCCAAAACCCCTCGCCCATCCCAAACTGTTATAGGGTTTGTGAATAAATATGGCCAATAAACCCAGTCAAAAGTCTTTTCTGCGTCCACCGTCAGGAGTAAGACCTCCTACCAGGAACGGTGCACTTAGTCAGTTAGATGGCAGATGCGCTTGGTATTATCCCCACACTGACGAGGGGATAAACCCAGCTTGATCCGGCTTAATGAGTCCTGGCATCAAAGGGTTGAGGCGATGTGCAAGGATGCCAGCAAACAGCTTTGCGTCCACGTTTAAAAGGAAGATGGGGCGGTATGAGCTGCATAGGGCCGTTTCGGCAAAGGAGTTCGGTCAGGAATGGGGCCAGCTCCCCACAGAACTTCTTATAAAAAAAAGCGCTGAACCCATCCGTGCCCGGTGATTTCATAGGCTTCAGTCTTGCGATCACTGATCACTGCTTCTATTCGGATAGGTCAATCTAGTGCCTCAGATTCTCCAGTGTGAAGATAGGTGACTGCCGCCCAGATGTTAAGCTGGGGGCTTGGCTCCAGGTAGGGATCCCTTGCGTATAGTTCAGCATAATACGCCTGAAATTTCTCAGCTTTGCTAGTGGCGTTGGACACCTCGGACCGGAACGCCGCTGGATGGACTTGACCTCATGCACATGCTGCTTGCTACGCAACCAATGGTCTAGCGTTCCCCCCCCCCCCCCCCTGCCTTGTTGGACCCAAGATAATATTCATGCTTGAGGTGTAGCATTGCAAATTCTGCTCTATCTTGGTCTAGCCGTGCGAGCTGGCGCCTCACCTACTCCAGTTTGCGCCACACCCGAGGAGCTCCTGTGCGCTTGTGGAGGAATTCCAATTCTAGTACTGACTTCCCAAGTTCTTGCCTTTTACCTTTCCGCAGCTTGTTGTGGTTCTTGACCTTCAGTATAAGGGCCCCACATGCGACCAATTATAGGGCCTCCCAAACAGCCGCAAGGGCAACCATGTCAGTGTAATTTAGGGCCAGGTAGTCCAATAATGTTTTCTTGATAGCTGCTACTGTGTCTGGTGAATGTAGCAAGATCCCCCACAAACGACAAGGTGGGGTCTGGGTGTGGGAAGTGGAGTGGAGTTGCGCAAGGTGAGAGTGAGCAGTCGCCGGTGAGGGAGCGCAAAACATCTGATCGCTCTTTGGCCATGGTGGCCAGGTCAATCTAGCTCTAGGCCCCAAACAGATGTAGCAGGGATTTGTTTTCCCATGGAGGCCCTCGGGAGTCCCATGATCGATGCTCTGACAGGGAGTGTAACTGGAATGAATTGCCGTCTAGTTGAAAAATAAGGTGGAAGGGATGGCCTCGAGTAGGAAATTCCCTTTAAGAGTATGTGATTGGCGACAGGGCAGAACTGCCTTTGTTTCTGCAGGGTTGAAGCAGCGGGATTGTGGTACAGCTGTGGCGGATGACCGCAAAATTGTAGTTTCTGCTCCCTTCTGACAGCCTTGAGTATTGCTTCCTCTAAAGTTGTGGACACAAACCAGGATGTCGGCTGGCAGGCAGGGCGGTGCCTGGGGCAGACCTACCCGATGACACCGTCTATCTTGATGTTGTACAGGGCATCGTCCCCCAAGATACTACTGAAGAGGGCCTGGACATAATAGAGGTCCTTGCCCTCTGCTCCCAAAGGAACTCCTCTGATGCATGGGCCTGCAAATCAAGTTGCTGATCCTGGAGGTGGATAATTTCCTGCTTGAGGGCTTCTATTTCTGTGTCCCTTGCATAGCTCCCTCCACAATGGTCGCCACCCTCTGCCCTACTTTTTCAATTGCTCTGCGCACTTCTCTTAACTCGAGTGCCAAGTCCTTTTTTACTGTCTGCAGGTCCTCCCGCAACGTATCAAACACGGATTCCTGAAACTCGCAGGTAGCCAAGCCCTTGGCGCCCTCTGCCCTGCCGGAGTGCTTCTCCTGCTGGGCGTCCCCTGCACCTTTCAGCAACAAGTCGCCAACTTGAACGACCCTTCTTCGTTTTAGATGTGGCCATCACTCTGTTAGTATGGGAACAGGGAGCTGCTTTGTAAGATTGGTGGAGGAGCAGACACTGATCGTGGCGAAGGCGAGGGGTAATCCCCACTCTCTAGACCTCCTAGAAGGTTCTGTAAAAGGCTTATACCGCCTACCCATGGGCTAAGATAGTGTTGTTTCACTGTCAGGCCTCACTGCCATACTAGTCGTGAGGTCCTGATGCCACTCTACAAAACAAATCTCGCTCCACCTGGATCCCCTTACCACTTCTCTTGAGGCACAAGGTGCTAGGGCAGCTCTGGCCGAAGAAGTAGTCAGATGGGGCCCACCCCCTACAGTACACCGCAGCAGGGAGGACTGGGATTGACGGTCGAAATCGTAGTCCGGATGCACTAGCTTGGTCTTGGGCCATCGATCCTCGGGTTGATGGGGTCCAACCTGAAGGAGCGACTGGGCCCCCGTGTCTGTCTAGCCCTGTGAAACTAAATCAGTCCAGCTACTGACTCAAGATTTAGCCCCAGGCCCCCAGCCGGGCTAGCCGCTGCAAGGGTGCAATGTGCGGGTGGTTCCTGCTCTCCGAACAGGAAGTGTCCTCATTTCTGTGCCATACACTTCCCTCTGAATGGTTTGCATGGTTTCCTGGGGAAAGGCTTCAGGTTTACATGGTCTCTGGGACTACATTACTCATATCCAGTGATTCCGATCTCCTAGAACTCTGCATCCTGCTACCTCTTCCTCTCCTGTTCATCATGGAACTACTCTTGTATCATGATGGTAAGGTCCTCCACTCCAATTTCAGAAACTCCGCTGTTGCTCATGTGGGCATTGAGCAGTGCCTGCTAGAGGGAGTGTTCCTCCCTGACAAGTTGAAGACATCACCGTGCCTGACCAAAAAGCATCTGCTAAATCCCTTTATGTGGGTCGCTGTAACATCTTTGTGCAATTGTGCGGATCAAATGAAGTGGACCAGATTAAATCCTTCCTTTAGAAGGCCTGCATTTCTCGCTGTCTTCTGCACAGCAAGGGTTAATAGTGGCTGCCGTGAAGGGCTACTTGACTGCCTTGTCAGCTTTCGTGCATCTTACTGACCAGTTATCATTGCTTAAATCACCACTCGTGGCATGTTTTATGAAAGATTTCCTTTATCTGTCTCCTCCGACTCATTGTTCCTCAATAGGATTTGAATCTTGTGTTTACCTTAATGGCAACCCCTTTTGAACCGATGCACAGTTGCCCTGTTCGACTTATGACTTGAAAGACCATTGGAAGTAACAATAAGTTAATCTTGTAGCATCTGAGAACTTTAGACCTTTCAGTTCACCCCTTTTTCACAGTTTTCTACCAAGCCAAGTTGGTCCTCCCCTTACTCTTCAGAGTAACACCAGGTTTAGGCAACCTCTCTTGTAAAGTGGCTTCTCTGGAACAGGGCAGAGTCATGTCATGACTGTTGGCTTTCACTCAAATGTTTGGAATAACAGTGGTTTCCCCTTTTAGCCTTTATCATCTTTAAGACCAGCTGTATCTCGTGCAAGGCTACCAAGAGTGACTTCACTGCATATCGGACTGAGAAAGCACCACCTCAGGAGGACTACGCCATACTAGGTCTGGGCATCGACAGACAAACAATTTAATAATGCAATTTCACCTACACTCTGTATCTGGCAGTATGTCCATCAACATTAGAACTGGCTGATAGTTCTGCAATTTAGATAGGATATGTGTTGTTTAAACTAATTTATTCAGAGATACTGCATTCCTAAGCAACAGGAACCCACTATCCTCAAATGTTCTGCCTCCTAATTGATCATCTCAACTTGACCGGCGGAACCTTTGCGGCCCCTGCTCTTACCTGGGTTAACTGGAAAACCTCTGTTTGACCTGCAGTGCCCATCCGCCTCCCGCTTAAGAGGCAGCGCCACCCCTGCCTCACGGGAGCGCGCGGGCGGCGCCGGGCGAAGCCCGGGCAAAGGGCGGGCAGTCTGTGGCAGTCCGGGGCAGGACGAGGCTGGGCTGGGCAACCCCTCTTGGCTGTTGTTATACCTACTACCCAGTAAGTTTTAAAACAAAGACTTTTTTATACGATTTTATTCTTAACGTAGTGCTTATACGCTTCTGGTGTCCCTGAGCAGACTAAAAACATTATTTATGACACCAATTATCTGTACCCATAGTCCTTTGGTTCAACTACCGGCAATTAAAATGTCCAAACATAAATCTACTATGGATAATTATTTAGTAAAAGTTGTAAACAAGATTAACAATGACCGGAGAAAGTCGCTGGGCCGGGAGAGCCCACTTGACCTACCCTCTACATCTCCTATAGCTGATACTGTAGTGGCTGTGGACGCAAATTGTGATCCTGACGTTATACTAACAGAAATACCAGTAACGCCGGCTCCTAACCAGGATTCTCCCGAAGCATCTGACGATATCCCGCCACGGCGCTCTCCGGCCTTGAGAACAATGAGGGCCTGTAGAAAATTACAAACTAAGCGTGGGGGAAACAAAAACAAGAGAAGAGTTGATAACACACCAAAGAATACTGTCTGCGACAATGAGACTTTGACTAAGAACAGTGCTGTTAATTTTAAAACTGAACAATTCGATTTATTAGCTAGCATTACAGAGGGAAAACTTGAAACTATTGTCAAGCCTTTGGTGGATAAAATAGACCTACTTACAGCTGAAGTGTCTAGACTAGGCAGACTCTTAGATGCACACACTGGCAAGATTGACAGCCCTAGGCCCAAAGAGAGGGGTGTAGCACTTAATGTTACTATCCCGAAGCCGCTTGCTGGGAAGCCCAGTTCAAATAAAGTAGTTACACCAGGCCCGCCAGAGGGAAGTCAAACCGTAAAGATAACAGCGGAGCCTGCAAGTACGATTGGAGTATCTGCACCCAAGAATAGTCGTTTTATTAATCTTCCACCAGATTGTGCGCCCTATGTAGTTGTCCTTTCCAATGTTCCTCCTCTATATCTTAGTCAGGATCAATCCCCTCAGGAATCACATGATTCACTTAAAAATAAAACGGTCTCATGGTTACACAGGCACTGTGGGTTCCCAACCAATTACTTCGACCAAATTTTAACAACTAGAAGAGTAAATTGGATTGGCAACTCAAGAAAGTCCTGTTGGGGTGATTGTGTCATTGTTAATTTTAAATATCCTCAGCATGTCGCAACTGTTTTGCTTAGAGCAGCCTCTCTATCTCCGAACATGAAGGATGTACTTGTGCGGCCACTGGGGTATTTTTATAATCATCTTAGTAAGACATCTCCTGCCACTAAAAGAGACAGACCCTTCACCCCCAACCACTGTCCAGTTTTCGAGGTACCCATACAGAATAGATATCAAGCTTTGAGCTCTCTGGACCGGAAGGACTGACATCTAAAGGCTATTAGACCTCCGTTGAGCATAACTCTAAATGCCCAAGAAAAATACTTAGGTGGGGCAAGCTTAGACTTGGAGCGAACCTAGAATATCTCCTCTAAAGCGATTATTGACAGTGGGCTAGAATCTGCCCCTGCTATAGAGAGGGGACTGAATAACCAGCAATCAACACGTACTGAGGACCCTAATTCTGGTTTAACTGAGACTGAACCCTGTGTACATGGTGTCAACTATAATATTGCCCAAGATAAACCCAAAAATTGTACTATAGGAGGCACCTCTATTGTCAGCTGTAACATAGCCGGCATCCAAAGCGAATAAGTTGGGATGGGAGGACATGATTAGGTCATATGATATTTTATGTCTCCAAGAAACTGGGTGCATCACAAAATCCAGCTTTGATGGATTTGTTTGTTACAGCTTAGATGCCTCAGAGTCCCGGCACGGCAGAGCAAAGGGAGGTCTGCTTTTTCTTTTATCTGTGGATTTATCGCTGATAGTTGTAAAACATATAACAGTTGGAACTCATTCCCAAATGTTATGGGTACAAATGAAAGAAGGCCCAGAAGTGCTTTTAATTAACTTCTATAACAATATTTTTAATAATTCATGGCACAAAGTTATAGAGGAATTGGAAAGTGCCCTCATGAAGCTTGTAGCAGAAGCAAAATGTATTTTTAATTGTATTTGGTTAGGCGATTTTAATTCTTTGATTTGTCCATTGTCTTTTTCCAGGGCATGTGGGGTGCAAAACAATAGTGATGAGTATACACCACACTTCCCTCATAATACCTATGGGGAGACAATTAATAGTATTATGACAACTTATGATTTAGAATTGGTGCAGCCTGTAAAAGACTCTAATGGCCTAATTATCCCTACTTATACAGGAAGGAATACTAATTCCTATATCTATCATATCATGGTCTCTTCCAGCATTGTACCAAACTGTTTGAAAATGGTAATAGAGGTACCCACTTTAAGTGATAATAACTGTACTGTAATGAGAATAGAAACTTGGAAGTGTAGAAATCACCCAGTGCCAATACCCTAGTTAATATTGAGCCTCATAGGGAAAATGGGACTAGGCTAAGGTAGAAAGGGGAAAAATCTGCAACAGTAATTCCTATAATTATATCTAATCCATGGTAGATATTAATGCCATTTTTGACATCAGGAATTGTGTCCGTCTCTACTGTGAATAATTTTGTTAATATTAATAAAATTATTGATACCATATTAACATGAAAAAGGCCAGGCAGGACCACCCATGGTAAGGGTTGGTTTGACCATGTCAGCACAACCCTTCTTTTGCAATTGAAACAGGCTTTAGCCCTTAGACCTAGGGATAAGAATCAAGTTATTCTCCTGAGACCTGATTATAAAATGGCACTTTCAAAAAAGAAGAGGGAACTGCAGCAAGAAGCGTGGGATAGTTTAAAGCGGGCAACAGTTACCTCTGATAGCTGCTTGTTTTGGTCCACAGTTAACTCCACCTTTCTAAAGATGATAACATTCCGCAACTTTCATCCAATGTCAGTAGCGATGCCTGGGTCTCCCATTTTTCAGCCATATTTCAAGCTAGTGGTCCGAACAATGCAGAACAAAGGTATTGGCCTATAGCCCCATTAAACATCACCTTGGGAGAGGTTGAGTGGAGTATAAAGGCCAGTAAGGGGGAAAAGGCACAGGGGCCTGATGGAGTCCCCATTGGGTCCTATACTTACCCTAGTCCTCAATGCAGCAGTAACAGTCTCGATTCCACCTACATGGGAGACTCGATTATTGTCCCAATTTATAAAAAGGGGGACAAGACAGCAGCAAGTAATTTTCGACCAATTAGTTTGCTCGACTCATCAGTGAAAATCATGAATAGAGTGCTGCTGTCCAGGTTGGAAGAATGGGCCGATGAGAAGGGGATCCTTTCGAACTCCCAATATGGCTTTAGAAAGGGCCGTGGGACACTAGATCAATGCCTGAATTTAGATCTATTAATTGGCAAGTATACCAAGGCTAAGCCTGGTAATTTATATCTCTGCTTTGCCGACCTAAGCAGTGCATTTGATCTGGTCGACCACTCCCTTCTATGGCCAGTTCTGTTAGAGCATGGAGCACCAGAGGAAATTATCTTCTTCTTAGCTAGATTATATGATAAGATGCAGTCCTGTGTGCGCTATGGGGCAAGTGGGGAGTGTACCTCAAACTTTAACGTAAAGCGCGGAATAAGACAAGGCTGTGTCCTCGCCCCATTGTTGTTTACTCTAATTATTAACGGCGTAGATTCCGCTCTGAAGACAGTTAAGGCCGATGCTCCTCAGGTTGATGGGTCCAGTGTGCCAGTTCTGCTTTTTGCAGATGACGCTGTGCTCCTATCACGGACCCCCATATGTTTGCAGCGCCTGATGGATCGGTTTTCTGACTTTATAGGGGAGAGGAAGCTGCTGATCAATAAGTTTTAAACCCATACTATGATTTGTGGGGCTAGAACCAATAAAAATCATGCCTTTTTTATAGAAGGGGTGAAAGTCCAGCAGGTGGAAAGATTCTGTTATTTGGGTGTTATTTTTTCGCATGATGGTAGTTGGTCTCAGGATTTAGTAAGTGTTAGGTCCAAGATGGTAAAAAGCGCATATGTCATATTTAAATTCACCTCTAAGATTGGTGATAGGCGAATCAGGGATATGATACAGGTTTATAAGGCAAGGAGTGTCTCTATTGCATTATATGGGGCAGGACTGTGGGGCTACACCAATGTAGGTTCTTTGCAAAGGGAAGAAAATGTCTTCCTCAAAAAACTTCTTTGTTTACCTACTTCAGCCCCAACCGACTTGATCAACAGAGAAGTTGGGGTTGCTTACTTGGGTGACCTTATTTTGTTAAGGCCCCTGATGCTTTGGCGAGCTATTTGGTGTAAGGAAGAGACAGTTTTTAATCAACTTGTCATCAAGGACTGTCTAGACCTGGATAATTGGACCAAGATATCTTGGCTTAAGTATGTTGTAGACAGTTTTCAGATTATTTATGGGCGCAACATACTGACAGACCCATGTTCTGCTGGAAATATCCCTAAACAGGATATGAAAAATATTTTTGTTGTATAGAGCCCAAAAACGTCTAGCAGCTAATGGTAGCCTTACCACATTCCATCTTTATAGTAAATACATTGAAAGTGAAGGTTTCCAACAGTACTTGAGCCTGGTAACTAGACCAGCCCATAGATTTGTCTCATCTAGACTTAGATTTGGAATGGCCCACGTCCTGGTGGCCTTTCCCCACCCAAAGAAGCACCCTGCACTTTATGCTAATTTGCACGCTATTTTTGAATGTTAGGGTTGTTTACTTAAAACCATTGTTTGTAAAGTATGGTATTTTTAATGTGGATGACACCATGAAGTTGATTTATAATATGAACTCTGCGGACAAATGTTTTTATATTGCTACCTTTATATGTTAATCTATTCAGTTTAGAAAAAGCTTGATATTTTAAAACATTCGTCTTTTTTAATCTGTACTTGTCATAATGTAATATATTTTGCTTGTGTGCTTTTATGGTCATTGTTTTTATGTACCGAATAAAGCTTCATGAAATGAAAATGAAATTAAATGAAAAAATTATCGTGATTCGTACGCATAAGCTCAAGCCCATGTTAAGCACTCTAGCTCACCAGCTACACTTGCACCATAAAGATACACGTAAATATAAATTTTATAGCCACCTCCGTATGTTAAATTCCATATAGACTGTTTCCCTGAGGCAGTCCATCACCTTTTATTGCAATTCTTTACAGCACGACAGTGTATGGGGTTTTCTACTTTGTTTTATTTTGCTGATTTTGCAGGTAATTGAAGAATACAGTTCGCTGCTCTCTGCTCAACTTTTCAGGCTATCTCACATATGCACCTGTTTTCCCTAGTTAATAGGAACACTGCCAAACATTCATAGGAAGGTGAAGGCCCTTTTTCTATCTTAGGCGACTCATTTTCTACAGCCATGAATTTCTCATTTTACAGATACACAATTGCATTTTTGGCATGTGGTATCGTTTGTGTGTAATGCTGCACTTGTTACAGAGCCATATCATGCATCGATCCGACTTCAGTGGTGTGGCCTAAAACAACTGTACAGGAGCTTCAATGCACATACATTTGATGTGATAAAAATGATGAAGGTGGAAATGCTGAGGTGCGGGGGCGCGTTCCCAATTTCTTGTTTTGTGATAATACCTCATATTTACCCCAAAGTGAATATGGAAACTAGCTATAGAGGTGTGTTTAGCCAGCCCTACCATTGTTAAAAACTTATAAAGGCTCAATCTTTAATACTTGTTACCTGGATGTGATGGGCATCTCTGATCTGGAGTACAGGACCACATCAAGTAAGAATTGTTAAGATCTGCATTGAGATGAGGGGTGGTCAAAGATGGGGTAGGTACCCATGCCTTGCAGGGACTGAACAAAAAGCAGGCAGGAACGTTATTTTCATATCCAGGACCGAACAAAACGTGGGCAGAATGTTATTTCTTTTCATATCCAGGAGACCTTGATTAATGCAGCAGGCAGCAGATAGATCATCAGGAAAGTCTCAAGCTTTATTCAGCATGGTCATCTTTTCTAAGCCACTGATGAATACTGTGTCTTAACTCGACCATTTTCTTTTCATTTGTCATTGCAGTTTTTCTCAGTTCCATGGGCTGATTACGCACTACAAGATTGGTGCTCTTTGCATGAACATCATTGACCACGAATTAAAGCGACATGACCTCTGGCAAGAAGAACTCACAAAAAAGAACAAAGCAAATATCCATTTGTTAAATTAGTTGCATTTTTAATTTAAAGACTGTGTGCGTTGATGGCATACTCTGTCAACACTAGTAAAGGAGGCACAAACGGATGACAATGCCCTTTGTTTTTTGAAGAGTAAATTTCACCTGATGTGGCAGACCCCACTGTAGAGGTGGCCTCTGCTATACACATAGGGAAATGTAAAAGGCTGCTCCTAATTGTGTATTTGGGCCTGGAATTTTATTTTGGTGAGCATGAAACCATTGTCCTCTTTTCACAAAATCCTCCCATTTTCCTAACTATAGACCGAAATCACCAGACTGGTGCTACGTTAGGTGCAGGCAGCGATACTAAGCATGCTGTCTGTGTCTGACATTGCCAACCAAGAATGATTTCAAACAGATGGGGAAAGTAGTGGGCTCACCCATGTTTCCCTATCCCCTCGAGTAGCTTCAGTAGTAACATCTTAAACTTTCTGGGACTCAAGAAGGGCAGCATAGACCCCTTAGACCAAGGGGATATTTGTAATCTCTCAGGTTGCCATGTCTCTCAGGTACTTGCGTACCCAGGACAGTTAATCTAAAACCTTAAACTTCTTGAGGTCTAGAGGGTCACCATGATGG
This sequence comes from Lissotriton vulgaris, assembly GCF_964263255.1. NCBI lineage: Eukaryota > Metazoa > Chordata > Amphibia > Caudata > Salamandridae > Lissotriton > Lissotriton vulgaris. The sequence continues at coordinate 1,184,757,584 of NC_141685.1, read as the reverse complement.
CATCTGCAAAATTCACATAGATCCCCCAGTCCTAGAGTGGTCTTGGCCATCCTGTGGTAGGCCACAAAGCAGCAAGTTCTACTAGGCCTCCCTCTAGAGCCATCTTGCTGAACAAGGTATTAGAATTATGGCAGCACTACCCCCATACTGATGCCCATCATTACCTCTGTGGGGTAGCAGCCTCATGACTTGGGGCCAATTTGTTTCTTGGCTGTAGTTCTACTCCACCGCAACTGGCAACATAGTGGTCCGCCTGACCAATTTAGAGGCGTGCGGACCACAGGCTAAATTATGGTAAAGATGGCCCTGTGGAATAAGGGCTGTCTGAGTCTGACCTGTATTTTCCCCAACCTGATTTAGACGGACACCATTAGAGGTCCGTTTTCACTGTCTGTCACTGCTAGGGTGAGAACTGCTTAATACTTCCCTCACCGTGAGAGAGCACGGTTTGGTGCAGGGCTCTGTCAATTTAATGGAGCCCTGCACCAAGCAGCGAAATGCATTGACAGGAACTGCTGTAACAGCAGTTTCTGGTAATGCTTTATAAATGACTGCCAGCTTGACTGTCATTAATAAATCTTGTGGGTTGTGCCTCCACTAGCGTGAATAAACTTAGGGCTTATGATCTACGCAATTGGAAATTGTTAAAGTCAAATGTCATGTTATTCTTGATCAACAATAAATATATGTCTGGGTTAAACTGGGTTGGCATAGTGAGCAAAGAACGAATAATTGAACCCAGATACCTTGATTAGGGGTGAGTGGTTGAACAGTTTCTTGTTGTTGTTATGTTCGCCCGAAGTGGCTATGGGTATGCCCAGACGTGGGTCACTTGCTCGCTGTGTCACTGGATTCAAGCTAGCCTGGCTGATGAGGGGTGATACCCCAAAACCTGTCCCAGGATGCTTGTTTTTAGTCCAGGGAGGACCTGGCCTGGCCTGGTAGTTTGGCATGGAGTGTTCCCATGAGGAGCAGGGTCAAGACTGATTTGAATATGGCTATGTCCAAACTGGGGTGGCCTAATGAGCAAAAGAACAATGGATTAAACCCAGATCTCTTGACTGGGGGTGAGTGGTTAAAATGTTTCAGCACAACTCATTTAAAATAGATAAGGTTAAAGTAGGATACCAATGTGAAACATTCATTCCCAAAAGTGATAGAACATAATCAGAAAAATGTATCACTGTGTTCCCCTGACTTATTTACTCCTTTTTTTTAAACTTTATTTTTGCTTATACAACATGTATAAAAACATTCCCCCCCCACAAATGGCATCAGATAAAAACTTGCATACAGATCGATGGCCTCATTATGGCACTGAAGGGTACAGGCAGCACAGGTCAAGCTACGGCCATGAGGAATGAAAGAAGCATAGTATAAATAGGAGATGACTACGAACATGAGGAAGCAGCCGAATTCTGCACAATGATCAAATCTAACAGTCCCCCACACCCTCCCCCTCCCCATCAATTCCCCGACCCCTCCGGCGTGAACAGTTCCTCACTAGTCCCCTCCGAGTCACTCAGGGCCAGCCCTGCATTACACATGACCCTTCAGGCCAGTAGGTCGTTTTGCAGCTTATCATCCTGACGTGCGCACTGCATAAGGGTCTCCTCTGCCAGGGACCACTCCCGGATATCTCTAAGCCATGCTGAGATCTCAGGAGCCCTCCGCCCCATCCAGGTAATGGCCACCCTACGTCGCGCCAGGACTAGCATAAGCTGCAGTAGCTTGTAGGGGAGGTTCCTTCTCTTAGGCCTAGGGACCAGGGCCAGGAGACAGTGGAGCGGGGTAAGATCTATCCAAAGGCCGGTAGTGGCTGCTATAGGTTTCACCACATCCTTTCAGAAGCTCCTCACCAAGGGGCAGTCCCAGGCCAAATGCAAGAACCCTGCCTGTGCCGCCCCACATCTGGGGCAGGTGTCCTCCCTATCGAACCGGGGTCAGATAAGTGCGGTGCATAAAATTAAAGTGTGTGAGCTTGAACCATGCATTGCATGACACCTTACGTGTGAGGCACCCTAATCGCTTGCGCTGCCCTTGGTCCAAGGCCGTTCCCAGATCTATCTCCCAGGCCCCCCATGAGGGTTGGACCGTCTGGGCTGAATCCTGACGCATGGCTGAATAAAGCAAGGAAATCAATCTACAACCCCTGCCACAGGTGAGAACGATGTTCAGAGTATGTGAGACCGGGGGCGTCTCTGGGAACTGGGGCCAGGCCGCTTTCACCACCTCCTGAAGGCCCCGCTAATGTAGGTATTGTCCCCCTCCCAGTCCGAAGGCCTCCTCAGCCTCTTCAAACGACACAAAGGATTCACCTGGGTACAGGTCAGCCAAGGTCGCACAGCCTCCCGACCTCCAGTCCCTAAAGGACATGTCCTCTTCCATGGCGACTATGGGTGCCAAGATCCAAACCGGCAACTCCCTGTGGAAGGGGGCCCGTCCCAATACCCTCTCCACGAACCGCTGCCAGATGCCGGCTGTGTGGCGCACCACGTTAGGTAGGGCCGGATCCGTGCCCCGACCCTTCATTAATGCACTCTGTAACGTCCTTTCAGTTGCTCTCCCGGCCAAGAGTTGCATCTCCCAACTGTCTGCTTCCGCGAACCACCGTGCTGCCGGCAGTACTTGTGCCGCATAGTAATACAAATCAAACCTCGGAGCCTCCAGGCCGCCTTCCTCCCATCTCCGGACCATGTTATGCAGAGCAACCCTGCTACGACGTCCCGCCCAAAGCAGAGACGTGAGCAGCATGTTGAGGGTGCGGAATATTCGCGGGGGAATGGGGCACAACGAGTTCTGAAGGACGTAGAGCGTCCTGGGGAGCATCACCATCTTGGCGACAGCTAGCCTTCCCATAAGGGAGAGCGGCAGAGTATTCCAAAGGTTACCGAGTGCTGTAGGGACGTAAGAATCCTCTCGACGTTCCGGGCCAGCACCTGCGCATCTATTGGGGCCACCTGAATGCCGAGATACCGGAATGCCTCCTGTTCCCAGCGCAGTCCAAGATCCGGTAGGTCCATTAGCGGTCCAGCACCGTATCCCGCCAGATCCTCAGTCCCGAAGCCCCTCCGAAACGGTCGAGGTGCTACAATAATATGGGCAGCGAGTCTCGCGGTGCCTTTAAATAAAAGAGGGCATCGTCTGCGTATAAGGACACCACGTTACAAGTGTCCCCCACCTGAATACCCCATTGCGCCATCTCCGACCGGATCCGAACAGCCAAGGGCTCTATGGCCAGTGCTAAGAGGAGTGGCGAGAGGGGACACGCCTGCCGCGCCCCCCAACCCAAGCGCCAGTCCTCCGAACACCCCGCACCCAATCTCACTCTGGCACAGGGGGCTGTATACAGCAGACGGACCCAACGACAAACGTTAGGGCACATCCCCATCACACAAAGGACCTCCAGCAGATACCCCCAGTCAACGGTGTTGAACGCTTTAGCTAAGTCGATCGACACTATGACCAAGTGCTCCTCCCTATCCCGGACTTCATGGAGAATGTGGTTCAACCTCCGCAGATTCATGGCGGTGTTACGTCCCGGGATAAAACCGCACTGGTCCGAGTGTATCAAATGGGCCATATGCGGTGCGAGCCGGGCCGCTAAAAGTTTGGTCAAGATCTTCGCGTCCGTGTTTATCATAGTGATGGGGCGATACGCCGCCGGATCACACCTATCTCCTCCCAGCTTCAGGATCATGCAAATTCCGCCCTGGTTCATACTAGGCGGAAGGCCTCCAAATACACCTGCAATAGGAGACTGGCAAGGGTATCCCCATACGACTTATTTACTCCTTGACACAAACATCACCTTTTAAAAAAAAAAAAAAGGTAATGAAAGCTTTCCTCAACCAGCTCTATCTTGAACAGTTCATGATTTTTTTTGTCTTGGTTCTTAGAGATGCACCAGCTGTCGTTCAGAAATTTCAAGTTCTGCCTTGCTTCCTCATAAAGCATTTGTAGAAGCATTTGTAAAAGCAGATGTTACATAACATTGACTACAGTTTGAAAACTTCACATGATTTACTTTAAGACCATGTCCAGTGACAAAGAGTGAGTACTGGAGACAATGTGTGTGTGTAGCCATGCAGTGTCTGCATGGCATGCTAAGCTCTGTAGGTACTACTGGCAAGGGTGCTATGGCTAGGGCATGCTGAAGTTTATACAGGCCATTTCTGTAGTGAGTGTGTTCAGTTCAGTTAAAAAAACTTTATATCGATCACAATAGATAAAAAAAGTACAACATAAAAAACAAACCCCAATAAAAAACATAAGCATTTACAAAACTCATCCATTATCCATTACAATAGCAGCACAATAAAAACAATAGTTATATTTTTTAATGGACCTAGAATTTATCATAAAAATAATGAAAACCAGCTTAAAAATTCAGTAAATGTTTCGAATAGTATTAAAAGACAGTAGTCCACACAGAATAATTCAGGTTACACAATACAATTTTATAGGGCCCTTCAGTGGTGTAACAGCCTAGGTATTATTAAGGGAACACTTAGCACGCATGATCCACATTGCCATTAAAAACTTGGCTGTACAGAAAACTATAATACAGAATGTATCTGTCTGCATTATTCTGTATGCCTCCTTGTGTTTTCTTACTCCAATTTCTACAGAGTGGGGCTATCCATTTGTTTGGAGACTGAGAATACAAGGGACAACAAAATAATACATGCTTGTTTGACTCTGATTGCCCTTGGCAACAGGTAGAGTCCTCATCCACCCTATCTCCTACTTTACACCATTTTCATTTGAAGGATTTTACAGGTAGGCAGCCATAACTAAACTTAAGGTATAGTTTCCTTGCTAGAGGAGGTACACTTTCATCTATAGTATTCTCAAAAGGTGGTGTTTTAAAATCAATAAAAGCAGCCAAGAGCAATCCTTTGCAATTTATTACAAATTCGGTCTCCACAAAACCCCAATAAACCGCTTTAAGGCTAGTTTTATTAATCTTACACAGAGTTTACGGTTGGTCCCAATATGCACCTAGACTTAGCCTCTGTAAAATATTCTTGAGGGTACGCAGCCACAGGATCTTACTCGCACATGTTGGTGTCATCAATTCACGAAGACCCACTATATAGGGCTAAAGTTCTGCATAGAGCAATGCCAAAACATGAGCAGTCTAAGCTCAATTTTGTGAGCAATTCTTTTCTGGGCCAGATCTAGGTAGAGTGGAGTCAACAGGGTGCTTGCCGGTAGATTTAACAGAGATCTAAAAAATGTATGTTCAATTACCAACAGGTTGCTAGTTTAGTACAGCCCCACAGCTCCGCACCATGCAAAACTGTAACTAAAGCTTTAACATTATAAATCTCTAACGCCGGTGCCAACAATCTGCCCACGCATGTACTGGTTGTGCCATTGGATTTTAACAGGCCATGCCTTTATGTATTGCAAGCTCAGAGGGTATTATTAAGGAATACATGAAGTCCACCTGAACGTCTTTTATTAATAGACGTGGTGGTTCTCAAATAAAATCATGTACTACTATACGTAGATATAAAACCTACATTTTCGGAAAAAATATTCCGAAGGGAAATTGTGGTAGTAATCTGAAACCTAAAATGGCTGAAATTTGCCAGCTATTGATAGCTACCCAACAATAACTCCTTCCCCACAACACCACCTGGTGGAGCACTTTAAACTCTTGGTAAATTTGATCTTTCTGTCCTCCAACTTAAAAATATTTTGAGCAGATGGGCAGCTATAATAGCATCACATATTAATAGATGATAAAAACCGTCTGCATTTTCAGGGAGAAAAAATGTGTAGAGAAATCATGGTTACAATCAAAAACCGAAAAAGCACTGAAATTTGCCAGATGTTGGATACAAAACAATCGCCTCTAACCCCTCTTTACCGCCTGCTGTGACACCTTATGACCTTGATAAATGTAATCTATTATCCGCAGTTTAAACAAGCAAAGGTAGTAGTTCTCACCTTGTAGACCACGGGTCTCCAACGTTTTCTTTAATAAGAGCTCATTATGTTCGATATCAATGTAATGTAATGTAATGTAATGTAATGTAAAAATTACTTATAAAGCGCGGCATTCACCGGACGGTTTCTTGGCGCTATTCACTTTATTCAACAAGAGGCAGGGAGCGGGGGGAGAGGAAATTATGAATAAGTGCCATGGAAGAGGTGGGTTTTTAGGAGAGATCTGAAATGAAGGTGAGAGGAGGAGAGTCTCAGTTCCAGTGGCAGTGAGTTCCAGAATGAGGGTGCCAGAAAGGAGAATCTGAGACCTCCGTGTTTTTTGCGCTTGAAGCGGGGAGTTTGAAGGAGCGCAAGATGAGAGGAACGGAGGTTCCTGGAGGGGGTATAAGGGTGCAGGAGGGAAGAAATAAAGGAGGGACCGGTGCCGGCTAGAGATTTATGAGTCAGGCAGCCAAGTTTGAACTTGCAGCGCTCCGAAACAGGGAGCCAGTGGAGGGCCTTGAGAAGGGGACGGATGTGTTGATGTTTTGGTTGGTGGTAGATAAGGCGAGCTGCCTGATTCTGAATCAGCTGCAATCTGCTGATTAGGTATTGTGGGATGCCAACATACAGGGCATTGGCGTAGTCGATCCGAGAGATGACTAACGCCAGCAGTGCCAAGGTGAGGGCTTCAGTGGTCAGGAAGTGGGCGATTTTCCGGATCTTCCGGAGCTGAAAAAAACAAGAGGACACAGTGGCACTGACCTGGTGCTTCATAGAGAGGTCTTGGGAGATGTAAATCCCGAGGCTTTTCACTTTGTCCGCAGGTTGGGGGGGGGGGGGCCGAGGGAAAGGGGCCAGAAGGTGGAGTTCCAGGGGTTGGATGAGCCTCCGACAAGAATGAGCTCCGTCTTGTCGGGATTGAGTTTGAGATGGTGAGTGCTCATCCAGTTACTGATATGGCAGAGGGTGGATTGGAAATCTTGAGCCGCTTCGTCCGAGGAGTCGAGATTGAAAACGAGCTGTATGTCATCTGCATAATTAAATGCAGTGACATTCCTACCGCGGAGGGAGCGGATCAAGGGGGTGAGGTAAAGGTTAAAAAGAAGGGGTGACAGGGATGAACCCTGCGGCACACCGCAGGTGACTCTCGTCCGGTTTGCTGTGAACTGGGAAAGACGGACCGATTGATGGCGGTCCGCAAGGAAGGAACAAACCCAGTTAAGGGCCATCCCGCTGATGCCTGCCTCTTTGACACGGTCGACTAAGATGGTGTGATCGACCGTGTCAAAGGCCGCTGACAGATCTAAGAGCACCAGGGCTTGGCTGATGTTGGAGTCAGCGCCTCTGCGAAGTTCCTCCATAACAGAGAGGATAACCGCCTCTGTCGAGTGGGCATGTCTAAACCCAGCTTGCTGGGAGTCTAGAAAATTGGAGTCCTCGATGAAGGGTCTGAGGACGCTGGTCACATGCGTTTCAAGTACCTTGCTCGGGTAAGGCAGAAGGGAAATGGGGCGGAAGTTGCCCAAGACCGAGGGATCGGCGTTGGGTTTCTTTAATATGGGGACCACTTCGGCGTTCTTGAACTGGCTGGGGACCACGCCGAGCAGGAGAGAGTTGTTCAAGAGGGCCAATGGAGGGCCGGGGCAGGTCGAAAAAGCGGTCCGGAGAATGGCCGGAGGGCAGCAGTCTGTGGGGGAACCGGATGAGGGGGAAGAAGTCAACTTCGGGAATAGGGGGGAGCTGCGTCAGGGAGCGAGAATTGAGAAAAGGAGCGGCCTCTGGGAGGGACATTGCTGGGGCTCCGGAGGAGATACTGTTTTTGATTTTGCTGATTTTGTCTATGAAGAAATGGTTGAGGGAATCACAGAGTGCCTGAGAGGGGAGGGGTTTGATGGTCACCCTATCCGGGTGTGAAAGTTCCTCCACAATAGCAAAAATATCTTTAGATTCATCCCGAGCTACTAATATTATTGGTTTTGTAATGGTGACAACATCAGACAAGATTATATTAGCTTCCACCGGATGCAAGCATACCAGCAGTGTATTTCTCTGTGCATCAGTCACGGTTACTATCAGTAAAGAAAATAGGCTTTGTCTATTTGTAATTACTCTACATGGATTATAGCCGTAGTTGCATTGCCCCTGGTAGTAAGAAGAGATTCTAAATAGTAAGGCTCCACAACACTGCACAATTTATCATTTAAATATTAGCTTTAAGTATATTTTAGAACTTTAATCTTTTGTCTCCAAATATCAGCTTGTGAGCTATGTTTTCAATTCTGTAATACACATATCAAACCAACCAAGAAAAAGTATCCAATTTAGTAGGCAGCAGAGCTACTTAGAGTGGCTGGATAGCTACTGGTAGCTCACAAGCAACTTGTTGGAGAAGTCTGTTGTTGAACTATTCACTAAGCCAGTACCTTTTGCTGATGATGTGCAATATCAGCAAAAAAAGAAAAAAGGACACTGTTGCCAGTCACGTCATTCTGTAGGCACTGACTGATGCAGGCTTATTTTTACAAAAACATGTAAGTGATATATCTAAGATGGACGTACTAAGATTGGCATCACCAATACTATTTGCTGATGCTGCACAGCCAAAATTTAAAAGGCAAAATGATACTCCTGCATGACCACGAAGAAGGGTGTGGTAACTCATGTCACCCCAACACCAGTCGCACAGCAACATGTAGCCATTCACAGTCTGCTTTAAGTCGATACTCATTTTCTATCCGTCTTTTAAACATTTCTTATCCATATTTAATCTCCTTCTTTTTCTGTCTTTCTATATAATTCCAATTCTAATCCACATGCGGGGTGTATTCTGCCATTTTCCAAATTTCTGTTGTTCAAGCCGTGCCCTCCGGACCTCAAGTTCAAACGAGATCAACGCAGAAGTTCGTCCAAAGCAATATTTATTTTAAAAATTCCAATGCATTTCGGGCACCTCACTGCCCTTCATCAGGGAACACTATAAATGACAATAAAATTAATAATCAACATCGTATGTGCACTGACATCAGAATCTTGTTATTAATCTTACATTTTCATAATTTTCAATCACTTTCTCCTGACACCAATTATGTCAAACCTCCTCCCTGCTACGTTATCACATCCTGCATACCTGCCATGGACACTAAAATCACTCCAATTTCGTTTCGTCCCAAATGAAGAAATGGCATCCTATTGAATCCCCTTCATTTAAATCACACCCTCATTGTAAACTTTCATTTAATAGGCCCGTCCCTCCCACGTGTTTCACAATTTCATGTTCGCATTTAGATTCACAACGTCTGTTACCCGAACTACATTACCCACAATCCTCTATTCACATGGAAACAATGCGACACATTACGGAATCTTTTAAATTTTTGATGCTTGTATTCTTATACATTGCATATCTTAAGCAAGACTAATGTGCACAGCTATATATGTCATTCAGTTCATCCTGGTAAAAAACATCGCTAATGACCCGAACTAGTTCTTCCTCCGCCAATGTAGATACATGTTATGAAAAACTCATTTGTTTTATGTGAATCATTCTTGCTCACGGGTGCTATCCCAACATGGCGGGGTAATTTTGTGAAACAATAACTGGGGGTGGGAAGCACACCAGTTTGTATTGTAAATGTAATCCTCAATTCACCTTTTGTTATTCAAAAATAGTCTTTTGATGCGTGCGTCCTGGCTTTTATGCCTACCCCAGTGGCACCTTTTTGTTTGCTAACCTGACTCGGGGAGCAAGTATCTAAACACAACGTTTGCCGGATCCAAGAAGCCAATGCGGCTTTCTGTACTTCTCACCGTGCACCCTGAATAAACATCGGGTGAAGGTGGCCCTCTACGCCGTTAGAGATAAGACAGCGGTGTTGTTCAAACTTGTGGTATACCAAGCAATCCAGCAGAGATACGACACTACACTGCTGTGAATACTGGTGATCAAACTGACACCTTTTGCAAGTGTTTCTTTTCATGAGAACGCCTTGAATACCGATCCTGATAATTTTAACTGGATCTATTGACGCTCCCCGCTCTTCCTGTTTCAGTTGTGAGCTATTCAGCCCAACCTCCCATGAGAAACCAGTGTCCCCCAGGGCCTTTTGTCCTAATGAAGACCCCACTTTAAGGTGTGACGTATACCTAGCAGTATATCTGGGGTCGAAACGTCGACAGCTAACACCATCTACCAGTCGATGCAACCACCATCCTACTCATTAATTTGTAGCATCGCCATTATGGTTTCTTTTTTAAATAATGAGTATTTATAACTAATTTATTATACTGTCTCAGGGCTCTGAAGCCAGACATACTATGATGATAGGCAACAGGATACTGCACCATTCAACATGGTGTCCCAACGCTATAAGCAGCATTTCCTCGTTTTTTAAGACCAACTGAAGATCACCTGCAGAACGAGCTGCCAAATAAAACTAGGCTAAATGGAGTTAAGTAGTGGAGCAATAATATGAATTATGTGGTACTGTAAAAGCTAGTAGAATCAAACCAGTTTAAAGAATATTGACTAGAACAGAGAGAGATAGCTGTGCCTAGTTACTGTATTTTTAAAGGGAGAGAATGATAATAAAATTTAAATGTTCATGTAAAATAAGCATTATAATCTTTAGTGAAGTCTCAAGTATTTCATAATGACGAGCTGAAAAGTACCCCTTTATCTGACGGGTACTTCTAACCATAGATTTCTCACTTTTAGAATAGTCCCCAACCAATTCCTCAACTGGTTCATTCAACCCAAATGTCCCAGACCATCAGCAACGCTGCAGCAAGTTTAGGTTGAAGTCCATGTTGCTCATATTTGGCACTCTGGCCCCTCAAGGACCAGCCTCAGGATCCACATTGACTCTGCTGCCAACTTCCATTCTGGTTCCAAGATCTGTGCTGGCTCCTTTTCCACTGATGCCGATCCTGATGTCGCAGCACTGGAGGTCAAACCTATACCGATACCAGAGGTCAAGCCTATGGTGTATGCTAACTCCAGGGTCCGTCCGGTTGACTTCACTATAATTCAGACAAAACACTTCCTCTTCAATGACCTTTCCTCAGAGGCCTTATCAACATTTTGGCTCAGATTCTGGTTATCCAGATAAAGATGATAAGGATGATTTTCCTCCACGCTATGATGATGGTGATCTATATGAACTAGCAGGAGGCCAGTGGGATCGATACCTCACTGCCCATTGGACCCTTAGCTGAGCACAGTTTATCATTTGCCATAGAGATTAGCTGTGCAACAGAAGTCATGGACCTATAGCTACCTTCTGCTGAAGTTAAGACTAACGTCTTCACTCAGGTGTTGTACCCTGGTCCAGCCTCATCTGAATGCTTGCTTCCATTTAAATAAACCTCGACTGACCCTTTTATGGGTGCTTGATTGAAGACTTGGTCTTGTCGCCTGGTGAACAGTCAGGTGACCAGGTTCCACAGACCTGTTTTGAATTACTCCAATGTTTTTTCGCAGCACCTGACTCCTGAGGTTTTTGTGGTCCAATCTTCCACCAGCAAGTTAACCCAGTTGTTTTCCCTACGACCCCATTCAGACAGGAGTCAAAAAGGAATGAGCATTGGGGAAGGGAATGTTCTCTTCCGCCAGCTTTTCATTCAGGTCAGTTAATGCAGGCTGTCTCTGACACTACTATACACATGCCTTTTTGAGATCTTCCTTGCAGTTCCACAGGAATTTCAGGACTCTTTGACTCAAACTATTCATGGATGCTGCTAAATCATTTGCCCTTCGTGCTAGCCTAGATATTGCTTACTGCTTGGAGAGTGTGACCGGCACCAATGTGGTGCTCGCCTGCCACGTGTGGATGTCATACAGGCATTTGGAAGTGTCTCTAATTCATAGGCCCTTTGATGGATCCTACCTTTTTGGCGAAAAGGCTGATTCTTCAAAGAAGGCAAAGCCAGGTCGCGTTCTTTGGGCCTTTCAACTCCTGCTTGATATTTTCCTCTGCACCCTGACCTTTGCTAGGCTTCTCCAGAGGGCTGGCATATAGACACCACTAAATCCAGCCACCACAGCGGCAGTCGCCTCAGTCCTTTTGTGGTTGGAACAAACAGACACCAAGCATGCCACCAGGCCCACCATTCCACCCAACCCTCCTCCCCTGTGACATCAGTCTCTGAGCCACTTTCGTTTGCCATTAGTGGGGCATAGTCACCCTGGGGAGGCAACATTATACATTTTCTTCCAGGTGACAGGCTAATACATCTGACCAATTGATCCTTCTGATTGTCCAGCAGGGCTGTGCCCTTTCATTTGTTTTCGACCCACCTCCACTCATCAGTGCAACTTCCAGAGGAGCACCTATCCATTTTGCTGCAAAAGGTATAGGTTCTACTGGTCAAACGGCCCATTGAGATTGGGGCCGGATATGAAAGTATTAACAGGTTATTACTCCCACTCCGTGCTTAATTTGTAATATATTAAGTGTAGGTGCTCTCCCTTTTTTTTAGCAGGCCATACCCATTTCTCTCGGTACCCCCAACTTCCTCCACTGGCTGCACCCACCTACTCTATGGGCTCAACCAACATCCTGGACTGAGACTGCCAAAAGCTAGATCTAATAGCTGATCTGAATTTCTGCATGGGAGACCTCTTCAAGGAAGGGTTTGATAGGAGGTTCCCCCCGCCTCTGATAACATTTTGAAAAAAATGAAAGAAAAAGAATATTTAAAGCACACTTTTCGAATACATTGGCTAACATTACTAATGCCACTAATGCAGCTTCTGCAATGTAGCACAGTGTTTTGAGTTGACTTCAATAATAATTTATTTCTACCTAAACCAACAGGTTTTCGTAAAATTAGGATAGTCAAAGACTGGGAAAAAAACATAACTTTCTAACCTGTACCACGCTGTTTGCATCTAGCCCTTTGATGGCAGTTCATAGCTCACTGTACTAGATCATGATCGTAGCTTATGAACTTCACAGTAACAAAAGGATCTCTATGACAAAAGCAGCACCCCACTGAGCACTGCATATCAAGTACTGTTCTGGGATCTGCATAGTACACTTCCTTTGCAGCAGGCATATTAACCCTCATTGCCTGCTCTGCGCTGCCTTAGATGAGTCAAACTGCCACTAGACAAAACTGATCTCTCTCCAGCAGCCAGGTGAAGCCGGGGAAGTCCTCCATAAAAGAGGAACAAACAAACTCTGTATTTTATTTGTTCGCCTGTGGATCAAAACTCAGTTTCATTTGCTTTTTTAGTTTTTGTCCTCATTCTGCCAACTCTCTTGCTAGGATTACTCTTATCCCTCTGGAGCCAAGGGGGAAAGAAAAGAGAGGCAATAACCGTATTTATCTGTTCTTCTATCTCTTGATTAAGTCCAAAGAATATAACGCAAGGGCTTACCTTAATCTGTTTACCAAGTATTTCCCCAAGAAAATCACAAACCGAAGTCCAGTAAGACGCGATTTCTGGACACTGCATAAACAAATTCAGGTCATCCGCTGCTGTGAGCATGCTCCTTGGGCAGTTGTAGGCATTGCCTATAACCTTTAACAGCTTCGCTGGGGACCAAGAAACTCTGTGGGTAGTAAATAGATGGTTATGTTTAAGCGATGCAGGTTTTACCACTGTTCGTAACATACAAATATGAATAAAACCACATTTGCTTTAAATCCTCATGGCCAAACTCTTTACCCCATAAATTTGAAATTTCAGTTTCAATCTTCTTATCTGTCTCCGGGAAGGCCCAATACCAAATGGAGATTTCCTTTTTCCAATGATCAGTCCTCATCACCCGATCAAGCTTTGAAATCCCCCTCCTCTTTTGCCCAATCTAGCGTGTTGCCCACCAGGAACATAATTGATAGTACTTAAACCTTGTCAATTGTCCCTTAGTCAATTACTTAACACTTCCCAGCTCACTAGGTTGGAACCCATTTTAAGATCTGTCCAATAACATATACCCCCTGATTTTAAAGGCTGACTAAGTTGATCCCTCAGGCATTCTGGGGTACCCAGGGTTTCTAGATCGGAGCCCGTGATGAAAAATATGGGACTCCCAATCTTTTCTGCAGGTACATCCAGGTTCTTAAAGCGGACCTCAATCTTCAGCCTCACCTTTTTCCAAAAAACAGTGGGTCATCCTATTTAAATTGGGTCGCCATAAAGGGGAAGTGGTGCTGGCCTTGGCAGACATCAACCAGCATAGCCTCCAACATTAAGCCCATAGATGACCTGTCAGTCTTGTTTGCAAGCATGCGAATATTTAAACCAATCTTCCTGCCTCTAACCTCCTTCTCAACTGATAATGAGGGCCACACTCTCTCTGGCCTTTCTACTCCCTGGGCGATACAATCAGCCCTTTTGTGACCCCCCAACCCAAAGAGGGAGAAATTAATGAAATTGTATTAAAGAAAAAACGCCTAATAATTAATAGCGAGTTTATGTATAACACCTTTTCTTTCTGATGGATACTTCTGCCTGTGTATTCCTCACCTTTTGAATACCCCCTGCACCAGCATTCCATGGGAAATTCTTTCCTAGCTCCCCCATGTCGACGAGGACGTCACAATAGGTAGGCTTCGCTCGCAACACCGTATGATGTCATCGGAGCCGTAAAAGGACCACGTCGGTGTGCTGAAGTCAGTTCCCTTTTTTCCGCGCCGTCGACGCTTAATGGTTTTTCTAAAGGCTCTCCATTTTTTTCGAATAAAACTTTGTATCACTTGTTGGTTTCTGGTGGCGACTTCCAGGTAGACCAGATTTAAACCCTGCATAGAGTATGGCGGGCATATGTCAATCACGGACCCGCATGAAGATTGCCTCTGGTGCTTATCTTCGGACCATGACGTCGAAGAATGTCGAAGCTGCAGTAAAATGAATCCCAAGGCTATTAAGGAGCGTGAAGCTAAGCTGTTCATGGCCAAAGCCAAAAAGGAGAAGAGGGGTCTAAAGAGGGCAAAGTCTTCATCTTCTCATACTTCGAAGTTGAAAAAACATAAGTCTAAAAGAAGAAATGGCTCTCTGCACCGTTCTTCGAAGGCCAGGGCTTCGAGGTCGCCGACTCCAGCTGAGCGGAAGAAAGAAAAAGGACTTATTTTCTCCATCTCCTTCCCCTCGGAGGACGCTGGTTCCATCTGCGGTTCCAGGGTCACCAGCTTCGAAAGGCACTTCGCTGCATGAAGACTCACCGGCTCCGGCGAGGTCTCCGACGCCTTGGGAGTCTTCTCCAGGTGGGGTGCTTCATCTGTGGGGGCGCCGTCCCCGCAGCCTCCGATTCAACCTCAGGTGGTTCCTCTTCAGGAAGGTATGGATCCATATCCTGCTTTTTCTGCTCCTGGGTCAGATTCTTCGCATTTTCTTAATGCGATGTTTGGCATTTTTGTGAGGGCCTCTGCTCCATCCGGTGCACCTTCAGGCCCCGTGGGACCTTTGGCCTTCAACCCGGGTGTTCCTCAATTCTATCTTTAAGCACCCTTTATGCCATTCTTGCCGTCGTCTCCGGCTTGTCATTTCCCGGCACCGATGTCCTCCACTCTGGCTCCTCGGACTCCTTCGGCTGCTGAGTCGGCGCCGCCTCGAGTTCGATCGACGTCGAGGTTCGTAGCTGAGGCTCCTCAGTCGACGTCGTTGGTCTTCACCGGCGCCGTGTGTGGCCCCTCCGGCTCTGAATCCTAAACAACACTCTAGGAGGCGCAGAGGCTCCTTGAAGAGGAGGAATATGCACAGAATCAGGAGGAAGGAGAAATTGTTGGTTCTATGGATGAGTTTGAGGGCCTTCATGAGGCTAGTGGCTTGGATACTTCTCCTGAGTATAATCTCCCATCTGCAAATGCTGGAGTTGTGCAAGACATTGCTCCTTATCATGTGGTCATATGAAAGGCGACTGATTTGCTTGGTCTTCAGCTTCCCTCAGCTGAGGAGAAATCTAATATTCTTACAGAGGTTCTTAATGCATCTTCTTTAACTTCTGAACCATTGCGTCCCTTTACGGATGCTTTGATGGAACTAATCTTGGAGGTGTGGCAGAAGCCTTTATCTGTTCCTGCGGTTTCTCGTTCCATCCCTAGAAGGTACGCACCCGCTCCTGGGGATCCGGCTTTTTTATCATCACATCCTGTGCCGGAAAGTTTGGTTGTCCAGGCTTCTTGTTCGAAGCAACCTTCTGGTTATTTCTCTACCATTCTTGGTGATAGGGATTCTAAAAAGATGGAGCAAGCGGCAAAGAAGGTGTTCTCTTCTGAAAGTATGGCTCTTAAATCCACTAATGCAACCTGTCTTCTTGGGAGGTATATCCATGCTTTGATGGACTCAGTCATGCAGCTAGCTCCGAAGTTGCCTGAGGAGGATCAGGCTAATTTCTTGGAAGTCCTTTCTGATTCTCAGGCTGCGGCACGTCAGGTAATTCAATCGGGTCTGGACACTGCTGACTCTGTGGCTCGGGTGATGGGGTCTTCTGTGTCTGCAAGGAAACAGGCATGGCTTCGGTCGTCTGGTTTCTCATCTGATGTTCAGGCGACTTTGCTGGATTTGCCCTTTTATGGGTCAAAACTCTTTGATTCAAAGGCGGACTCAGCCTTAGAGCGTTTTAAGGACAGCATGGCTACTGCAAGGTCTCTGGGTCTCCAGGTGCAGTCCAGAGGATACGGCTACCAGCGGTATTGTTGATTTTGGAGATCTGCTTCCTTTCATGGCCGCCAACAATCTCAACAGAGCCAGCAACAGCAGAATCCCTTGTACAAGTCGTACAGAGGGAAGAATAAAAGAGGCCTCATGGGAGCAAATCGACGCCTTGCGGTTCCGAACCTGGAACTTTATTACCTGGCGGCACAACTGCAATGGGTAGTGGCTTGGCTATCAGGCAAACATCAGGAAGACACAGCCACAGCTGTGGAGGCCCTATCCTCATTGCAGATACACTCACTATTCCACCCACTTACGGGCGCTAGGAAACACACCCAACTGCAGGTGACGGTGGACGTAAAATGCTACTCTCGATGCCTACGGCTTACCAAAGCCACTAAACCGTACGCCCCAGCGCTCCCACTCCTAGGTACCCCCAAGACTACGACCGTAGTCACGGAAACAGCTCTGGAGCACTGGACACGCTTTGAAATAGAAACCATGGCGGATTTATACACTGACGGCGCCCTGATCCCTTTCGCGACACTTGCCACCGACACGGGATTACCGGCGGGACAGTTCTTACAACACGCTTCCATAATTAAAGCATTCACACAACAGTGGGGAAACATCACTGAAGAACCACCCACACACCAACTGATATAATGCCTCCATGTCATGGGGAATGGCACACATGTGGTGCACTGGTTGACCCAAGCACTGTTAACACACACACAATGTACCTTACAACCGTTACGGGATAAGTGGGCAGAAGACAGGTGGTAAGCCTGGACAGACTAGGAGTGGGTGGTGGTGCTGGCAAGCCCCAAGAACATCCCCCGCAACGCACGATTCAAGCAGATCCAGTTCTACATATTACACAGAGCATACCTCTCCCCAGACAAGATCAACCAATACTTCCCAGGAGCCGCGGCAGGTTGCCCGAGATGCGCCCTAGAGAGGGCGGACCACCTGCACGTCCTGTGGCAATGTCCGCAGATCCAAACATACTGGAGGTCAGTGTTGCCGATACTAGAGCGGAGCACGGCAATACCGATTCCTCACACGTGGGAAGCATGCCTATTAGGCCTCTACCATAGAACCAAACAAAACAAAGTGCCCTCCAGTTTCTGGGATCTTGGCCTTATCGCGGCCAAGAGACTAATCGCCAAACACTGGAAACGCGCAGAACCACCCATGACAGAACACTGGCGCACCTCCCTGGACAACTGGGCAAAAGTGGAAAGCATTTCCCTCCACAATGAAGAGACGGCAGGACTGTGGCAGTTCCCCATTGCGACACTATGGGACGAGATGCTAAACTCCTTCCATAGAGAGTGCCAGACTCTGGGAGCCCCCACAGGCGACACCTCCCCAAGCAGAGAACACGGAGACAGAAAAGCAACCCTAGGTACTGCTGATGGTGGTCCCGCTGCTGACGTCTCCACCTGACCGGCAGGATGGGCTCCACCCCCCCGCCCCCCACCCGCGGCATACACCCACCGCCGATGACACGCCGTCCTCCCCGGGCTACTAGAGCAAACCTGGGCCGGCTACGATGTCACCTTTGAGCCCCCAATTGCATCGACATGCATCCACCACACCACGCACCACACACTTCCAAGTTCGGCAACCCCACATCCACCCCATTCTTTCTATTTTTACTTTTCCTTTACTCAATGCTAATGAGACTGACCTGATTGAGCTATGATCCCACCATTGTATTCAATGTGATGTAACAGTGTATTATGTGCTTTGCTCTGAGACCAACGCATGCATTCTCGAGCTGAATGATACTGTATAGTGTGCAATTCATGTTTTCTTTTATCCTGTGAACCCAATAAAGGATATATTTAAAAAAAAAAAATGGGAGCAAATCGACAACAATCCGCCTCCTCTTCCTATACTTCCTCTCCCGCCACCCTTGTACTTCAGGAAAGCAGTTCTAGATCCCCCATCTTAGAACATGTTGGTCTGGTTGGAGGTCAGGTGTCCCACTTTCTACAAGTATGGAGACTGATCACGTCCGATCGTTGGGTCTTGAATCTTGTAGAGAATGGGTACGCCCTTCCCTTTTTGAAGTTTCCTCCTCCTTACCTTCCTCGCCAGGGTTGGTGCTTAGAGGACCACTTACTGCTTTTACAGCAGGAGGTTCTTACCTTGCTACAGAAAGGTGCGATAGAGGTGGTTCCGGAGAAGGAAAGGGGTCAGAGTTGCTACTCCCGATATTTCCTGATCCTCAAAAAGACCAATCTTGGACCTCAGGATTTTGCATCTTTATCTCAGACAGGAGAAGTTCAAAATGTTGACCTTGGCTCAGGTTCTTCTTGCGCTGCAACAGGAAGACAGGATGGTGTCCATCGATCTACAGGATGCATATTTCAATCTTCCCATCCTGAGGTCGCATCGGAAGTATCTCCGATTCACGGTAGGGTTGCAACATTATCAGTTTGCGGTTCTTCCGTTCGGTCTTACTTCCACACCTCGAGTCTTTACAAAGGTGATGGCGGTGGTAGCGGCTCATCTCAGAAGGTATGGGGTTCCTGTTTTCACCTACCTGGACGACTGGCGGTTGAAAGCCTAGCCTCCAGAGTTATTTTCGCACCATTTGCAGGTAACAGCTCATCTGTTCTTCAAATTGGGTTTCTCGATAAATGTACCCAAATCTCACCTGGTGCCTTCTCAGCGCAGCCTGTTCATAGGGGCGATACTGGACACTTCTGTGTGTCGAGCTTACCCTCCTCCGCTGAGGATTCTCGACATTCAGGGAATGATTCCTTTATTTCACGATGGAGCGTTTTTTTCACTCCTGAAGGTTCTTTGCCTGCTCGTCTGTTCACTTCCTGCATTTTGTTGGTCAACCATGCGCAAACTGGCACATGAGGGCACTCCAGTGATGCCTCCGCAGGCAGTGGTATCCGCACAACAGAGATCTCGGGGAGAAGATCAGAAAATCCAGAGAAGCTGCAGCAGAGCTGACTTGGTGGAGTGTGCAGAGCAACCTGTCTCAAGGAAAGCCCTTTCAGCCTCTTCCGCCAGTGGCCACAGTGATCGCGGATGCCTCCACTCTAGGGTGGGGTACTCCTCTGGGGGATCTGGAGGTCAAAGGTCTTTTGTCTCAAGAGGAAAGGTTGCTTCATATCAACCTGTTGGAATTGCGGGCAATACGTGTGTCACTAAAGGCTTTCTTTCCTTCCCTTCCCTTCGCGGTCATTCGGTTCAGGTCCTGACTGATAACACTACCGCAATGTGGTACATCAACAAACAGGGAGGTGTAGGGTTGTATTGTCTCTGTTGAGAGACTCTGCGACTCTGGTCCTGGGTTCAGGGCCATCGGATTTGTGTGTTTGCAAATCATCTGGGCGGTGTGCTGAATGTTCGTGCGGACAGTCGCCGTCGGCGTTACTCAGCCGATCACGAGTGACGGCGTCATCCGGAGGTGGTCCATCTCATCTTTCAGATGTGGGGGTCTCCTCGGTTGGACCTGTTTGCCACTAAGGAGAATGCGCACTGCCCGCTGTTCTGCAGTCTCCAGTATCCGATACAGGGAGCGTTTGGGGCCGCGTTCTAGATAGATTGGAGCTCACAACTCCTTGACGTGTTTCCTCCCATACCCTTGATTCCTCTGGTTCTGAGGAAGATTCGGCAAGACCGGACCCAAGTTATATTGATTGCACCGGATCAACCATTACAGATGTTAAAAACTGCCCTAAATCATTATTCAAGATGGTCAAAAAACTATCTAGTTCTTCAACCTCACAGGCTCCCCCCAGTCTGAATGAAACGGAATGTGAGGACCGTGCCCAATTTTTTATAAATAAAGTGGAAATAATATATTTCGCACTGGCTGGAAAGATATCTCCCTCTCTTACTATGCCCACTTATACTGTCGCTCAATCTGGCTCTTTGTCCGATTGCCGAGATGTACATGTCACCCACCCTATGAATAAACTGGAAACCCGGCCACTCTTAGATATGACACTCAAACAACACTTAAGCAGTATTACATCTGGATCTCCTTTTGACCTCCTTCCCATTGCAGTACTGCAGCAGCTTGAACAACCAGCACTTCTACACATCTTGGAACTTCTAAATGCATCCTTAACAGAGTCTTTCGTCCCTTCGGATTGGAAGCATGCAATGGTCATTCCACTGCTGAAAAAAGCCAATTCTGACCCTGCGCTACCTTCAAATTATCAGCCAATTTCTCTGTTTCCTGCTCTCTCAAAAATTTTAGAAAGGCATATTAATAGCCAATTGTCCAAGTTCACTGAAACTTATGGGCTTCTGCATCCATCTCAGTCTGGTTTTAGGCCTGGCTACTCTACTGAGACAGCAAAAACACAAGATGAGGGACGGAATGTTTCACATTGGCAAAACATTCACCCCCAGTCACAGATCTGTTTTTAATCCATCGTTATTTTGCTTAGCAAGTCACCCCAGTTCAGACATGGCCATATGCAAACCAGTCTTGACCCTTTGCCTCATGGGAACAGTCCAGCC
This sequence comes from Lissotriton vulgaris, assembly GCF_964263255.1. Taxonomy (NCBI): domain Eukaryota; kingdom Metazoa; phylum Chordata; class Amphibia; order Caudata; family Salamandridae; genus Lissotriton; species Lissotriton vulgaris. Next base: position 1,184,736,538 of record NC_141685.1, on the reverse strand, counting down.
CGAACTGCCAAGTCATGTCTTCCCTGGACCGGAATCAAGCATCCTAGGACTGGTTTCTGGCTATCAGACGTCTTCAGCCAGGATAGCTTGACTCCAGTGGCGTAGTGAGCAAGGGACCCACATCTGGGCATACCCTTCCTACATAGAGTGAACAGCAAAACACACAAGATGATGGACGGAATGTTGCACAATGGCAAAACATTCACCCCCAGTCACAGATCTGGGTTTAATCCATCATTATTTTACTCACCAATACTCTACTGAGACCACACTTCTAGGTGTCACAGAAATGTTGTGACAGAATTTGGATGCATGTGACACGCTGGCTCTTGTGCTATTAGATTTAAGCGCAACCTTTGATACGGTATCCCACGCTGTACTTATAAAGACCGTTCAATCTATAGGGGTCACTGGCTCTGCTTTGAGCTGGCTAATTTCCTTTCTCACGAATAGTACCTTTCAGGTCTTCTCTTCCACAGCCAACTCTAAGATCTACTCTTCACCTTATGGAGTCCCACAGGGGTCTATTCTCAGCCATCTGTTATTTAACATTTATGTTAGACCTCTGGCAGCGATTGTTGAAGAGTCTGGGCTGTCGCTCTTCTCTTATGCTGATGACACCCAGATCATTTTTTCTCTCTCAGCTGGAAAGACCACAGAGCTCTTAAGACGGGGTCATCAAAGTGGCGTCATAGATGCAAGCTAACTTCCTAAAGCTCAACGGTGAAAAAAACTGAGGTCCTGGTTCTGGGCAAAGACAAAAGTCTCTGGGGTCCTCAACATTGGCCTACATAAAGGGGTGCATTCCCCCAACCTTCCAATTATGTTCGTAACCTTGGCTTTATCATCGACGAATCATTATCTATGCGTCAAAAAGCCATTAAGGTTGCTGCAATATGTTTCTCCATTTTGAAATGGCTGAGGAAGATTGTGTGTGGATGCTACCTAGCACTACCCAGAGAACCGTAGTCCAGGCCCTCGTAACTTCTAGGCTGGATTATGGCAACATCCTCTACCTGGGAGCAAACAAAGATGTAATACTCAAGCTGCAGGGAGTGCACAACTCTGCCGCCAGATTACTTTGTCAGGCCTCCAGAACCGCCTCCATCTCCAGTTTGCTGAGGAACCTCCACTGGCTTACGGTCGAAAAACAGGTCAAGTTTAAAACCCCGACTTACATATTTCGAATAACGCACGACAGAGCCACTTGCTACTTGCAAAACTTGGCCCGTCCCTACATTTTCTCTCGTACTCTTCGGTCTTCGGTCTTCCACTCAGGCCAAATTCTAGGTGCCCAAGGTCAGATTATCCTGCACGGGCGGACACTCTTTCTCGTATTTAGGTCCTGTATTGTGGAATGCTCTCCCTTTATCTCTCCGCACTCAGTCTAACCTCATACTGTTCCGAAAGTCACTCAAAACCTGGCTTTTTAACCAGTAGGTTTCTCTCTATCCTCTCTATCCTCTGCGGTTTCTTGATAGCACCTGGAAACCCTTTTTGGGTAACTGTTGCGCTGATATATAAATTCAAATAAATAAATAAATAAATAAATTGGCCAAGACAGATCTACTTCACCTCTCATCGTACCTGCCGCTCTGTCTCCCTCTCAGGGGCAAGTTCTACATCCCCATCTCCAGAGCTTGCACCTTCATTCCTGGAGATTGCACGGGGCAATCTAAGTTCTTTTTCTCTCCCTCTGGATATAGTGGATGTTATTTTAACATCCAGGTGACACTCCACTAAGTCTGTCTACTCTTCCAGATGGTCCAGGTTTGTAAAGTGGTGCGGAGAGAGAGACATTGACCCTCTGAAGGCCTGTTTGTCTAATATTCTGTAGTTTTCACTTTCTTTGGACAGCAAGGTTGTGCTTTAGCCACTGTTAAGGGCTATTTGTCAGCTTTGTCGGTCTTTCTATGTTTGCTGGACCAGCCGTCTTTATTTAAGTCCTCCATTGTCATGAGGTTTATTAAGGGCCTTACTGTTAGGAAATAGGTCTAGTCTGTCTTCTATGGCCATACTCCACCATCACATGATCGGCCCTGAGGGGATTAAAGAACCGCCCCTCCCTTGATTCAGTGCTTGGTATCTTTTAGCTTTGGGTTCCAGGTGCTGGGTTGTTGTATCTAGGAATAAAGAAGGCAAAGCCTACGGAGTAGTTAGACACCTAACTAATTATCAAAAAAATGGATACCATAAATTGTCCATTTTTGGGTTTGATCATTTCCACCATAACTAAATTAAAGAAAATTCTGAACAATAGAGTTTCTCCTGTAGGACAGCCAACACAAATAAGGTCCACATATATGGTTTAACCAATTCTTTTAATGTAAACCATATTTCTCCACAAAAGTTACTAGTTGTATCTAAGCTCATAGTTGGACTTGGGTTCACAGGCTTGTGTTCCTTTGTTACTGGATTCCCTTTAGTTCATTGGTTCTATTTTTGCCTTGCCCCTTCCCTCCCCCTGGTTGTCCCGTTTTCTTATCGTTTGGTTCATCTCCTTGGAATTTTGCATCGGCCCCCCCCTCCCCCCCCCCTCCCCCCCCCCCCCCCCCCCCCCCACTCCCCTGGAATACTTGGTGCTGTTACGTTTTTTGGCATATCGAGGGTAAACTGGGGCTCCAGTCCCCTCGGATGTCGGACCCTCAGAAGAAGAGTTTGTTTGCGTGGTGAGAGACTCCAGCCCCTTGGGGGGAGCCGAACGGGTGCCTACTATGCAGGACATAGTGGGGGCTGTAGCTGCCTTACAGGCTCAGGTGCAGGACTTACAGCAGGAGAATGCAGGACTTAAACAGGAACTCTGGCCGTGAAGGCCAGAGAACAGTTGAGGGATAGGGGACATGGTCCTATCATCCAGCCAGCCACATTTCAGTACGGAGGTGGGACGGGTCAGAGAGCGGAGGGGGGAGCCCCTGTGGCGGTTACTGTTACGACACCTGTTCCTGTCCCCTTAGCCCCCCCTGAGAGGTTTATGGGAGACAGCAATAAGTATGGGACCTTTATGACTCCATGCCAACTGCATTTTATGTGCAGGCCGACCGCTTTTCCGGATGATACGGCTAAAGTAGCTTTTACAATCTCGTATTTGGCTGGCACTGCGGCTCAGTGGGTTATCCCTCTTGTGGATAGTGATGATCCGGTATTGCACGATTATCTGGCGTTTGAAGAATGAATGAGAGGCCTGTTTGCTAAACATGCTTTTATGCAGGCAAGCGATGCGGAGCTCCTCAAGTTAAGACAGGGCAGACAGGATTTGCTAACCTATGTTTCAACATTCAATAGGTTGGTGTCGGAGACACATTGGCCAACAGACAAAAGAACCTCCTTGTTTTATCAGGGTTTGTGTGACGAACTTAAAGATGTGGTATCTCAGGTGGTTGATCCTCCAGACGACTGTGCTGCCTTTATAGATCTGGTGGTGAAGTTAAACCATAGGTTGTCTGAGAGGCCTGGTGACCGTAGTCGGGTTCAGGGACCTAGGTAGAGTTATACGAAACCGGAAACAAAACCTTCTGGCGAACATAAGCCCGCTCCTGAGCCTATGGAGATAGGGGGGATGAGAGGCCTGTTAACCATGGAAGAGAAAAGAAGGAGGGAGCTGAATTTATGTTTGTATTGTGGACAAGGTGGCCACTTTGCCCGAGAGTGTCCTGTTAAACCCTCAGGTCTGGCGTTCAGTAAAAAGGTAGCATGTGTACAGGTGGACCGTAGTCAAGCCATGAGCCGAGGAGCAGTGGGGACCTATGATGTTCTGGGTGTGATAGATCGAGTGCCAAGGCATTTCATTATTCCGGCACATCTCTTGCTGTCTGGGAGTAATCGTGTACCCGTGTCTGTTTTGTTGGATTCCGGGGCTACTGGGAATTTCATTGACATCTTGTTGGCGGAAAAGTTAGAAATCCCATGTCAGTACAAAAGACAACCAGAGCCTGTGAGAGCCATCGATGGGACAGAATTAACTTCGGGTTCCATTACACGCCAGACAGAACCATTGACGTTGTTGTGTGAGAATGGTCACTCGGAGTCAGTGGTCTTTGACCTTATTGACGCCCCTTCTTTTGGTTTAGTGTTAGGAGTCCCATGGCTCCAGGAACATAACCCTAAGATTGACTGGGTGCAACGTTTGGTGACTCTGGATTCCAAGCATTGCCTCACACATTGTTACAAGGAGGCCAGTGAACGGATTCCTCCTTTGTCTTGTGCTGGGGTGTGGGTGATGTCAGTTCCTTCACAGTATTCTGCCTTTCGGGGTGTTTTTGATAAGGTCCAGGCACAGGGTCTCCCTCCTCACCGGTCTTTTGACTGTAAAATCGATTTAATACCTGGTGTCCCTTTGCCTTTTTGTCGCATATATGCGCTCTCAGAACCCGAGGAGTTACATCTCAAAGAGTACTTAGAGGAGATGTTGAGGATGGGATTTATTCGTCCCGCCTGTGTCATCAGCGATCTTTTTCATTCCGAAAAAGGAGGGGACATTGAGAGCGTGTGTGGACTACAGGGCTCTGAATAAGGCTACTGTGAAGAATAGGTACCCTCTTCCACTCATCCCCGTGTTGTTGGACCAGCTCCGCAAAGCAACCATATTTACCAAATTGGATTTGCGGGGTGCTTACCATCTCATTCGAGTTCGACCCGGGGATGAATGGAAGACGGCATTCAAAACCAAATATGGCCTATTCGAGTACTGCGTGATGCCGTTTGGCTTATGCAACGCGCCAGCAGCCTTTCAGTACTTCATTAATGAGGTTCTCCGGGAGTACCTGGATAGAAGTGTTATCGTCTATTTAGACGATATTTTGATCTTCTCAGAGACGGGAGCTGAACACCAAGAACATGTATCAAAGGTGTTACAGAAGTTACAGGACCATCATCTGTACGCCAAACTGGATAAGAGCCAGTTTGGCACCCAGAAGGTAGAATTCCTGGGGTTTATCATCACAGCGGAGGGCATTCAAATGAATCCTAGAAAGATAGAGGCCATCGTCACCTGGCCCATACCATCCACTGTCAAGCAGATCCAGGCCCTTTTGGGGTTCGCCAATTTTTATCGGCGTTTTATTCCCCATTTCTCCGATATCGTGGCTCCCATGACCCGATTGTTGAGGAAGGGGGTTCCCTTTGTTTGGTCTGCTGAAGTCCAGAACGCTTTTCGTTTTTTGTTAGGGTCCTTTACATCAGCCCCCGTTTTGGTGCATCCCGATACTGCCTTACCGTTTTTTGTGGAAACGGATGCCTCCGTGTGTGCGGTGGGAGGGGTGTTGTCCCAAAGGGATGCTGAGACGGGTCAGATGCACCCCATTGCCTTTTTTTCTAAGACCCTGTTGCCTGCGGAGCGTAATTACACGGTGGCTGAGAGGGAGGTGTTGGCGGTGAAATTGTCCTTTGAGGAGTGGCGTCATTACCTTTGGGGCGCTAGACACACAGTCGCGATCTATACAGATCATAAGAATCTGGAATTCTTTCGGTCTGCCCGGGCGTTAACACCTCGCCAGATGCGGTGGGTCTTGTTTCTTAACGAGTATGACTTTGTCATTACTTATCGACCCGCCGCACAGCAGATAAAATCTGGAGCCCTTTCTCGGATACATGTGGAAGGAAGGGAGGAGGGACGAGTGAAGGAGGATAGACCTATGATCAGTGAAGAGATGATTGTAGGGGTTACACACACTGAGGACTTCCCCTCCCTAGTAAAAGGGCAATTACGACGGTTGGATTTGGCCCCTTGGATGGCTTTACCCCAGGTGTTGATGCAGGATGGGCTGTTGTATCATGGGAACCGTTTGTTTGTTCCCCCTGCCTTGAGGAAGATGGTTTTGGAGTGGTGTCATTCCTCCTCGCTGGTAGCACATCCGGGGATGCAAAAGACGATGGAGATGTGTTTGCGATGGTTTTGGTGTGACTCGCTGATTAAGGATATACAGTGTTACGTGGCAGCGTGTCCCGTTTGTGCCACTAGCAAACCTACCCATAGCAAGCCATCTGGTCTGTTGCAGCCCTTAGAGGTCCCTTCTGCTCCTTGGCACACCATTAGTATGGATTTTGTGACGGATCTACCTTCTGTGTCAGGGCATACCGCCATATTGGTGGTAGTAGATCTGTTCACAAAAATGGCACACTTCATCCCGTTACCCAAAGTCCCTACTGCCAGGGAAATGGCTTTAGTATTTATGTCATCAATAGTTAGGATCAATGGGTTACCATCTACGATTGTTTCTGACAGGGGAGCACAATTTGTGTCCCATTTTTGGACTGAATTGTGTTCTGTGCTGAAAATAGAAGTACGTTTGTCATCAGCGTATCACCCGCAATCAGATGGTCAGACTGAACGGACGAACCAGACTATGGAGCAATACTTGAGGTGTCTTGTGTCGTCATTGTCCTGTGACTGGATGGTGGCTCTTCCTATTGCGGAGTTTGCCTACAATAACAGCCTGCATTCCGCATTGGGTATGACTCCTTTTTTTTGTTCATTGGGTTATCATCCCAGGGCGTTAGCCATCCAGCCTACTGGGCACGTGCCAGCCATAGACGATGTTTGTAGGTCCTTGGGTGGAATATGGGACAGAGCAGGAGAACAGTTACAGGTAACCAAAGTCACCATGAAGGCTCAGGCCGACCATCGAGTCCCTGCTCCTTCTTACAAGGTGGGCAATCAGGTGTGGCTAGCTTCGCGCAACCTTAGGTTGCAGGGGTCTCGTAAATTGCAGTTTCGGTTTGTGGGGCCGTTTGCCATAACGCAGGTGATTAATCCAGTGGCCATGAAACTTGCATTGCCTGACGATTATAAGGTCCATCCTGTGTTTCATACATCATTGTTGAAGCCATATATACCATCTACACAGGTTCTGCCACCACCCCCTCCCTTGTTAATTGATGGGGAAGAGGAGTTTGAGGTTCAGGCTATTATGGATTCCAGGCGGAGGAGAGGTCGTCTCTTATACCTTGTGGATTGGAAGGGATATACACCTGAGGATCGGACATGGGAACCAGCTGGTAGTGTACATGCGCCACGGCTGGTTCGTTTGTTCCATAGACAACACCCCTCTAAGCCCCGTCGGGTGGGGAGGACCATTGGGGGGGATACTGTTAGGAAATAGGTCTAGTCTGTCTTCTATGGCCATACTCCACCATCACATGATCGGCCCTGAGGGGATTAAAGAACCGCCCCTCCCTTGATTCAGTGCTTGGTATCTTTTAGCTTTGGGTTCCACGTGCTGGGTTGTTGTATCTAAGCTCATAGTTGGACTTGGGTTCACGGGCTCGTGTTCCTTTGTTACTGGATTCCCTTTAATTCATTGGTTCTATTTTTGCCTTGCCCCTCCCCTCCCCCTGGTTGTCCCGTTTTCTTATCGTTTGATTCATCTCCTTGGAATTTTGCATCCAGCCCCCCCTCCCCTGGAATACTTGGTGCTGTTACGTTTTTTGGCAAATCGAGGGTAAACTGGGGCTCCAGTTCCCTCGGATGTCGGACCCGCAGAAGAAGAGTTTGTTTGCGTGGTGAGAGACTCCAGCCGGCTTATCGGAGAGTTCGCTGCATGGATTCCGAGCAGCACCCTCTGCTTCCGCATTTTTTGTAGGCAGTCCGCCTCTTTGTGTGCCGCTTAGGCGTTTTCCGCCGCGCAGAAACCACGGAGAAGCTGCTGATCCCGGAAGAGGGATTTGTTTGTTTTCGTTCTACCCTACCCGTCCCAGGACTGAAGTCACTTAAGTGGACAATAGCTTGGGGTTTTTTTGTGCCGAGTTATATGGCTTTTTCCCCTTAGTATCCCGTTTCTTGGCTGTAAGTGTCCCCGAGTGCAGTCCCCTTTAATTCGACCTATCCCTGGAACTGGAAGCTCCTACAATCTTGGAGTTTAATCCTTCCTGCTGCCAAAACCTCCCGAGGCTGATCCTGTACAAGTCACAAGTAAGGAGGTGGTTTTTTCACTACATGGTGGAGTGTGGTTATGGGACTGGGAGAAAGAGGGGTACACATAGGAGTTGGACACAGGAGTAATTGTGTGTATATTGTTCCGTAGGTACAGAGGCGTGGAGGTGGTGGTCGAGTATCGTTGTCCAGTCCAGCTTGGGGGTGAAGCCTTTTGACGTCCCTTTCTTTTGTTTTCCTGCCCCCTGTCCTGGGCTCAGGTGTCCTCTCATGGTTATCTACCTCTTGAGTGACATTTGAGTCGGGGTAGTGGATTGGGTCATGCATCGTTCCTGCAGTGTTTGGGCCAGTGGAATCCAACACTTACAAATAAGTTCCCTCCCACACCTTTTATTATGCCTCCGTGGGATTTGAATCTCGTTCTTACCTTTTTAATGGGTTCTCCGTTTGAGCCTCTTCATTCTTGCCCGTTGAGGCTTTTTCTTTTGAAACGGTTTTCTTGATTGCCATTACCTTGGCTAAGAGGGTAAGTGAGCTTCAGGCTCTTAGTTCGCAACCTCCTTTCCTGACCATTCATGTGGATAAGTTGGTTCTAAGGACCAGGCCTGCTTTCCTTCCCAAGGTGGTTACCCCTTTTCTTATGGAACAGTACATTACTTTACCCACCTTCTGTCCTCCCCCTCACCCTTTCAAGGAGGAGGAGAGACTGCATCGTTTGGACCCTAAGAGAGCTGTACGCTTTTTTTTGGATCGAACAAGAGATCTGAGGCTGGACGATCAGCTTTTTGTGGGCTATGTTGGGTAGATGAAAGGCAAAGCTGTGCACAAGAGGACTCTTTACATGTGGATTATCTTGTGCATCAAGATTTGCTACGCCCTGGCCGAGAAGGACCCTCCTGAAGGTATCAGAGCTCATTCCACCAGAGTTAAGTCTACTTCTTCTGCTTTGGCTAGAAGTGTTCCTGTTCTTGATATCTGTAAAGCAACAACTTGGGCCTCCCTCCACTCCTTTGCAAAGCATTACTGCTTGGATTCTGAGGTTAGAAGGGATGGCCATTTTGCTCGTTCTGTTTTTCAGGATTTTTTGGTTTAGTCAGGTAGACACCCTCCTCCAGGAGAGGTACGGCTTTGGGAGTCTATTCAAACGGTGAGGAATCCACAGGCAGAAGTATCCATCAGAAGAACAAGTTACTTACCTTTGTTAATGCTTTTTAGGGTGGATACAGTATCTGCCTGTGGATTCCTCACTGTCCCGCCCTCCTCCCCGTTGTCCACCTGTTTCTACCAAAAAATGTTTTATTTTAATCATGTTTATATTTTAATAATGAGAAATGCTTTTTCACTTACTATTTCTCTATGCCTTTATTGATTATGCATTTGTGATTCTATATATGTGTATATAATTGATATGCTATGTATATACTTGCAAATGTGTCGGTCCGCCCGTTTGCCTCAGTGGCACGGAAAAATTGGGTGGAACTGACATCAACATTCCGACGAGGTCCTTTATGGCTCCGATGTAGTCATATGGTGTCGCGAGCGGAGCCTACCTAATGTGACGTCCTCTTCGACGTGGGAGAGCTAGGAAAGAATTTCCTGTGGAATGCTGGCGCAGGGGGTATTCAAAAGGTGAGGAATCCACAGGCAGATACTGTATCCACCAGAGAAAGCATTACCGAAGGTAAGTAACTTACAAGTATTACATATTCTAGAAACTCATCTCTCCCTCTGTGCTAAGAAGGTGTCGACTTCCTCTGGGTTACTGATGTTATATACCTAATTTCGCCACATTATCTTTAACATCGCTGGGAACTTCATTTGAACTTGGGCTCCCTTGCTCCATAGTTCATTCATCCTAGTACCCAACTCCCACTACCTCTGAGCCGTTGTTTTGCCGAAGTCTGATCTTATTTGATAACTGAAATCATCATGTTTCAAAGAGCCTTCCTTTCTAAGCACGCCCCAGTACCAACTCCTTCACAGCACATATAAGAAAGGTTGTCAGGATCTTTCTAGGCATCTTCCTAACCGGATTCAGCTCGAATGGGTCTCTCTTCACTCTCTGGATCTCATTCTCCAGGTCGAGCTCCGGTCTGCCATTCAGAATGGCTTCCCTCAGTAAATTACATATGAAAGCCTTCATATCCCCTTTCTCAGGCCCTTCCGGAATTTTAAGGACTCATTTGTTGCGTCTAGACTGTGTTTCAAGCCTCTCCATATCGTCCTGCAAAGATCTATTCTGTAATTTTAGCATCTCTGTCCTTAGAGCTCTCCAACACTGTCACTGACAGTGCCTTTACCTCTCCTTCCAAAATTACAGTTGGTTGCACAATGTCAGTGGTAGGTTTGTTAGCCCAAACCCTCCATCTTTTTTAACCTATGCTAAACTTGTCCTAACCGGTGTATTGACTGTTTTTACTGGTATTTTAACCTGTACCTTTGATTAATTTGCGCGTTCTTGTGAACCTTTTTATTTTAGATACTATCCCATTTTACCAAAATTACAGTTGGTTGCACAATGTCAGTGGTAGGTTTGTTAGCCCAAACCCTCCATCTTTTTTAACCTATGCTAAACTTGTCCTAACCGGTGTATTGACTGTTTTTACTGGTATTTTAACCTGTACCTTTGATTAATTTGCGCGTTCTTGTGAACCTTTTTATTTTAGATACGATCCCATTTTACCGGCACTCGCACTTTCCAACAATTCTCCCGGTTCATTTCTTAAACTGCGCCGGTCAGCTGCGTTTTTAACTGATTGTGCAGAGGGCTGACTTATTAGTGCTGGGTGCCTCACTTCCGCCCTAGCTCCTCCTCACTTCCTCTGTTGTGCGTGCGGTTTAGTTTGCAAGCCAAACTGTTAAATGTTTTGTTGTTTGTTTTATCTTTGGCCTAGCATGCTCTTGCAAAGGGCACCATAAAAGGATACTGGTCAGCCCTTTTGTTCTTATGTTTACCAGACCAAACATACTTGTTTAAATCACCTGTTGTGATGCGGTTTATTAAAGGTTTGACACCCGTTCCCTTCCAAACCGTGATATGCCACAGTGGCTTTTTAAATTCCTCATTTGCACCCAGTCAGCTAATGTCCAGCTGCTCGTTGCATCAACTTACTCTCACAGCCATCTTCCTTGTTGAAATCACTTCAGATTGTCGTTTGCTTGAGTTCAGTTTGGTGCAGTTATTCTAAACCTCCTTTTTCCAAAACAAACTGATGTTGAAGACCAGGGCAGCCTTTTTGTTGTCTAAAGTCTTGGCGCCTTTTCACATTGGGCAATCAATCACACTCCAGACTTTTTTTTGTCGTGACTCACCCCAAAAGAGAAGCAGAGACTCCATAAGCTGGACCACAAAAGAGCCTCAAGCTTTTACATCGAACACACCAAAGATCTTTCGGATAGACTATCAGCTTTTGGTGTGGTTCTCTGAGGAAAAGAAAAGTGAGGCAGTTCAGAAAATACCTTTGCAAGTTGACTAGGCTTTTTTTTGTTTTTGTTTTACATAGCGCAAACCAGACCCGAGACATTGGGTATCAGAGCGATTTACATAAGCACCAGTTACGTTACAGATGAACACGTACATTTTTTTATTTAAAATTTGCTATACATTGGCCTAGTAGCAGCCTCTGGATGGACTAAGGGCTCATTCTACCAGGAACAAAGCTTTTGCTGCTGTTTTGACATCTGCCAATCTGTGATGTTGTAGTCCGTGTGCATGTTCATGAGGCACTACTGCGTTGACAGCCAGATCTGATGGGAAGAACATTTCACCTTGTCAGGTTTCAGGTTCAGGTTTTAAAGTCTTTATTTCGATTAAAAAAAATCATAAAAGACAAGTAGTAACAAACATTAATTGAAAATAAGTACATATTCATTAACCATAAAATAAGCATTAAACAATATAAAGACAGCCCTGAAACAAGTTTTCCTTGTAGGGAAAAAAGGTTTACAAATAAAATCCAAGCTGTAATTTGTATGGAAAGAAAAAAGGGACAATGCGATTTAAAAATATAGATTAAATCGGAGGCAATCATTATCAGGAGCACATAGACAAACTTACGGAAAGAATGCTCGAACCATCAGTACATTAAAACAATCCAGGGTTGAACTATTGTTTTGCCCTGAGTATCCAGGCCCAGCCCAGGTATTTGGCCATGCTCACTGTGATAATTTCTGATGTATTAGTTTTTAATACATGAATGGCCTCTTCAGATTTTCTAATAGGCAGGCGTTGAAGCAGTGGTTTTAACCATTTAACCCTTGGTGCCTGATATCTAGGACAGGCAAACAGAAAATGACCCACAGTTTCCTTGTGGCCTGGGCACCATTTGTAATGATCCGTGGTGCTAGATGGCCAATTTTTCGTAAAGGTGTTCAGTGGCAATGCTCTGTAGGAAGGTACATCCTGACTATGGTTGCCCCCAACTTTTTGCCCTGTGTTTTAGCTGGTTTTGGACATAGTCGACCTGGGACCCTGCCAATCAGGACCCCAGGCCTACTGCTCTCTCTTTAAAATGGATTCCATGTACCCTAGGTGCATTTACCAATTGGTACTGGGCCACCTTATCAGACCCCGTAACGCAGGGCATAGGTGTACCCAGGGCCGCCAGGGGCTGAAGCATGTATTATGCCACCCCTGGCTGGCCTCCTAAATTTGACACAACTGGCTGCACGACAGCTGGGGCGAAGACGTGTAACCACCCTTCGCTTTAGGTATAGTAGCTCTATATCTAACCATACAATGGACACCCGAGTTCCTATCAGTCACTCCTATGGCAGGCCTTAACGATCCTGAAGGCAGAGTGCGTGGGCTCGTGTGAGCTAGGTTCAGGCCCGAGCCGAGCCCGGTTGCAGCTTGCGGAATCAAGACCCAATAGCTGTTCCATGATAACGCGTACCATATCGGTAACTCCGGTGTCGCGTTATCAAGGCATGTCGAGTAAGGTGTCATACGAATCGGGGTGCTGCCCTCTCACCAATTCTGGCGATGAGGTTAGCATCCCACCCTTCTAGAGGGACACGACATGTACGTAACTGTGAACCCCGGTTAAAGTTAACTGAAGCCTCAGCTCCACAAAATGGATGCTGCCACCACAGACACGAGTCTGACCTCCTGCTGCTGGGAGTCCTTCCAGCGAGGAGCACTTGGACAAAGGGTTTCCTGTCGAGGGCGGTGTTCGCACCGTCCCAGACAGGGTTTGTGTATTCTGGGTAGGTAGGGCTTTGGCGAGAAGGTGACTGCGGAGTGGCACCCCGGTGCTCACTACGCATCTGCCGGTTAGAACCAGTTCCAGGGGCGACAGCCCTGGCCTGGGGAAAGTCCGGCAGGGGAGAGGGGTGTAACTACCCCCCTTCCTGGTCCCACCCTTAGGGCAGGACCTAGTCATGTACCCACCCCTTTCTTTAGAATAAAGACCGGAGCGGGGACCCTTCCAAATTAGATCATCTTTGATTCAAGAACTACTTTCTACGAAAGGACATTCAAGACTCTTCTCAAGATTTCTCCCTTGTGACTAAGGAGTAGTCACCCTGCATCAGCGGGCACCAACTAAGAACTCTGCGGTTTGCTGTAAGTCCTTCCTCAAGGAATCCGACGGCCCAGCTCGACGAGAACCGGCTTCCCTGGCACCTCTGACCTCTACCCACGTCATCAGCTCAGCTGTGATCTGTGGGTGCGACGAGACCTCGAGGGACCGGCCATCATCAGAACCTGCACGCTCTTAAAACCAGCACGACCATCGAGGTAACTCTCTGGTGAGTGCTCTGGGGTCCGAGAAGCCCCGACCCTGAGCCGCTCCAGCACCGAAGTGCAGTCTCCCAGCATCTCCACGATCTGCGTGGGGCCCTTCTGCTCGCTGCTCAGCACGTTGTCTGGTCACTAGCCGCTGGCTTGTGCCCTTCTGTGACGACATCCGAGAATCATCACTGCTGGTCTGGTTGCTCCAGACTGGCCCTTGCTTCCATCTTTGCGAGAAGCACCCCGGACCCTCCTGGTCCACTCAAGACGCCATCTTAGGCCCACCACGTGGCCCTGAGATCTGCCAAGGCTTGTTGCCCCATCCTGGGCCCAGCGACGCCGACAGCATCATCCTTCGTGGGACAGCTCGCACCTCCACCGTGGTCGCCGACAACGCCTCCTGGTCCGTGAGACTGCAGAGCCTAGCGTCGCCCACTCACCTGGTCGAGGTGACGGCCAACCGGTGCCTTCCTGGTACCCTCTGACTACTGGCTAGTAGTACGAACTTGGTCCCCTCTGCATTCAGGTTTCATCAATCTCCGATCCAGGCTTGGATCTCTACGAACTATTCAGCACTGGTCGCCGGCCAGCAACTCCTTTTCTTCCGGCTCCTGGCTCGTCAGCGAAGACCCCGACGCCTGTAAGACTTGTGCAGCCGCAGCCCTCGTGGCTAGGTAACTCGGCATTTCGGTGCCTGCATAGCCTCCTTACTCTAGGGTCCTGAGTCCCTCGCTTCCGACTTGCCTTATCGGGTCCGCCCGAGACCTTAATCTTTCCGTGTCCTCGGACACTTGTTTTAATTGTGCACTTGAAGTATTTGCTAAAGAGATTTGGTTTGTGCTTAGTACCCTGTCCTCATAAAGAGTACAGGGCTGTTGTGATTCTTAATAAATATACTGTTTATTTTCATAACACTTGTGTGGTGTCCTTTCACTGGGTGTTCAAGGGGTACATGTGTGGTAAACAGCTGGCTTAACGCGCCCTCTCGAGTCTTTAGCCTTAGACTGCTCGTATCCACGCTACTAGGATAGCTGGTCTATAGGTTGACTTACAACCAAACACCATAAGGGTCGTTGGAACGATACATAGCGGTCGCTAGAATAGCGAACGTTGCATATCGGGCCAACTTCTCACATGCTCCCACCCGGAACTTGTGATAGAGTTTCCTGTCTAAGGATTTAGAAACTGTATCCCAATATTGTTCACGGGATGGGTCCAACTTAAAGGAAAGGAACCTACCCGTGAGATTAGTAGAGCTGGAGGCATTGACTCTATTCCGACGGAGCGTAGCCCAATACAATTCTTTAAGTGCCAGTTTAGTTGGAAAGATACTGGTGGCAGGGGATATCCAGAGCTGCTCTAAACCCATGTCCATCAGGATGGATTTTACCATTTGGAGCCAGGGGATTTTCCCCGATCCCCTGATTGACCTAACTTCTGCAACCCCATTTGCAAATAAGGTGAGGTCAGGGGAGGTCCATAGGCGCCTCCAGAAGGCAACCAGTCTAAATCTGGCCATCTCATTAATCGGAGGACATCCCAGATCCAGGCAAAGGGGAATGGAAGGGGACGACTGTGGCAGGCCTACCAAATTTCGGAGAAATTTACACTGTATTTTAAACAGACCCGTAAGATCCATATGGCCCCACAGATCTGCACCATATAAAATCGCTGGGTTGATTTTTGCATCATAGATTTTGAGTGCTGGGGTAACCCGCTTGGTGATAGATTTTCTTTGCTCACTAAGGAGGCAGCCAGTGAGTCGGGCGAGCTTGAGATGTTGAGCACCAACTTGGGCTTTCCATCTCAAGCGGCTATCTAACGTGACCCCCAGATAGATCATATTCTCCACTTGCTCCAATTTGACACCACCCATACTAACTGAACTCCGGACAGGGCAGTTCTTTGTTAACACCATAAATTTGGTTTTTCCCACGTTCACCTTGAGGTCGCTGATGACACAGAACTCCTCAAAGCGGTCCAATGCCCTCTGTAATCCGCTACTTGTTCTGGAGAGGAGTAAAGTGTCATCAGCAAAGATGAGCATTGGGAAACGCTGTCCTGCCAGCATTGGTGCATCTGTTGGGGTCGATTCGAAGAATTTGACCACTTGGTCGATGAACAATAAAAAAGGGGTGGGTGCCAGTACGCACCCCTGACGGACACCTCGGGTGACTGGGAAGGGTTCCGTCACTTGGCCCTGTCCTCCCCATCTTACCCTCGCAAAATTCTCCTCATGCAGTTTGGTTATCAAATCAAGCAGTTCCACGGGCATTCCCAAACTCCTCAAGACTCCCCACAGTTTGTCCCTCGGGACTAGATCGAAGGCAGACTTCAGATCAATGAACGCTGCGAAGATGGTACCGCCGCCAAGCTGAACCACCTTCCAGTAGATCAGACAAAATCTGAACACCTGGTCGATGGTGCTTGTTCCCGATCTGAAGCCTGCCTGCATTGGAGATAGTATGTCCTCCATTTCGATCCAGCCTTGGACCCTACCCAGAACCATGCGAGCAATGAGTTTTTGCATGGAGTCAATAAGACTAATCGGGCGGTAATTACCTGGGTTTGACCTACTACCCTTTTTATAAATCGGTAAAATCTCCGCCCCCTTCCAAGATGTGGGTATTCTTGCACCTGCAGCTATGGAGTTTGCCACCTTGGTAATATATGGCGTCCACAGAGCAGGGTTGGCTTTAAACAAGTCGGCGGGTATAAGATCCATGCCCGGCGCTTTCCCTCGCATGGTGAGATTTAGTGCCAGCTCGACCTCACTTTCTGTGAAAATGATGGTCTCGCTTTGAATAGAAGGATGGGATGCTATTCCCAGAGTACTGGGAAGCATGGGATTCACAGCACAGAACTGGGTTGAATAAAAAGTCACCCAGTCAGTGGGAGACACATGGTTTGCGGGGGTGCGTGCGTCCGGATCCTTCCCCCACTTAACTATTTCCCAGAATTTAATGGGGTTATTGGATGTGGAAGCTTCCAGTAGGTCTGACCAGTACTTGTCCTCCCACTCCAGTTTGGCTTCCCCCTGTATTTTCCTATAAGTTAATCTAGCCGCTTTCACTATACCCATATTCCGAGACTTAACAGCTTTAATCAGGTCAGTGTGGGCTTCCCTACATTTTTTATTATACCATTTCTGGGGACGAATAGGTGCTTTAGTGTTTCCCTGCCGGCGAGGTTGCGAAAGCAGAGATTTTAAATCGTCGAAACAACGATTATGAAGGTTTATAATAAGGTTAGCCGTTTCGGGGTTATCCCCCAACTGGGCGTGGATCAGCATTTCGTTATATATATTGTTAACCACGCTAATAACCTTGTTCCTCAATGTTTCGTCCTCCTCAATTTTTGACCATTTTAACCTCTTCCTATCGTTTGTAAGATAAGTGTCCCCTGTCTGTGAGATACCGGGTTCCACTAGTCTCAAGTCCTGGCAACCTTAGTTGCAAGGTCAAAGGGTTATGGTCACTTTCTGGACGGGAAGATACCTCCATGTCCACCAACAGGGGCCAATCTCTTATTTTTAGCAGGATCTAATCAATGCGGCTTCTTCTTAACCCATTATCAAATGTGCAGTTGGCTTCCTGGTCTGATTTTGTTCGACCATTACAGGCCCGAAAACCACTATTTAAACAGAAAGCCATCCAGTTCACCGCTGCCTCTGTTGCGGGTACCGGTTTGGCGGACAGCAGGTCGGGTATACCCCATACTGCATCCTCCGCAGAACCCCAACTGTCCCCTGGGTCAAGTAAAGGTTCAAAGCAGCAATTTAGGTCTCCAGCAAGAAGAATAACGTTATTGCTATCTAAGGCTGCCAAATTGGGGTCCAATACCTCCAACAAGGGTGGGGAGCGGCCACCCGGCAAACCTCGTGCATATATGTTGATCAGGATCAGGTCCCGATAACCAGTCTTGCTCAACTTGACAATAAGGAGGTCCGGGTTTTGTACACTTATTTCTGTAGTGTGATATCCCAAGGATTGTTTCACCCAGATCAATAGGCCCCCTGAGGCTCGCCCTTTGGCATTTCTAATGGCGCTTCGAGTGGCGGCTTTGAAGAAATTTACATAACCCTGCCTAAATATTGGATCAACTGCCCAGGTTTCCTGGAGTAGGATGATATCGAATTTATCCATAAACTCCAGCCAATCTTCAGAATGGATACGACCTTTGACCCCAGCAATGTTCCAGGACACAAGGGCAAGTGTTTCTGATGTGGGTACCACAGTAGGGGGCACCACATCTGGAACTGCAGACTTGTCCTGTCCAACCCTAACATCCCACCCAATTTCAGTTCTCCCAACG
This sequence comes from Lissotriton vulgaris, assembly GCF_964263255.1. Lineage (NCBI taxonomy): Eukaryota > Metazoa > Chordata > Amphibia > Caudata > Salamandridae > Lissotriton > Lissotriton vulgaris. Next base: position 1,184,718,623 of record NC_141685.1, on the reverse strand, counting down.
ATGTTCTGATTTTTCCAGGTCATCCTGGGGACTCCCCCTGCCCTCAATGATGATGTGTCAATCCCTGTTAGTACTGGAACCCCCTTACACTCTTCTGCTATAATTGCGAGCTGTGGGGACCCCTGACCCTGCCACTGCCTCTCTACCCCAAGGTCAGGATTTTCTATGGATTCAGGTAGATGAGAAGGTGTTTGAAGTCAATCAATGGCCTCGAGATCAGACAAGGGGCCAAAATGATTGAAAAGGGGTGGGAATTGCGGTAGTTGGGGTGTCCTTATCATAGGGTAACTCCTAATGGTGGGTCGTCCCTGTTTAGGGGCCTTCAAGGTATAAGCCTGTCTGTGTGGGTAAAAGTATGATAGGTCCAGGGTCTGGACATCCCCCTGCCTGGCAAACCTAGCTTCTCTACAAATTGTATCAACCACCCAGGGGTCCCTGAACGATATTAAAATGCAGTCACCCTCCAGATCTTTGGTGCCCTGGCCCACCCAATCAACCCTTCTTACAAACAGAATTTCAGTTGGCGAGGAAGGGGGTAGGGGTCGGTTTTTATTCAGCCAGAAAATCACCTTGTTGCGCAGGTCACCATGAGTCTCCCTTTTGCCAGATTGTAGGGGGGCCACACCGGTCAATACCATTGTGTATGGTGTAGCCTCTATAGGGATGTCAACCCGGGGTGTTGTATACCTGGGGTGTTTTTCTACCATAGGTTTTAAGGTACTATGATGGTTAACTAAGGGCCCATGGGAAGGAAGCCTATGGGTGTCAGGGCTAGGTTTTGCCAAAGAGGGTGGTTTGATAGTATGGAGTCTAGCAGGGGTTGAACTATCCGGTTTATTCATGGGCTTCGTCATATGGGTACGTTGGGACGGGGCCTCAGATACCTTGCTTGAAATGTTTTTAGAATCACCACCCCTCTTTGGTCTGTCGGTTACTGGCCCTGGGGGTTTGTGATTACTGGGATTACTAATAAGAGTATTTGGAATATTTGATGTTTTTGGGGCCAGATGTGAGGGTTTGACCCCCCCTGGGTTTATGCCAGGTATAGATAATAACAGGGCAGAATTCGTATTCACTACTGCCTCCAGTGAGTCTATTTTTAAAGTCATTAATCTAGTCCGCTCCAAGACTGGTAATAAGAGGTTTTTCATCAAAGCCTCGATCTTTGCCAACAAGGATTCATCGCTGCTTAGGCACGTTGGGCATGGGCTCGAGGAACCTAGGGAAAGGAGGGAGGGGCATAAGACATTAGACAATCTACTAGGACATTGTTTTTCGCTGGGGTGGCCAGGTGCCAATGTAGGGTTGCCAATAGTGTCTTTTATTTTAGGCATCTTGCGTTCTCTCCCTCCCTTGTGGCTCATGTCTTGCTTTCTTTTCCTCGAAACCTTGTCTATACCTAAAGAATCTATATAGGTTAGCTCATTAGAGGCTGTTTTGGGTGGGTCAAGGGATGAGTCGGCAGATTCCGAGCTATGTTCGGAAGCTAGACTATCCTGCGTTTCAGTTTCCCCAGTTTCCTCGTGATCATCCAAAGGGTGTTCAGGATGAGCTGGAGTGTGTACAGGAAGATCAACCCCCTCACTATCCATGTGGACTATGGCATCCGTAGTGTCTAAGTGTATACAATTAAAAGCTGCATGTGCATGTGCATGTGACACGGGGCTAGGAATCTTGGCCAACCTACCCAGCGAAGAGCGTTTTCCGCTGAGTAGGTCGATGGAGAGTCGTTTTTCCACCATTGCTATTTCCTTTTCCAGGATTCCCGTGGCACGTGTAATAAAAGCGTCCAATGGACCCAATACCACTCCTTTAGGTGTTTGAATTTGGACAGTGCGTGTTTTACCAGATCTTAAAACCATGGTTTCTAATTAGCACCAGCTACAGTAATCAAATCTAGGGACGCTATTTACACAAAATGGGGTAATAACTTAGTAGCCCTCACAGTCAGTACAATGTTTCTTATGTCCAATCAATCTCTGGGTCACAAGATCGCCTACCTTACTTAAATCACAACTGTGCAGGGATTATGGGCCGGGGCCGTCCTCTGCCGTCCTCGAACGGCCTCAAACGGCCCACTCTCAGCCCGGTCTTTGCTCCGGGCTGCGTCCCGCGCTGCGGGAGAAGTGACCCCAATTATAGGAAGGTAAGAGGGCGGTGGGCCGGCCGTCAGGGAGAGCGGACCGGAAGTTGTCACCGGTCTATCAGGGACTCCTGGGAATTGGAGTCCCTGGCACGCTCGCAGCCCTGCAGCCCTCCGCCGAGGTTGTGATGGTCTCTCCAAGGTCTCCCAGACTGCTCCTCCTCACGATGGTGCGGCGAGGTGTGGGAGAGATGAGGGAAGTTCGTGCGGTCCACACAGAGTCCTGCCAAAGGTGAGCGCGACCCAGCAATGCGCTTCTGCAAAGTAGAAATAGTGTCCCAATGAGGGCTGGGCAGCAAAGGGTTTAAGAAGCCCTCCGGTGGGCGGGGGGCGGGCCGTCAGGGAGAGCGGACCGGAAGTTGTCACCGGTCTATCAGGGACTCCTGGGAATTGGAGTCCCTGGCACGCTCGCAGCCCTGCAGCCCTCCGCCGAGGTTATGATGGTCTCTCCAAGGTCTCCCAGACTGCTCCTCCTCACGATGGCCTGACGAAGCGGCACCCGCGGAGCGGGTGCGGCGAGGTGTGGGAGAGATGAGGGAAGTTCGTGCGGTCCACACAGAGTCCTGCCAAAGGTGAGCGCGACCCAGCAATGCGCTTCTGCAAAGTAGAAATAGTGTCCCAATGAGGGCTGGGCAGCAAAGGGTTTAAGAAGCCCTCCGGTGGGCGGGGGGCGGGCCGTCAGGGAGAGCGGACCGGAAGTTGTCACCGGTCTATCAGGGACTCCTGGGAATTGGAGTCCCTGGCACGCTCGCAGCCCTGCAGCCCTCCGCCGAGGTTATGATGGTCTCTCCAAGGTCTCCCAGACTGCTCCTCCTCACGATGGCCTGACGAAGCGGCACCCGCGGAGCGGGTGCGGCGAGGTGTGGGAGAGATGAGGGAAGTTCGTGCGGTCCACACAGAGTCCTGCCAAAGGAGAGCGCGACCCAGCAATGCGCTTCTGCAAAGTAGAAATAGTGTCCCAATGAGGGCTGGGCAGCAAAGGGTTTAAGAAGCCCTGCGGGGGGCGGGCCGTCAGGGAGAGCGGACCGGAAGTTGTCACCGGTCTATCAGGGACTCCTGGGAATTGGAGTCCCTGGCACGCTCGCAGCCCTGCAGCCCTCCGCCGAGGTTGTGATGGTCTCTCCAAGGTCTCCCAGACTGCTCCTCCTCACGATGGCCTGACGAAGCGGCAAGGTGTGGGAGAGATGAGGGAAGTTCGTGCGGTCCACACAGAGTCCTGCCAAAGGTGAGCGCGACCCAGCAATGCGCTTCTGCAAAGTAGAAATAGTGTCCCAATGAGGGCTGGGCAGCAAAGGGTTTAAGAAGCCCTCCGGTGGGCGGGGGGCGGGCCGTCAAGGAGAGCGGACCGGAAGTTGTCACCGGTCTATCAGGGACTCCTGGAAATTGGAGTCCCTGGCACGCTCGCAGCCCTGCAGCCCTCCGCCGAGGTTGTGATGGTCTCTCCAAGGTCTCCCAGACTGCTCCTCCTCACGATGGCCTGACGAAGTGGCACCCGCGGAGCGGGTGCGGCGAGGTGTGGGAGAGATGAGGGAAGTTCGTGCGGTCCACACAGAGTCCTGCCAAAGGTGAGCGCGACCTGGTCAGTATTGCAGGACTTTTTGTTCTGAGCCCACTACACAAACCTTCCTTCTTGGGGCAGTACTGCTTTGGTACTTATTCTAAAGGCGAGAAACCTGTGTTTGGGAGTATCCATCAGATGAACAAGTTACTTACCTTTGGTAGTGCTCTTTTTGTTGAGTACGCTTATCTTACTGCAGATTCTTCACTGTCATCAATCAAGGACATTTATAGAGCGCACTACTTACCCGGAGGGTCTCAAGGCACTTGGGGGGGGGGGGGGGGGCTGCTACTGCTCAAACAGCCAGGTCTTGAGCTTCTTCCTGAAGGAGAGGTGGTCCTGGGTCGGGAGGGAGGGAGTTCCAGGTCCTGGCGGCCAGGTAGGAGAAGGACCTTCCTCCTGTTGTCGTTCTTCGGATGCGGGGGACGGCGGCGAGGGCGTGACTGGCTGATCGGAGATGGCGTTTGGGAGCGTAGAAGTTGATGCGGTTGTTGAGATAGCTCGGGCCTTGATCGTGTAGGGCATTGTGTGCGTGGGTGATGAGACGGAAGGTGATTCTTTTGTTGACGGGGAGCCAGTGCAGGTCTCTCAGATGTCCGGAGATGTGGCTGTGTCGTGGGATGTCGAGGATGAGTCTGGCTGAGGTGTTCTGGATCCGCTGGAGTCTCTTCTGGAGCTTGGCGGTGGTTCCGGCGTAGAGGGCGTTGCCGTAGTCCAGTCGGCTGGTGACGAGGGCCTGGGTGACCGTCTTCCTGGTCTCGGTGGGGATCCACCGGAAGATCTTCCGTAGCATGCGCAGGATGTTGAAGCACGACGAGGAGACGGCGTTGACTTGTCTGGTCATGGAGAGGGAGGAGTCCAGGATGAAGCCCAGGTTGCGTGCGTGGTCTGTCGGTTTGGGTGCGGTGCCCAGGGCGGGGGGCCACCAGGAGTCGTCCCAGGCGGAGGGCGAGGAGCCCAGGATGAGGACTTCCGTCTTGTCTGAGTTCAGTTTCAGGCGGCTGGTCGTCATCCACTCGGCTACGTCTTTCATCCCTTCGTGAAGGTTGGCTCTGGCGGCGGCGGGGTCGTTGGTCAGGGAGAGGATCAGCTGGGTGTCGTCAGCGTAGGAGATGATGTTGAGGTTGTGTTGGCGTGCGATGGCCGCGAGGGGGCTCATGTAGACGTTGAAGAGGGTGGGGCTCAGCGAGGATCCTTGAGGGACGCCGCAGATGACTTCGGTGGCCTCTGACTTGTACGGTGGTAGACGGACTCTCTGTGTTCTTCTGTCGAGGAAGGAGATGATCCATTCCAGTGCCTTCTCCTGGATTCCGACGTTGCTGAGGCGCTGCACTAGGGTGCGGTGGCAGACAGTGTTGAATGCCGCGGAGAGGTCTAGGAGGATGAGGGCCGCTGTTTCTCCGTTGTCCATCAGGGCTCGGATGTCATCGGTGGCAGCGATGAGGGCGGTCTCGGTGCTGTGGTTGGCTCGGAAGCCAGACTGTGAGGGGTCGAGGGATCCATTTGTCTCGAGGAAGGCGGCCAGCTGTTTGTTGACGGTCTTCTCGATGACTTTGGCTGGAAACTGGAGGAGCGAGATGGGGCGGTAATTCTTGATTTCGGTGGGGTCCGCTGTTGGTTTCTTTAGTAGAGCGCTGAGTTCGGCGTGCTTCCAGCTCTCCGGGAAGGTGGCGGTGTCGAAGGAGGTGTTGATGATGTCCCTCAGGTGGGGTGCGATGACAGCGTTGGCCTTGTTGAAGACGTGGTGAGGGCAGGGGTCGGTCGGAGATCCGGAGTGGATGGAGTTCATCATGCGGACGGTGTCTTCGGTGCTGATCGGAGTCCAGGCGCGGAGGGTGGTGGTGGGGGGCGGTGGTTCGGTCGTGGCGTGCGTCGGTTGAGTGCTGAAGCTGTTGTGTATGTCCGCGATCTTGTTGTGGAAGTAGGAGGCGAGGGAGTTGCAGAGGTCTTGCGATGGGGTGATGTCGTTGTTTCCGGCGTTGGGGTTGGAGAGCTCTTTCACGATGTTGAAGAGTTCCTTGCAGTTGTGTGCGTTGTTGTCCAGCCGGTCCTTGAATGCAGTTTTCTTGGTGGCGCAGATCAGTTGGTGGTGCTTCCGGGTGGCAATCTTTAGGGTGGTCATGTTGTCCGGTGTTGGTTCTCTTCTCCAGGCTTTCTCGAGGGCTCGGCAGTTCTTCTTGGAGCTCTTGAGTTCGTTGGTGAACCATGGGGCCTTCTTGCTGCCGGGTCTGCTGGGCGGGGTCCTCAGTGGGGCGAGTTCGTCCGCGCAGTTGCTGATCCACTTCGTGAGGTTGTCGGCGGCCTGGCTGGGGTTCGCTGAGCTGGCGGGAGGGTGCTGGCTCAGGGAAGCGGCGAGCTGGGCGGCTGTGATCTTGTTCCAGCTTCTTCGAGCAACCTGTTGCTGGTGGTGGTGGATCGTCGTTCTTCTGAAGGTGAAGTGGACGCAGCTGTGGTCCGTCCAGTGGAGTCTAGTGGCGTGGCTGAAGACGATGTCTTTGCTGGATGAGAAGACGGCGTCGAGTGTGTGTCCGGCGAGGTGGGTGGGGGTGGACACCAGCTGCTTGAGTCCGAGGTTGGCGAGGTTGGCGAGCAGGGTGATGGTGTTGCGGTCGTTGTTGTTCTCCAGGTGGAAGTCGGCGATGTCCTCGCTGAATTGTGTGCGTGGTCCCGGGGGTCGGTAGATCAGGGTGCCTCTGAGGGTGGTCTTCGGGTCGATGCGGATCTGGAAGTGTAGGTGTTAGGCGGTAGTCAGGGTGTCGTCGGTGTTGGTCGTGATGTGGATGGTGTCCCTGTGGATGATGGCGATGCCTCCTCCAGTCTGGATGTCGCGATCTCTCCGGGTGATCTTGTATCCCTCTGGGATGGCGATGGCGATGTCGGGTGCTGAGGAGTCGTTCATCCAGGTTTCCGTGAGGAAGGCAACGTCAGGAGCTGTGGTGTCGAGGAGGTTCCAGAGTTCGATGGCGTGTCTGTGGACGGAGCGGGTGTTGAGCAGGATGCACTTTGAGGTGGTTGCTGCTGGAGTTCGGCTTGGCGGGTGCTGGTGCGAGGCAGGTCCGGATGCAGGTGAACTTGCAGGCGTGGCAGCTGAAGGGTCCGTGGGTGCGTTTCGGGGTGGCTCGGTAGCATCCCGGGACTCGGCCGGTGTTGAGCGCGTTGAGGGTGGCGGCGGTGTACGTCCAGCGGGTGGGCTAGGGTCCTCGGGGGCCAGGGGTTCCGGCGCTGGGCGCGGTCCAGGCGCAGACGGGCGCAGACAGGCTTACCTTTAGCGCGCCTTCGGCGCACAATCGGCGCGCCCGCTGCGCGTGCACGCTGCGCGTTGGCCACTCTGCCATATGAGGAGAGTGGGGGGGGGCGGAGCGAGGGAGGGGCCGCTGGGAGGGGGAGCGGGGTGGCGAATGGGGATGACGAGCGAGGGAAGGGGGCGGGGCCGCTGGGGGGCAGCGGCGAGGAGGTGGCGGGAAACGCGGCCGGGGCTGGGCGAGGAGGGGGAGCACTGGGGGCTTGGGAAAAAACGGCGGGGAAAGAAAAGCACAATGGGGGCGAGGCAAGCAGGAGGCAGGGGGCACAGGAGATCCGTGGAAGCGGATCTGGCAGAGGGCACAGCTTAGGGCAGAGGCGGCACCAGAGGACGGGCTCACTCACGGGGAGTGTGCTCGGGGGGTGACCTGCCCGGATTCTAAGTGGTTTCTTTTTACCCTCTAAAAAGGTTCCAAGTTAGAGATCTGCACACTGCTACTCATGCTTTTTTCATACTACATGTCCAAGGATACAGAACAAGTCAGTCAAGAAACTAATGTTAGCGCGCATGGGTGGACACCTTTATGCGGTTCCACTCTGTCACTTTCTGGGAAGAAAGGGATTGATGCTGTGCCACACAATGCCATTTAATGGCAACCTGGAACCCAGCTTTATAAATGTCTGGATCCTGGGTAATATTCTAAAGATGAGGAATCTATACTTGGAGTATCCACAATATAGAGCACGATCAAAGGTAAGTAACTTATTCGATGAGCACACAATAAGGAAGGAAAAGTGAACAGTGGATTCTTTTAACCCCTTGCCTGCTCATGACGGAACCACGTCGTGGTTCCGTCATGAGCAGGCAGCTCCGCCACGCGGTACTGATTCCCTGCCTGTGCGGTTGAATTAGTGAGCGGGCGGGGCCGTGACGGAACCACGCCGTCATGAACACACGCCACCTGTGGCTCATGATGGCATGGTTCCGTCACGAGCATGGAAGTGCAGCGCTCACCCCCCCTCCCTCCACCCAGTGCCGCAGCGGAATTCGCGTTGCGGCCAAGGGGTTAATCATTGAATATCTGTGGTATGTTCAAGTAAACGAAATCGGTTGTGTTTGGGGTTCTGTAATCCTTACTTGTCTGCACCTGAATGCCTGCCTGATAACTGTTTTCATTTATGTTCATATTACATATTCTTTTCAGTAACAATTAATTGTTCTTGTTTATTGAAATTTACACTTTCCTTCAAAAGTTTTAGATCTTGGCAGTGAATTCTGGCTGGGAGCTGCCTTGATGCTGATTGTTGAATTAAATGAAGCGGAATGATAATACCAATGTTTCAAATGTTTACTTTGCCAACATGTGTGAACCTTAACCACAGTTGTGTACTTGAAGAAGATCCTGAAAACCAGACACTTAAAAAAGACTATGAGAAGACTTACAAAAAGTACCAAGGGCTTGTAGTGAAACAGGAGCAGCTACTTCGAGGTGAGGAAAACACTTTGTGGTTTTAACCAAGTGCATAGTTTGCCTTGTGTATAAACATTTATCACAAGTATGTCATATTAAGATTTTCATACTGGAACTATTTGTCCTCCCAGAATCGTTTTTAAAAATGAACTCTGGCAGCTCTTTTGATCTTGTGGATGAACACATTGAATAAAACAAACATGGCAGATTTAAATTCTTAAAGTAGACTAGTGCTATTTCAAACTATAAATTACCCGGTGCAGCCCTTACTATCAACTTATTGCAGTTTTAACATCATCATCTAAACCTTATTGTGCTATTTGAAGAAGTTTAATAAAGGCACGCTGGGCACCGGACAGCACTTATACGTTTTTTAATGTTTTTACAGGGGGCTGTATGTGTATTTGTTTACATTTGCTTTTCTGTTTTTGCTACTACATTCTTTTATTATGTACAGGTTTTAATTAACTGTATCGTGAATAGTAAAAATTAAAAGTGGCGGACTGTTCTCTTGGAATTTGGTGATTACCTACCAGGGAGTCTGCTTTCACGACATACAACAGTGTTGGAGCCAGTCAGACAGTTCTGTAACATCAGCACCAGCTCCTTAGATGTGTGTGCAGCTTGCAAGTTATTGATTTGAAATCTGTTCGGCTGATACAGCATTGTAGTTTTTTTCATGCCAATAAATTGAGGGCTGTTGAAGGGTTTAGTAACATTTGTCATTTGCAGAGATACAGAACCGGTAAATTGGCTCACCAAGCATTATAAAAAAATAAAGAAGGGACTGATATTATTCTGAATGTATTACATCAGTTTAGGGCCATAGTCATTCAGATCAGATTTGATGCAGAACACCCAGCTATGATTGGGTTATCAATATCAGATATACATTTTGCGTTTGTATCTTCATAGTATAGGCATTTTCTCATGCCTTAGTATATTTAGTTGCCTGAAATGTTTCTGCTCATGTGCTTGAATTCTATACGGACTCCTGTTTTTGGCATTGAAAGACCTTAATGTTTTGTTTCTGATAAATGCTGTCAAAAGAGAAGGTTGACGGTGTAAACCAAATAGGAGGTGGAGGTTTGCTTTCTGTAGAAGCAATTTTCCCCATTTTTATTAAGTTTGTGGAGATTGAGACATCGTAAACTTAGGGGTTTTCTAAATAAGTGCTGCCTGAATTGCTGAACTGTCCAATGTGTTTCAATACTACAATGGCAATCCCCCATTTTGTTTTTCATTGCCCGATAGTTGCTCTCTACTTGCTGCTAAACCTTGCTGAAGACACTCGCACAGAACTGAAAATGAGGAACAAGAACATCGTTCATATGTTGGTGAAGGCCTTGGATCGAGATAACTTTGAGCTTCTTATTCTGGTTGTGTCTTTCTTGAAGAAGCTCAGCATATTTATGGAAAACAAAAATGACATGGTAAGTTGGGTCATGTTTATTTATTTAATTAAGGAATTGTATAAAGCTCGAACATGACCCATCCGGGTATCAGAGCGATGTACATATAGCAGACAGGTCATACATACATAAGTCAAACATAGGGCGCAATGCAAACACAACAGATACAGTAAAACACAGCAACTTGGTAGTACCATATTCCAAAAGAAGTCCATATGCAAATGATCCAGCATGGGGATTAAGTATATCTAGCGTAGGAGATCATTCAACTGAAGCTTTTTTACTTCTTTTTTTTTTAAATGTAGAGGAGAGGTTTGTCTTAGTTTCTGGAGAAAGTGCGTTCCATATTCTTGGGGTAAAACCAGAGGAAGAGTGCTTGTAAGTCTTCTTTTTGTTGAACTTATGTAGCTTCAGCAGTAGGGAGATAAAGCTTACTGAGGATCGACTACCCTCAGATAGTTCAAGTCTTTTGGCCAGGTAGACAGGTGTGTTGTAGTTAAGGGCCTTATGAGGTATGCAAGCTATCTTCAGCTGGATTTTAGCTTCAAATGGGAGCCATTTTAAATGGATGAGGTCTGGGGTAATGTGTTTGAATCTCCTGGATCCAGCGATGAGCCTAGCAGCTAAGTTCAATGTGGCTCTTAGAGTGGCCAGCCTTACTTTGGGTAGGCCGGCCGGTCTAACACTCCCGTAATCTAAACTGGAAATTACCAGGGATTGGACTGCTAGCTGAAAGTCTAACGGGAGCAGGAAAGGTCCAATTTTCCTCAGTATATTTAGTTGGCTCCCCTGGTAGAGGAACTGACGTGCTCTTGCATATTCAGGTATTTGTCCAGTGTTATACTTTGAGATCTAGTGGAATCTATCACTTATGGGGCGTAGTTGAGAGCAGTGAGTTGTTGGAGTCATTCTTCTACAGGGCAGAGTGATTTTGAGGGTCGAGCAGGAAGAATTTGATTTTGAGAGTGTTAAGCCTGAGGTGATTGCAGGTCAGCCATTGTTGTGTTTTCAGTAGGGTACAGGTAAGCTATTTGATGTCGTGAGATGGGGACATTTTCAAATATAGTTGTGTAAGATCGGCGTACATGTGGTAGTGAATGTTAGAGAGCTTGAGAAGTTCAGTAAGCAGTTCCAAGAGCAGGTTGAATAGGATGGGAGAGAGCATGGATCATTGAGAGACACCAATAGTGAATGGTGTGGTATCAGATAGGTTTTGCTTTTCTTTGATTCTCTGATCTATTTCGAAGGAACAAGGCAAACCAATTTAATATCGGACCAGATAGCCCCATCCTCTTCTCAAGAAGGTCGATCAAATTATCATCTTTTACCATTTAGGGCACAGTACCGAATCAGCCATGACCCACATAATGGATGACGCATTACAAATACTGGATCAAAACAAATCCTGTTTACTAATCTTACTGAAGTTATCCTCAGCCTTCGATACAGTCAAACACGATAACCTACTGGACCTCTTGAAGCATAGAATGGGACTATCTGGAACGGTGTTAAACTGGTTCACCTCCTTCCTCCAAAATAGAACACAAAGATTCAAGATCAACCAATCCTTATCTAACCCCTCCCCAGTCACTTTGAGAGTACCCCAGGGAACTTCCCTCTCCCCAACACTCTTCAATTTGTTTATGGAACCACTCACTGAGCTTCTCAACTCCGCAAATATCCAATATCACATGTACGCCGACAACACACAGCTCTACATTAAGGTGTACTCTCTTGAATACATCAAGTCCCTTAACTCAACGCTCCAAAAAACACTGACCTTGCTGGCTAGGAACCATTTAAAACTAAACACTCTAAAGACAGAATTCCTTTTAATCGCTCCCCCAACCAAACAACCATCATCTGCGAGTGGATGAAGCACCTAACTGCAATTTACTTGGCATCGCCAACGCATCGCTCCGGGAAAGTCCGACCCCACCAAGCGCCGCCGGGGGACGAAGAAGAAGCAAGGAGACTGGTCAGGAATGGTAGATGGTACCAGCCACTGGCAAAAAGACGCCATAACTGCTTTCTGTAATTTTATCTATTACGCTAGGTGTGGGCCCTCCACTCCCCAAAATGTCAATGGTCTCTCACACCCTCTCACTACTGACTCACTACAGGGCTTATGCCAGACTGCACGATGGGCTAATGGCGACCCTCTGATCCTCTATTAGTTTAAAAGCTTCGCAACAAGGGTCATTTATTGCACTTAGCGGACTGTCTGGTGCAGGATTGGTCTTACCCCTAAGGACGTTCGACAATGTGGACTTTGAAGTTTGTATGGCTTGTTATCTTACTTCTCCCTTGTTTTGCTTTTCCTGTTTATCTTTTAGGTGTTCTTCTCAGGGATGGTTTGCCGGGGGGTGGGATGGGAGGGAGGGGGGATGAGGGGTTGCGATTACATTTGCAAATTTCCTTTTCAAAGGGAAGATGGGGGTTAAGCTTTTATCCTGGAATATTAGGGGCCTCAACTCCTCTAACAAATGGCACAGGCTCTGGAAATATATAGGGGATCATGGACCTTGGTTTGTGGCTCTTCAGGAGACCCACATAAAGCAGGGAGAAGAGAGTAGACTTGAGCACAAACGTTATCCCCTGATCTATCAGTCCACCAATGTCAAGAAACAGAATGGAGTCGCCCTAATCTTCCATTCCTCCGCTCATTTTGTACACGAGTCCACATTGAAAGACAAGGAGGGTAGGTTTATCATAGTAAAAGGGTTGCTGATGGGAAGATCTTGCACAATAGCTTCTGTATATGCTCCTAACGCAGGGCAACTTGATTTTCTCTCCTCCTTCCTGGATTCCTTACTAGGTTTTGCTGTGGGGGATCTCATTATCATGGGGGATTTTAATCTTGTTTGGAAACCCCTCCTAGACTCCACTCGTGCACATCGTTCCGGGGGGGGGGGCTACGTTTTCTACTCCGCTCAAACAAACACTGCAACAATTGGGGCTGAAAGACATCTGGCACCATCTTCATTCAGACTATAAGGATTTCTCCTTCTTCTCTCATGTTCACAAATCATATTCCCGCATTGACCACATTTTTATCAGCCAATCCCTCACACATGCAGTCACGGATTCTACTTTTCTCCCTATTGTTATCTCCGATCACGCCCCCCTGACCTGTCTTTTACATTGGCCAGCCCCACGTTCTAAACTCACGAGATGGAATTTCCTAGAGTTCTTATGCAGGGATCATCTCCACCGAGATGACCTTCGCAAAGCGATCAAAGACTTCTTTTTACTCAATGATCCAACTGACACATCCCTAGCGAATAATTGGGACGCATTTAAAGCACACATTAGGGGTCACTGCATCTCTCTTGCCTCCTCCCTCAAAAGACTTCAAACTAAGGAGCGTTTTGACCTCGAAAGGGAATTGATAGTAGCAGAGGGGCAGGACAAGGCTGCCCCCGCAGCCCCTTCGCTGAGGAAAGTTACAGCCCTCAAGGGGAAGCTTAATGCAATATACATAAATAGGGCAGAGAAAACCATCCTGAGACTCCAAGCTAGAGGGTATGAAGGGAAAGATAAGGTGGGCTCCCTACTAGCCAAACAATTACGGGTCAAACAAGAGAAGGAGTACATAACACAGATCCTAGACGAGTTTGGAGTCACCCACACTAATGAGGAAGGGAAAGCTCAGGCCTTCCATGATTTTTATCAAAAACCATCAATCAATCAATCAAAGACATTTATAAAGCGCACTACTTACCCGGAGGGTCTCAATGCGCTTGGGGTGGGGTGCTCCTACTGCTCGAACAGCCAGGTCTTGAGCTTCTTCCTGAAGGAGAGGTGGTCTTGGGTCAGGCGCAGGTCGGTCGGGAGGGAGTTCCAGGTCTTGGCGGCCAGGTAGGAGAAGGACCTTCCTCCTGTTGTCGTTCTTCGGATGCGGGGGACGGCGGCGAGGGCGTGACTGGTTGATCGGAGATGGCGTTTGGGAGCGTAGAAGTTGATGCGGTTGTTGAGGTAGCTCGGGCCTTGATCGTGTAGGGCTTTGTGTGCGTGGGTGAGGAGACGGAAGGTGATTCTCTTGTTGACGGGGAGCCAATGCAGGTCTCTCAGATGTCCAGGAGATGTGGCTGTGTCGTGGGATGTCGAGGATGAGTCTGGCTGAGGTGTTGAGTCTCTTCTGGAGCTTGGCGGTGGTTCCGGCGTAGAGGGCGTTGCCGTAGTCCAGTCGGCTGGTGACGAGGGCCTGGGTGACCGTCTTCCTGGTCTCGTGGGGATCCACCGGAAGATCTTCCGTAGCATGTGCAGGATGTTGAAGCACGACGAGGAGATGGCGTTGACTTGTCTGGTCATGGAGAGGGAGGAGTCCAGGATGAAGCCCAGGTTGCGTGCGTGGTCTGTCGGTTTGGGTGCGGTGCCCAGGGCGGGGGGCCACCAGGAGTCGTCCCAGGCGGAGGGCGAGGAGCCCAGGATGAGGACTTCCGTCTTTTCTGAGTTCAGTTTCAGGCGGCTGGTCGTCATCCACTCAGCTACGTCTTTCATCCCTTCGTGAAGGTTGGCTCTGGCAGCGGCGGGGTCGTTGGTCAGGGCCGCGAGGGGGCTCATGTAGACGTTGAAGAGGGTGGGGCTCAGCGAGGATCCTTGAGGGACGCCGCAGATGACTTCGGTGGCCTCTGACTTGTACGGTGGTAGGCGGACTCTCTGTGTTCTTCCGTCGAGGAAGGAGATGATCCATTCCAGTGCCTTCTCCTGGATTCCGACGTTGCTGAGGCGCTGCACTAGGGTGCGGTGGCAGACAGTGTCGAATGCCGCGGAGAGGTCTAGGAGGATGAAGGCCGCTGTTTCTCCGTTGTCCATCAGGGCTCGGATGTCATCGGTGGCAGCGATGAGGGCGGTCTCGGTGCTGTGGTTGGCTCGGAAGCCAGACTGTGAGGGGTCGAGGGATCCATTCGTCTCGAGGAAGGCGGCCAGCTGTTTGTTGACGGTCTTCTCGATGACTTTGGCTGGAAATTGGAGGAGCGAGATGGGGCGGTAATTCTTGAGTTCGGTGGGGTCCGCTGTGGGTTTCTTTAGTAGAGCGCTGACTTCGGCGTGCTTCCAGCTCTCAGGGAAGGTGGCGGTGTTGAAGGAGGTGTTGATGATGTCCCGCAGGTGGGGTGCGATGACAGCGTCGGCCTTGTTGAAGACGTGGTGAGGGCAGGGGTCGGTCGGAGATCCCGTGTGGATGGAGTTCATCGTACGGACGGTGTCTTCGGTGCTGATCGGAGTCCAGGCGCGGAGGGTGGTGGTGGGGGGCGGTGGTTCTGTCGTGGCGTGCGTCGTTTGAGTGCTGAAGCTGTTGTGTATGTCCGCGATCTTGTTGTGGAAGTAGGAGGCGAGGGAGTTGCAGAGGTATTGCGATGATACTGAGCTGACCCACATAGCGAGTCCAGGCATCCCCAATTCTTGGTTCCCCTTGATCTGCCCCAGCTCTCCGCCAATGAAAAGCTTGCTGGTCGTGTCACACTGGAGGAAGTACAGGCAGCGATCGGCTCCTTAAAACGTCACAAGGCACCAGGGCCTGATGGCTTTACCGCCTTATTCTACCGTACTTTCGCAGCAGAATTGGGTCCTCACCTGACCATGCTCTTTAATGATATTGCAAGCCGGCAGGCTGTGACCCCGTCTATGGGTGAAGCTCTAATTTCTATTATTCCGAAACCCAGGAAGGATCCTCAGCAGTGTTCATCTTATCGTCCCATTGCCTTGCTTAACCTAGACTCCAAATTATACTCCAAGATTCTAGCTACCCGGCTCGAGGCTTATCTCGCTGACCTTATCCACCCAGACCAATCAGGTTTTATTAAGGGGCGGCAGACACATGACAATCTTCGCCTCATTTTTCCTCTAATTGATAAGTCCCAAAAGAAGAAGATCCCTGCCGTACTACTTTCGCTCGATGCGGAGAAAGCTTTTGATCGCTTTGATTGGAAGTTCCTGGAGCTTTCTCTGTGCCGATTCGGTTTCTGCGACACCTTTATTGCAATGATCCTTGCCAACTTTAGTGCCCACCGGTCTTGCGTTGTGGTTAATGGGGTGGCCTCGAACTTCTTTGATTTAGCGAGAGGGACCAGACAAGGGTGCCCTCTTTCCCCGCTCCTTTTTGCCCTGAGTTTCAAACCTCTGGCAGCCCGGATCCGCGCTAATCAATCAATCACAGGGATCTGTTTTGGGACGGATGAACATAAGATTGCCTTATTTGCGGAGGATATCCTTTTACCACTCACTGCCCCGGCCACCTCCCTTACGGCCATTACTCAGGAATTAGAGCAATTCGAAGCAGTGTCCGGTTTCAAAGTCAATCTAACGAAATCATATATCCTGAATCTCACTCTACCTCACAGCGCGCAAGAGGCTCTAGAGATCGCTTCCCCTTTCCAATGGGCGCGTCAGGCCATTTCCTACCTGGGGATCCAGATTACTCCTAAACTTACTGACCTCTACACGGCTAACTTCCAACCCCTTTTACAACGCTTAAGGGCTGATTGTAAAAAATGGAGCACAGCCTACATTTCATGGATTGGCAGGATCAATGTGCTATTAAAATGACTGTCTTGCTGCGTTCCCTATACCTCTTCCAGGGCCTCCTCATCCATTCCAGATAAGGCACGGTTTCCTGAGTTGAAAACCTTGCTACTTAAATTTATTTGGCATGGGAAATGTGCATGACTTTCCTATCATCTATTAGTTAGCTCACGTCTGAAGGGGGGCCTAGCCATACCAAACTTCCTTACCTACTATATGGCGGCCCAATTAAGAGTACTGAGAGAATGGTCCCTACGAGCATCGGACAAATTGTGGCTCCACATTGACAGACAAGTGACAGGTAGAACGATCTAGACTTGCCATGGCACAGCAGAGCTGATAGACCTCTTAACGCGTACTTAAGTGTACCCACCTCTACCACCCTCCAAGTCTGGGACACAGTAACTAGAACTCTGCCACTGACTACCTTCCCGTCCACCTACACTCCCCTACACTCCCTTACATTTCTCCTAAGATTTTCCACCAGCCCTCCATGAGGTACCTTTTGACTTATGGCATAAAGGGGGTTGCCTCATGATCTCGGACCTCTTTCAGGCACTAAGCTACGCTCCTTTCATGACTGCATGAACCACTTTCACCTCCCACCCACCGAGCGGTACCATTACACTCAACTAATCCACTGGGTCACACAACCACAGATCCGGCACGCCGCCACTAGAGCATACCTTCCCATAGAGAAATGTTTGCAGACGGGCACTACGGGCAAAGGTTGTATTTCCTTTCTCTATAATCTTCTACTCACACTAGCACCGCACCGTGCCCAGAGCCACAGCGTATTTTGGGGAGATATGCTCCAGACTCCACCATTGGATAAGCATTGGGAATCCCTGTACAGAGATATAGCAAAATTTAACAGATCCATGCACCTCAGGGAAGCCCATTACAAATGATTTACGACTGGTATCTATATTCGCATAAACTGCATTCTTTTTCCCGGGCACTTTGATCGGTGTCGGCGCGGTTGTGGTCTGCTGGAAGACTTCAAACATATCTGGTGGGATTGCCCAGTTATTAAAACCTTTTGGAAGGAAATCCTCTCTCAAATCAAGGTGATTCTTGGCTACCCTATTGGGGACTCCATAGAACATGTTTTGTTAGGGCTCCGGAACCCCTTGCTTAAATACCAAACACATGCGGATAAATCTATTCTCTGGCTCTGTTTGGGAGCCACGAAGATGGCCATAGCAGGGGCATGGAAGAAGCCTGCGGCCCCCTCGCTCACTCAATGGCGCGCTTGACTGTGGAAGGCCTTAGCAATGGAGCGACTGACGGATATAGCTGAAGAGTCGCTCAAGGGGTTTGACTACATCTGGACTCCCCTGGTCAGCTACCTCTCAGAGGGACTTCCCCTATTTGCCTGTAGCCCTAGGTTGAGAGCTCTACATCTCTTCCTGATGTAGGTCCCCGCTGTCCATCCATGGATGGATACCACAGATGTGTTGGCCTTGGTGATGTTGGCATCCTGCACGGGCCGTGGGGGGCTCCCGCCTTGGCCTTGCCTCCTCCTCCCCCCACAGCCAACAACAGGGCTCCACTAACTTCCCTGGGTATCACGGTAGTTTGACTATTCATCCTTTCTCTATTTCATTTTCCATTCACCTTTTTTTTTTAAGATCTCTGTTGCACGTTCTGAAGTAATCTAGACATTGCTGACAGAAAACTTCCAATATCGTTTCCTAGAGGCTAGTTATGCATCACATGATGTTGTTTACCTCGGTAGGCGCTATATGTCTGATTGGGCCTGGTAGCTTTGGGAAGATACAAGGTGTCCCTTTTCTTTTTTTACTATTAAGTGTGCTCTGCTGCCTCTTTAGATATCATGCTGAGGGGCAACACTGTCGTGACTATAGGATGGCATTTATGTCCACTGATGTATACGAAACGCATTGTGTGATGTATGTGTTGTAAACTGTTTGTAATTTGTGGCAAATGTTTCAATAAACACATTTTGACAAAAAAAAAGAAAACCAGTTACTTACTTGTAACTTCAGTTATCTAATATTGGTATCTTTAATAGATTCACGTGCAACCCAACCTCCTCCCCGAAGAGGCTTCCCTTGTTCTCCAGTATTAGGGGTGTCTTTCATAGATTCACATGCCTGAATCATTCCCCGTCGTCGGAGTGGGAGCCCACGGTACATAAAAAAGTAGTGAAATATACCCTTAGTACATAAGAGATAACAATATACCCAACCAGGAAGTAAAGTAGCCCTAGCTACAGTAAAAGAAACTTCCACATTAGAACCTGTCCATGTCATTATGTATGGACCAAACTGCAGCCAATCAGGCCACAGCTCCCACCAGCAAGCTCTCCCCAGAGACCCAGGCTCTCAGATTTTTTACCGCACGTCGTGTGATAGGGAGTCCTTCTGAGCTCTGCTCAATTCTTCTCTTGGATAAAGTTTCTTCTTCAAGGAAATGTCTTCTTCAAAATCCCTTTTTAGGGCCTGCGACTCGTGTGGAAAGGCGAGACTGTTTAAGGAAGATCCACACACTCGCTGCATCTACTGTTTATACCCTGACCATCAGGTTAAGGACTGCAGCATCTG
This sequence comes from Lissotriton vulgaris, assembly GCF_964263255.1. NCBI lineage: Eukaryota > Metazoa > Chordata > Amphibia > Caudata > Salamandridae > Lissotriton > Lissotriton vulgaris. The sequence goes on along the minus strand of NC_141685.1, from coordinate 1,184,699,703 downwards.
TCGAAAATTCTCTCCTAAAACCCTCAGGGACAGAGAGGGTCGCCTGTTGCTGTGGCTGCAGAAAATGAAAAATAAAGATGAGCCACTTTCTGAGGTAGGAAGTTTTGCCTCAGAATCTACCAAGGGGTCGAAAAAACGGAGAGCTGAGAGTACTGTGCCTACTCCGAAAGCTAAGGTGTCTAAACACCAGCTCGCCTCACAGGAGCCTTCTACTTCAAAGGCACAGAAATCCTCTGAGAAATCTGTGAAGGTCCCGAGCTCTAAAAGAACGGAGTCTTTGGTGTCCCCCGTGAGACCTATGACTAAGGCACCAACAACGTTGCCAAATTCCAGTCAGGCTGCCTCTGCCATGACTTCTACATTGACTTTCTCCTCACCTAAATCGACCATGGTGATGTCCTCAGCTTCCTCTCCAACTTTTGTTCATGTGCAGGTTCGACCCATCTCGTCGACGAAGGTTTTCACACCTCTCGTCGACGATCAGACATCGACGGCACTGAAGCAGTCGACGAAGAAATCCTCGTCGTCGTCGACGATTGCTCCGTCGACAAAGAAGACCTCACTGTCGTCGACACCATCGTCGATGAAGATGTCGTCGACGGACCCATCGGCGACGAAGAAGACCCCGTCGACGGACACGTCGACGAAGACGTCGTCGACGAAGGTGAGGATTGTCCCGTCGACGGCCCCGTCGACGACCTCGTCGACGATGAAGACTGCTCCGTCGACGGTTCCCTCGTCGACGACGAAATCCAACACGTCGACGAAGGTGACGCCATCTCTAACAACGAGAGAACCATCAGCTTCTTCATCAAAAGCGACGACACAGAGCTTGATTTTGCCAGGCAATCCATCTACGCCAAAATTGTCGTCTTGTACTGACCTACAGGTATGGTCGGCAAAGACCACTGCCATACCTCTTCCTTCTCCAGCCACTACTACGGCTTTGCTGCAAAAGAGGTCCTCTCAAACAACGCCATTATCGCCGCTCCAGATGCCAGATAGGCTGTTAGATTCTGAAGTAGAATCTGGAGATGAACTGTTTCAAGCGGCGGAAAGTCCCTCTGACTTATTAATACATGTAAAGGATCAGGAGGAAGACGAACAGCAAATCCAGGTACCTACATCGGTACCCACTTCTGCGACAGGAATGCAGATGCCGATGGAACTTTACGAGAATCTGCAGTATATGCTGAGCGATTATTATCGCCGATTCCCGCCTTCGGAATCGGGCGATTCGCATATTACCTCCCCTCAGCCTCGCGTGAGTAGAGGTCCAAGGCCTAATAGGCCGGAAGAGGCACAGGCTACCCGACCTGCCACGCCAGTATCTCCCCATCAACAGGAGGTTGGCGATTCTGATGAGGACACCCATGAGGAGGGGGAGTTGATTAGATCGGACTCGTCGGAGTATGAGGACTACCAGGCTGAATCGCCATCCCCAGAGGAACAACCGAAGGCTGACTCACCGCCGGTGGATATAGCGAACTTCCATAGACTTATGGACAAAGCCACTAAAAGATTTCTGGTTTCCATGGAAGCGAAACAAGATGACTGCTTTCTTTATGATTTCAAGACTTTGTCTCAGAAGCAGAGTTGGTCTATTCCCATTATAGACTTTATCTGGAAGGAAGGGCTTAAGATAATGGCCACGCCAAATTCTGCTCCCGCAGTATTGCCGAGAGTCGACAAAAAATATAGGGCGCCAGCCTCTTCACCTGCCTGTCTCATCGGCCAAGCTAAAACGGACTCAGTCATTGCGCAGGCAGCGCAAAAAAGAGCTAGGAACCCCTCAACTCAGGTCTCCATTCCAACGGACAGAGATGGCAGACGCCTCGATTCCATTGGTAAAAAGGTCTCCACTATCGCGGCCACCACGGTTAGAGCTGCTAATTCTTTAGCAATTCTTGGTAGGTATGACAGACAAATGTGGTCTGACATATCCCCATACATCCAAAAATTACCTGAGCCAGACCGCTCTGAGGCCATCAAAATCCTACAAGACGGCGAATGTGCGTCGTCGGAAATTATCGACGCTGCAGTGGACGTAGCGGCCACAGGTTTTAGACAGTTGGCAGGAGCTGCAGTGCTCAGACGAGAAGGATGGTTAAAATCTACGTCTTTTCGCCAGGAGGTACAGGCCAAAGTTTTAAATATGGCTTATGACGGCGAATTCCTGTTTGGCTCGCATGTGGACGAAGCCTTACAGTCCATTAAGAAGGATACAGAAACGGCACGTTCGTTGGGTACTCTGCAGTACCGTAAGTCTTCCTTTCGTGGGGCAAAAGGAAGGGGTAACTTCTCCAACAGAGGGGGCTATTACCAGCAACGCCCATATCAGACCAATCAAAACAACCAAAGGTACCAACCTTACAAACAACAGCCTTATGGCCAAAGGCGGAGCACCTTTACACAATCCAGAGGAAAATCCACTTATCGAGGTAGAGACAACGCCAACAAAAAGTGAGGAAAACATCCTGCCGCCACTCTGCCTATGCCAGCCACGAATTGGAGGAAGAATATCCCTGCATTACTCTCAATGGTCCAAAATTACAACAGACAGATGGGTCTTGGATGTAATCTCAAAGGGTCACGTATTGGAATTTGTAAAAGCCCCTCCAAATTCGCCCCCAAAAGGACCACCCCCAGCACATCTCAAGGAGCTGTTCCTCCAAATCAATGCAATGATTCGGAAAGGGGCAATCGAGAAGGTACCTCAACATCAGAGGGGTCAAGGGTTTTACTCTCGTTTCTTCTTGATACGCAAAAAGTCGGGGGAGTGGCGCCCCATCCTCGACTTGCGTGCCCTCAACAAATTTATCAAGCAATTGACATTCAGAATGTTGTCACTGCAGGAGATCCTCCAGTTTCTGACGGAAGGCGAACATATGGCAACCCTGGACCTACAGGATGCTTACTTCCACGTACCCATCTTCCCCAGGCACAGGAAGTTCCTAAGATTCAGAGTGGCCGGCAGGGACTTTCAGTTCAAGGTCCTTCCCTTCGGGCTACGTTCAGCCCCGAGAGTATTCACCAAGATGTTGGCACCGGTGGCGGCCCACTTACGGTTGCAAGGTATCCAGATTTATCCTTATTTGGACGACTGCCTTATCAAGGCCAATTCCTATGCCACCGCAAGCAGTCACGTCCAAACATGCCTGTCTCTATTTCAAGACTTGGGTTTTTCAATAAATTTCGAGAAATCATACCTGACACCGTCTCAGAAGACGTCTTTCCTGGGAGCGACTCTGGATTCCAGGAAAGCTCAGGTTTTCATTTCAAACGAAAGGCAAGCCAAGATCCAGGACCTGGCGAGAGCACTCCTCAGAAGAGAGTGCGTTTCAGTTCGACGATTAAAATCTTTCCTGGGGATGTTGTCATCATGCATTCTCCTGTCTCCGAACTGTCGTCTGAGAATGAGACCACTGCAAGAGGAACTCGGCCACCAGTGGGTGCAAGTATCCGGTTCCTTCGAAGATGTCATCGTCTTAACACCTCGAATGAAACACGCAATTCGGTGGTGGGCTCTGGCACGCAACCTGCAAGTCGGCCGCGCCTTTCTAGAAGAAGTCCCCAGTTTCGTCGTCACCACGGATGCCTCGCTGGAAGGTTGGGGCGCTCACCTTCAAGGGATGACAATCAGTGGCAAATGGAACGCACAACAAAGGACATGGCACATCAATTTGTTGGAGTTGAGGGCCATTTTCCTCGCCCTGAAATCATTTCAAGTGACTCTGTCAAACTCGTCCGTGTTGATCCGAACAGACAACACGACGAGCATGCACTACCTGAACAAGCAGGGGGGCACAAGATCGGCCCGTTTGTCTCAGCAAGCTCAGGAAATCTGGAATTGGGCCCTGGAACACAATATCAACCTGACGGCAGTTCATGTCCCGGGAGTAGCCAATGTCCTGGCAGACTCCCTAAGCAGATCCAAAAGCAGCACTCACGAGTGGGAACTGCATCAGCCAGCTCTGGACCACATTTTCCTGAGATGGGGTCGCCCCGAGATAGACCTATTCGCGACCTACCACAACAAGAAATGCACCCATTTCGCGAGCTGGACTCCTCACAAGGAGTCGTGTGGGGACGCTCTCTCTCTGAACTGGAAACAAATCTTTGCCTACGCCTTCCCTCCGATCCCTCTGATCCCCAAGGTCATCAACAAAATGAGGAGACAACCGTGTCGTCTGATTCTAATTGCCCCACGGTGGCCCAGACAATACTGGTTCACGCAGCTTCTTCTCCTCTCAGAGTGCGATCCAGTTCAGCTGCCTCAAATTCCGGATCTTCTGACTCTACAAGGCGGAAAAATATATCATCCAGACCCTCATTCTCTAAAATTGTCAGCTTGGCTCCTCAACACCATGAGTTCGCGCATTTGAACATTCCTCAAGACTGTCAGGAGGTCCTGGACAATGCTAGGGCGCCTTCCACGAATAAAACTTACAGGCTCAAGTGGAAGCGGTTTTGTGCTTGGTGCAGGACTGTGGGTTTACATCCTATCCATGCTGAACCAGACAAGATTTTGCCCTTCTTTTTACATCTTGCTAAATCGGGCTTGGCACACTCTACACTCAAGGTGTTCTTAGCGGCAATATCGAGATACCGACAGGACGGTCAAACTTCGCTGTACTCTGCAAGGATTGTCCAGCAATTCTTTAAGGGTTTATTCCGCATGTTTCCACCAGTCCGTAGACCGCCTCCATCCTGGCACTTGAATATTGTATTAGCTCAACTCATGCGCCATCCTTTTGAGCCAATTCATAAAGCTGATCTAAAATTCGTCACCTGGAAGGTGGCTTTGCTACTGGCCTTGACATCTGCCAGAAGGGTCAGTGACATACAGGCATTTTCCTCTAAACCACCTTTCTTGCAATTCACAAATGATTCAGTGATACTGCGCACCAACCCGAGGTACATACCCAAGGTGCCATCGGATTTCCACCTGAATGAGCCAGTCATCCTTAAAACGTTTTTTCCAAGTCCGCAATCTCCAGCGGAACGAACTCTACACACGCTGGACATCAAGCGGTGTCTCAAGTTCTATCTCTCCAGGACAGCTGCCATCAGGAAAACTGATCAGTTATTTGTTGCGCATGGCAAACCACGTCAAGGCAGTGCAGTCACTAAACAAACTATCGCTAGATGGGTCTCTTCAGCGATTGGACTCTGCCATCTACAGGCGGGTAAACCCTTGCCGACCTTGCCCAGAGCACATTCTACGAGAGCAGTTGCTTCCTCAACTGCTTTGTTTGCTGGTGTGCCTCTCCTGCATATCTGCAGAGCTGCTACCTGGTCCAGCAGGCACACATTCACGAGGCATTACTGTCTGGAAGCTTCGAGCGACACCGATGCCTCGGTGGGGAGAGCAGTCCTGCGTAATCTTTTCCAATAAGGTGAGCCTCTGCTATTTCTCTCCCACCTCCTCTTGCTCTTTTACGCCTATTTTATTATTCCTTTGTGGTTTCTGCATTACTGCTATGTGCCTTGGCGTCCAAGAGCTGTATATAATGCTATGACTATTACTGCTCACTACTCTGATTCAGGCATGTGAATCTATGAAAGACACCCCTAATACTGGAGAAGAACAATAGTTACTTACCTGTAATCTGTGGTTCTCCAGTATTGGTGTCTTTCATAGATTCACATGCACCCACCCACCTCCCCTCAGAGGCTCACTTGGCTTTTTTCTTCTATACTTATTCCGGTACACTCCGGTGCTACAAAAATCTGAGAGCCTGGGTCTCTGGGGAGAGCTTGCTGGTGGGAGCTGTGGCCTGATTGGCTGCAGTTTGGTCCATACATAATGACATGGACAGGTTCTAATGTGGAAGTTTCTTTTACTGTAGCTAGGGCTACTTTACTTCCTGGTTGGGTATATTGTTATCTCTTATGTACTAAGGGTATATTTCACTACTTTTTTATGTACCGTGGGCTCCCACTCCGACGACGGGGAATGATTCAGGCATGTGAATCTATGAAAGACACCAATACTGGAGAACCACAGATTACAGGTAAGTAACTATTGTTCTTTCTACTTATAATTACTGTCACTTGTGCTCAGAAATCTGAGCCTCTCAGTGAAGTATTCTGAAGGGTGCTGGACCCTGATTGGCTGTGTTCCAACTTTGGATCTTTTTTTCGAAAGGACAAGGATTGGCTACTGCAGTGAATGTGCAGTCCATTATAGCCTATTGTAAAATGTTTTATCACTGTTATGTATATGTTTTATTTGTACCGTGAGACTCCCACCTCGACGGCAGGGATGATTCAAGCATGTAAATCTATGAAAGATACCAATACTGGATAACTGAAGTTACAGGTTAGTAACTCATTTTCTTCTCCAGTATTGTATCTTTTATAGATTCACATGCTTGAATCTTCCCCCGTTATCATGGTGGGCATCCCACTTTAACAGTAAAGTAGCAGTATTAAAACTTTAACATTGAACTGCCCATAAGAATTCCCTAGCTTTTAGCAAACTATCTCCATTGTTATAAAACATCAAACTCCAGCTAACCAGAGCGTAGATCATAGTCTCCTACCCCTGCAGGGCCACCATTCCTCTGATTTCTTATTGCACGTTGTGTGTTAGGTAGTCTCCATGAGTTCTGTGTAACTTCTAGCTAGCTGTTCATCTCGTCACTTCATATTTCTTCTGAGGTACAGGCCAGGAGTCGGAGTCTAAAATAGGGTTGTTTGGGCCCTGTAAGACTTGCGGGAAGTCCAGACTGTATTCTGAGGACCCACATAAGGAGTGTCTTTATTGCCTGTATCCAGACCACAAGCCTAGAGAATGCAAATACTGTCGTACTTTCTCCACAAAGACTCTCAAAGACGGTGAGTGTAGGCTGCTTCTCTGGCTGCAAAGGAAAAAAGCAGCAAAAGACTGACTTTGACCAGAAGCCTCATGTAAATGTAAATGTAATTCTTCAATGACAAAACCTGCTCGGCGACGGTCTAGTTGGCGAAGAAATATCCAACCGCGGATACCCTAGAAACCAGGATACCTACACCAGGTAAGCTGGGTGCATAGGTGCGAAGTGGCATCTGAAGAGACTTACCGGAGCAGTCAGACAGCCCAGGTCACTACACCGCCACTGCCAGGAGTCACAAGACGACACAACTCGCGCCGCCGCCCCGGGACTACATCTCCTGGCAGCCTCCGCGGCAGCGCGCTTTGCACACGTCCCACCAGTGCCAGGAGGCGCATTTAACCTGCACCCAGACCCGCGTCGCGGGACGAGCCGGGCGAAACCCGGGCCAAGGGCGGGCCCGTTTAAGCCCGTTCAAGACCGGACGGTACAGGGAACCACTCTAACATCTGATGTATCAGCATAAGGTTAGTGCTCTATAGTAGACCCCAGGTGTAATATATACGGTATGCCAATATATTAGCGTAAAACTCTGTTTCCAACAAGTATGGCTGCCTTGCCTGAAGAAGGAATAGTTGGTAGGAAATCTACTGGAGGTTCACTAATGGGCACTTTAGACAATTTCCTTATTAGGGTATCATCTGCCCTGGCAAAGGATATAGAACTTACAGAGAAAAGACTATCCCTGGATACAGCCTTTGATAAAAGATCTTCCCTGGGCCCCCTGGCAAGGGCTAGATCGCCGATAAGCCAACAAGCTGACTCCCAGGGGACGCTTCCTCCGTCGGGAGTGGAAGCGAGAACTCTATTACCTCAGCCAGTGATCATTCTGGATACATGCTAGATCTCTCCCAGGAGTAGGGGTGTTGACAGTGTTGCAGATGGAGCCCAATCCCTTAATATGAGAACCCGGTCGGCATGCCAAGCAAAATAAGGATTGGCTCAGCAGAATGGGGGGCGCTAGCAAAAAGAAAGCGTCCTGGGGCCCAAACACATGCTGGGGGTAGAAAAGCTAAAAGTGCAAGAAAAGCTGTTCCCGCAGAAGATTCAGTGGTAATTCCACCAACTAGCCCATACAACCTGGACTTTTTGGCAAAGATGGGCATGGTAGCTACCCGGAATCTGTGGGGGAGGAAGCATATCTGGGTTTGGGCCCTCTGTTCTGGAAAAGACTGGAGGGTACTTCAAAGAAGATATGTCACCCAATACATGAGCGGTTGGACTCTATAGAAAATAGGTTGGTGTGGCTTGAACTCTCACTGGTACAAGCCTACAAACAGGCAGGTCTAAGGCACAGTGCCACAATTGGTCGGCCGAAAACACCTTTAGCTCATAGCATAACTGATTCTAGTATTGATGTTGTGATAGCGGGGGGGGAAATTCTATCCAATCTGGCAAAGGGGTGCCCTCTGTTGTCCCTCGGCCTCCTACTTCGGGAGGGGGTGGGATTATAGCACAGATTAATAGAACTCCCCAGGCCATCTTGGAACCCAATTCTTTCCCCCGGCTCGAAACCAGACAGGGGCTGTGAACACAGCAGTGAGCAATAGGCTAAACCAGGGAGATGGCGGCAGTATGGTAGTTAGACAGCAAAACTTGCCTGCTTTGCCTATGGCACATAATGATTCCCCCTTACCTTATATTGATCTCCCTCCCCAATCAGCTCCCTATGTGGTAGTTTTGGTTGGGGTTCCATCAGTAACCCAGGGGAAGCGGGAATCCTATTTAGACCTTAAGCACAAGTGTATCTTCTGGCTTAATAAGTCTCGCCCATTGCCAACTAATTTGCGAGCAGAGATCCTGGGTGTTAGGAGAGTCAACTGGATAGGAAGGGGATGTAAGACTGTTGCAGGGGATTGTATTATTATCAATTTTAGAGACCAGTGGTGTGTTAATCACATTTGTAATTGGCCGCAAAATGATCAGTCCCTTGGGATTCAAGCACTCCCCCTGGCTTACTTTTATGGCCCTCCAGTTTTCTTTGAGAAGGACATTTTTGCACAGCGTACTGCACCAAATCCCTGTCCATTGGGGAACTTAAGGTTGTTTAATAGATTCCAGGCTCTGTCTGGGTTGGGGGATTGCGATTGACATCACGCACACCTAAGGACCGTTTCGTGCAGCAGAGTTGGGGGCAATAGGGAGGTGGTAGACTTGAGGCTAGGGCTAGTGTCCGCTCAGGGCAGCAGGCATGTAGGGGACGACGATGGTGGCCAAAATTTTATATTTGTTGCAAATGTAGAGGTGGATAAAGAAGTTCGGCCATTGGAGAGCCAGATCTCTGCATACCAAGGCCCTAGTGACTCTCTTGTACAGGGAGATCCAATTTCTAATGGGCCAGTATGCCAGATATCTCTTATTTCATGGAACGTGGCGGGAGTGGGGACCAAACTTAACTCGCCTGTTTGGCATGAATTCATTGATCGATTTGATGTTTGCTTGTTTCAGGAGGTTTGGGCGGTTGAACCCGTGTTTAAAGTGGGCTATCTGAATTTCTTTGTTCCGGCTGTCAAAAAACGTCAGGGTCGTCCTATGGGGGGTCTGGTGATATGGGTCAGGCAGAGTCTTACATGCCATACCCAGATGCTCCCTGTGACGAGTAGTGATATTCTTGCCGTTAGGCTCAGCTTCCCAGATAATTTAAAAATTGATATCTATAATGTTTATGCAAGGGGACTTCCAGGTGGCAAGAAATCTGATGTGGTAACAGAGTTGGATATATAACTGCAGGCAACTCCCCCAATATATTGCCATTGATTGCAGGGGATTTTAACACCAGGTTCGAACCCCTTGGTCTGGACGATACGCACCTAACAGAGGAGGAGGACGGTAGGTGGGGAGTTCCTCAACTTGGTATTAAAGGCCGCAATACAGATGAAGGGTCTCTGTATGGGGAATCAGTTGAGGGCTGCCAATGGGCGCACATTGTCAGATAAGATGGGAAAGGAAACTTTTGATAATGGGGTAAGGGCAAGTAATATTGATTATTTACTTGAACCACTTAAGTTGTGGTCTACTCTTCTTGATATGGAGGTATTAGCTCGCATTGAGAGTGACCACAATCCCCTGACTGCAGTGTTTAATCTGGGACTATCTAAAGTGGATGAGGCCACTGGGGGAATTATTCTCCCTGATTTGGTATTGTCAAACGACAAGTGCCATCTTAAGTGGTGCCAAGTTGTGAGGCATCAGAAAATCATTTCTGACATCGAGGTAGATGTGGAAGGGGCATTAGCAGCTATGGAGGAGGCCACCTTGTGTGGACCTTCCCATAAACTCTTGAGGGAGGCTCACAATAGGTTTTTTGCCAAATTGAAAATATATTTTTGTAAACCTAGCTTAGGTAATAGAACCCAAACTAGAAAATCGGAGAGCTGGTATGATGGCTCCTGCCGCCAAGCTAGGGGAGAGTTGGGCCATGCACTAAAAGACTAAAGATTTTAGTAAAATAAAGCTGGCCCGTGCAAACTATAGGCATAAACAACATATAGCAAAAAAGGATTGGGAAAAGAGTAGGTGGCAGGACCTTAAAATGGCGTGTAAGGCTAAAAACCCCAAACTCTTTTGGGATATTTTTTAAATGGGACAGGGGAGGGCATCGCGAGAGCCCTCAAAATAATGTTGACCGAAACTCATGGGTTGATTATTTTAGGCCCCAATATGCTAGCAGTATAACTGGCAATAGTGAGGGGACGTTTGTCCATACTTTTTACAATGAGGCCGCCTTCACTGTAGGAGAAGTGGATAGGGCGTTAGACCTAGTCAACGAGGGACGTGCTACAGGCATGGACTGTGTCCCCGCCGACCTATTTCTAGACATTAAAGGCCGTTGGCGGATTTATATTCTGCATGTGGCGAATGCCATAGCCCAAGGGATGGAAGTACCTAAATCGATGAAAGGTGCAGAAATAGTGCCGGTGTATAAAAAAGGGGACGAGTCGACAGCAGGTAACTACAGACCAATAAGTCTGATCGTCTCTATTCAAAAAATTGTGGGGCGGCTTGTTTTGGGTAAAATCCAGTCCTGGATGGATGAGGATAACATTCTGAGCCACCTCCAGGCTGGCTTTTGCCCAAAAACAAGCACCATAGACCAGTTCTTCTGGTTTGTTATGTTATACTGGCGTACTGTGGTTCTGGAGAAAGGCATCTTGTATGCCGTCTTTGTCGACCTAAGGGCAGCTTTTGACCTCGTTCCACGTAATATCCTGTGGCAAGTTCTTGCGGGGCTAGGGATGGCACCTGAGCTGTTGAGCCTAATCGTCCGCCTACATGAGGATACGTTCGCTCTGGTTCGGTGGGGTCGCCAGGGAGAGGTTACGGAAACCTTCCCTGTTGAGCGGGGAGTGAGGCATGGTTGCGTCATGGCGCCTACCTTGTTCTCGCTCTTTGTGAACAGGGTGGCGGAGTTCCTCTTCCTGGTCTCGACCGATGCCCCTGCGATGTGTGGTGAGTGGGTCCCGATCCTCATGTTCGCGGACGACACTCTGATAATTTCAAAAACGCCAAGTGGGCTCCAGCTTGCCCTAAAGCGCTTTTAAGACCTTTGTCTGGCGAGGGGCCTTGAAATAAATACGGCAAAAACAAAGTTTATGGTTCTTACTGGCCGTATATCTTCTGGGCCTGCTAGACCTTTCAGAGGGATGATATATATGAATGGTTCCCCGTTGGAGCGGGTTGATGCCTTTACCTACCTGGGGGTTACTCTCCAGAGAGGCCTGGGGTGGACCAGCCAATTAGACATTGCAGTGCTAAAGCATCACCAGCAGGCTGGCATCCTTCTGAAAAGGTTCAATTCCTCAACAACAAAGCCCATTAGCCCATTACTGGAAGTATATGGGATGAAGGTGTTAAGTCCGGCCCTTTATGGTGCCGAACTTTGGGGTTTTCAGAATTTGGGAAACTTGACGCTAGCAGAAAATGAATTTCTGCGAAAAGCAGCTAGCGTTCCTATAAGTGCCCCGTGAACACCTCTTATGTGGGACCGTGGGGAAAAAAGCGGTCCAAGATCTTGCCTCTCTGCGGCCTTTGTTGTACTGGCGCCGCTTATGGACCACAGATTTATTTATTTATTTATTTATTATTACATTTCTTAAGCGCACAGCTACCCGTAGGTTTCCCGGCGCAGATGAGTTACAGCACTACGCACAGGGCTTGGGAGAGATAATGGCTAAGGATGTTTGTCAAAAAATACACTGGCTGAAGGCCATTCGGACCCTATTATCTAGATTGGGATTGAGGGAACTATGGGATGACCCGGTAAATGCTGCATTCCCCTCCAAGAAAATTTTGAAAGAAAAGTGTTGGGAGATGGTGAATGCAGACGTCTGTACAAAGGGCCTCTCCTCACAGTTAACAGGACGTTTTCTGGAGTTTAAGGCCCAACAGAAGCTGGAAATATATTGGGATGCCATAGAGAAACAGCAGGACCGCAAACTCTATTTTCAACTTAAAATAGGCTCCCTTCCATTAAGGTCATTTACAGCTAAATGGGCAGGTGAAAACGGTAATGATAAATGCCCTAAGTGTGGGGAGGAACAAGAGACAATAAGTCATTTCCTTTTTTTCTGTCCCTTGCATACTGCCCCTAGAGTAATGTGGGTTAAGCTAATTTGTAAATTGCTTGGCACGCGCAGATATACAGAGGCTTTAAGAATCCTACCTACAGACTCTAGTCCACTAATTGCTATTGCTCTGGCCAAATTTTTGAAATGGGCATGGGTAATTCGTACAAGATTAATTGCGGCTGAGATCTGAACATTAAGTACCTATCACTTTTATCTAGTTGAAAACATGGGGGTTGCTTCATCTATATGAGTTGTGTGCAATATTACCCTGGTCTGTATGAAAATTGATGTTTTTTTTAAGATTATAATATTTTAAGATTTTATGAAATTATGAAAAATGCTATTCGGCAACAGTCTAATAGTTTAATCCTTTCTTAATATTTATTTATTGCTTTTAATGGATTTTATATTAGAAAAATGTGGATTTTATGTGCTTTTATGACTTAATTGTCAAATAAAGTTTATGAATTTGGCATCTGAAACCGCTGTCAAACTCAATGAAGGACTTAAGGAAGATGTCGCTGGGGAGGAAGGTGAAAGTGTCCGGTGGAACCCAAAGGTGGATTCAAGATGTGAACTACCTGCAAGCGGAGGGGGACAGAGTTTATGCCACTCAGGGATGACCTGGAGGCATGGAAGACGAATGCCCACCAATGTCCGTGTTGCAGGGGAGTTGATGGTGACCTAGGAGCTGCAGCTGAGTGGACCAGGCGAGGCTGTGGAATACCAGGAGCCGTTAACAAGCTGTCCCTCGTCGTATGTCGAGAGTTGAGGGGTCGGTTTGCTTTGGGAGTACCAATTGTAGTGTAGTTCCTATTTTCCCTATAGGCCCTGCGCATTGGAATAACATAAACAGCAGTGTAGACGTAGAAGTGCGGTCTTCCAGGTCTCTACTGACTATGCTAAACTTAATTGGGTTTGTACCAACTAGCTCAGAGGTCACTGGAAACTTTCTTGACTGAATAGGAAATGATCAGCTTCCCTGGTACAGACAAGAAGGGATTCAGTTTTCCAACAACCGCATAAACATGACAACTTTGCTCCTTAGAATAAGAGTCAATCTCTAGAGTTGTGTGAAACAATAGACAGCTATTTCACTCGGTCAGTTCTGCAGATTACTTTCACCAGTATGCAGAGAATAGAGAGACGGGCGATTTCAATAAAAGATATTATTTATTGAACAGTCTTTCTTCTCATGCAAGAGAAATGAATCGACACAATTGCAAGACTTGTTATCATAAAAAGTGCGTACAGTAAAAGGAGGATTGCAAAATAATACTGTAAAAGCATTGATATGGTTTCTTAGCCATACAATGGTTAAAATGAATAAAATATATACATTCATATATACATTTGACTGATGTACTCAACTGGTGCTTCTAACTACGCCTACCCCAGTGTACCTGACCTAAGCCTAATACTTGGGAGGGAGTAAGTAAGTAGCAGTTTAGTTAAGTTGGTTTTGCCAAGAGTTTGCTTCAAGAATTCTCTCTAAGGGTTTAGTCAATACCATACCTCTGGAATAGAATGTTGGAGGGCTGGTATCTCCTTTCAGGACTCGATATTCCAGTCACCCGCAAGGGTAGGCTGGAAACGCCGGAGCTGGATTTTCTCGGCAGGAGAAAAGACAGAGTCTTTCTCAGCGCGTCCAGGAGGAGGAGGGGCAGCGTCCGTGGGCTTCTCGCATCTGCTGGGCTCTGCAAGGGACAGCTGTTCTGCTCCTGTATTCACCACACCATCGCATTTGCCTAAGGCAACGTTGGTAATATTTATACCTGAAAGGTGCCTTGTTTGACGTAGGTTTTTGGACTTAAGACGTCAATAAAGATGTCACTCGGAACTGGTCGTTCTTACAGTGCTCATTAGAGTTCTATTACTAATAAAAACAAAGCAAGCGGGGCTTTCCCAGGTTGCTGGGGGTTTTATCTTGTTGTAGAACTCGGAGTGTAATGTAAGAATCTAAGATAGTGGCTTCTGCTGTGTCATCTACTGTAATGAGCTGCAGAGGCGAGGTTCTGAAATATGGCTCTGATCGTTTATGCCAGAGACGAGTTTCTGAAATATGGCTCTGATCGTTTATGCCATTATAGGGGTATGGATGGATTATAGCCGTATAGGGGCATAAGGTCACAATATTGATCGGGGTCCTAGATTAGAACACGACACCCACTCCACGAATTTATGTCCATCAAATTACTAAAAAATAAAGCAATAAGATGCGCGTGTAACATTACCCACCCCAAAATACATATTGCATTTGAAATGGTGTATTTGAAATACATGAAAATATAGGTACTGTACGTCTTTAAGCATAGAAATCATTAAAAAATTATAGCATATGTAAACAGTTGAACGATTTTGCGAGAAAATTACACATGAAATATCTCTTTATACAGAAAAGAAGGGCAAGATTATTTCATCACATATAAATGCAATCGCTATAACGTGTGCCAGAGACTGAGGTGAGGTTATTATGTCTCTAGATGTACTAAAAATAGAAGTTCTGATCTTTATGAATAGTTCTACTTTAAGCAAAGGTATTTCGTGCCAGAAAAAAGGTAAATATTTTGAAAAAGTGTTCAATTAAAAAAAAAAAGATTCTCACGGTGAACGGGGGAAAATAGTTCCAACGCCTTTCAGTAGTTTTTGTTGATCAAAACTCAAGGCCGAATTCAGAGTTCACGGAACCGCTGTGTGTCGGAATGTTTTTCAAAAATCATTGTTTCTGTTCAGGGGAGAACATCATATCAGACAGGCTCTCAAAGAATTGGTCTACAAAATCAGGTGACAGTTCGACCAAGTTCGATAATGTTGTAACTTGGCAGGTGTGAGAATGATTGCTATCATCGATGTTTGGATCAGCAATGCTCCCAGAAGGTCGTACCTGGGTGATGTTGCTTTTATTTCTCGCTCCACTGTCGCCACCTAGTCGTAGCACAGGAGTCTCAACGAATGCTGTCATCAGGATTGGTAGCCGCTGGGGACAACACGATGCGTGAGCCGTTACAGGACTTAGCAAAGTATCAATATCCATTGGTACTGCTGATGGAAGTGCAAGACAGGTGTCCAACACGCATTCTTCTCCGCATAGCATACATCGAAGCACAGGTAAGATGCTGGTCTGCCATATAGGTCTGAATGAAAGAAACCAGGTCATGTTCAGATCCCTCAGCCTGGCCAATCCAAGGACTCTAGTTTATACGGTCCCGGTAGCGTACTGCTAGGATAGTTTCTTCCATCCTTGCCGGAGTCATGTCTGTGTTTTGGCTTGCCATATCGGAGCAGGAGGGTCAAAAATAAAATGCCTGCTACAAGTCCCAAAATAAGGGGTATGCCGCCAAAGACTGAATGGACAAAATTAGGAATAATTCCTAGCATTATTTCGAATGGTGTTAACAGTCCCGAAAAAATTGTCTTAAATACGCCTGAGATGCCTACGGCATCTGACATATTTAGAATTTGGGATTCAAGCAGAAACGGGGATTGAGGCTACTAGGGCCGCACCGATAGCCAAGTTCCTAGTGTTTATATAGTGTGGGTGCAAGTGGTCTGGGATACAGTCCCCTAGATCCCAAAAACATAAAGCAAAAATCTATTTGTTTTATACATCAAATTCCACAAGTTGACCCTGCACACCAAAAACAATTAGTGAACACAATATAAATGCTTAGTCTGCATTTGTTCATAAGAGAAAAGATATTCAAATGTTCTCCCAAGAAAGTTCCAAGTCAATTTTCTTCTTTATTCTTTCCTTTTTATTCAAAATTTGTAGATAAAAACAATAGCCAACGCGTTTCGTCCGAAACCGGACTTCTTCAGGGCTTGACTCGTGTCACTAGTGTCACACTAGACGACCAGACGACCGCATGTTTACGAGACGCCGATACCAGATATATGGCATACACTTCATTCTTCTTTTGCTGATTGAAAACAACGAACTGAGGGTATATCTTGATTGCATAATCCGTCTTTTCTAAACTTGAAAACCGTACTGAATATACAACTCTCAAGACGGACGGGAAGCTGTGTATAAAGATATATTTGAGTCAAGCCCTGAAGAAGTCCGGTTTCGGACGAAACGCTTTGGCTATTGTTTTTATCTACAAATTTTGAATAAAAAGGAAAGAATAAAGAAGAAAATTGACTTGTAACTTTCTTGGGAGAACATTTGAATAGCTTTTCTCTTATGAACAAATGCAGACTAAGCATTTATATTGTGTTCACTAATTGTTTTTGGTGTGCAGGGTCAACTTGTGATATTTAGAATTTGGCTAAGCATTTCTGTTAAATGCACGGGGCAATTTGTTGATAAAAGGTCATGTATCTCCGAAGCTGTCATTGCAACTTGGAGATCATACGTCTCTTTTGATGACGTGATGGGCACTGTTGTCTGTAAAAGCACAGACTTCATTCTGCTTAAAGTATCAATTCGTATGAAAGAGACATTCAAACGAGGCCAAATGGGAGTCTCTGAGTCTCCAGGGCCGTTTGTAAACAATGCTTGCATACAACAAGTGACCATGGAAGTTACGCTTACGAGATATGCTTTCCCTGGCATCAAGCCACAACAGCTCTGATCCGTTATTAGAATGTAACTCCCGTTAGAGAGTTGCTTAAAGAAAGGCTCTATCTGCGTTGCAGGCGTGACATGTTGGTGGCATGAAAGGTTGTTTGAAGTTCCTTTACAGGCCCCATGTAAATTAATACCCTGGCACAAAAGTATACCGCTTGGTGAATGTTTGCAATTTTCACCACTAAGAAATACATTTTTGTTGTTGTCACTATAACACGTGTGTGTATATGTTAATTTCCATGCTGACTTAATGTACCCTTTACCCAATCGTTCATACTGGCCAGTCGGTATATATTCAAGGCAATTTTTAAATCGGAAAGTTGTTATCGGAATAGTGATAATCCTGTGTATTATCCATTCAATGACCGGTCTTTCTGACATTGTCAATGGTAATCTCTCAAGTTTTTCGATGCTCAGGATTGTATAGTCTGCTCATTTCTGTGCCAAGCTGATTTGTTTATCAGAAAGGTTAAAGATGGAAAACAATGACGTTGTGTTGATTAAACGCCATGGCACATAGCCTGAACGAAGATTTTGCAGCGTCCAGCCTAGCTGTACAATAGAACGCAATTGCCACTGGCCATGCTGTAACATTAGCAAGTCTTTGTCTATTATATAGATGGCAGATGATACAATACTGTCCAGTGAATATATTCTGGAGGACAGAGTCATTAACCCATTGTCCACAACAGAAAGTGATTTTTCCAAATTAATACGATCAATTTCTCTTATTTTTTCAGCTGTTTCAATTTGTGTTACTTTCCAAGCCTCGTTGTATGCCGCATAGATGCTGGCCGCTATGAAGCGTTTCTGACGCTGTTTGCGTGGTCCCATAATGAAATCGCGCAAATCAGCACCATCTTTAAGTAAAGATAAGTGTTGCTTAATTTCTGCCAGTGTGGATGATTCTAGCCATTCAAGGCACAGCTTCCCGACACTGTATGTTGTTACTATCCCTGGATATTGTCTCTGGGAGTATCTAGGGTATGGTCTGGTCATTGTTAACGCCTGTGTTTTGTTCAGGAATCTTTCTTGACAGTTATTCGTGTCAGTAGGCCAGATTAACCACTTTTTCCAATCAGGATGTGTTCTGTTTAGATGTAAAATTTTAGATACGTCTATTTCAATATCTGTGGTTACATTATCAGGTATTGGCTTTGGAATAGACAGTTTGTTAAGGTCTTTGATCTTAGCTAGGCCAAGACAGGATGTTTGGTGAATTGTGTCATTTAAGAACATTATTTGTTCTGGGATCATGCAGGCTCGAAATAATGCTTCTAGGCCTTGTACCTGCCAATCTTTTGTACCCCAGATGGTCTTTGTTTCAATGTTATTTTTCCAGAATTCAAAACCAAATGTCATAATTTTTTCATAAAATGCTTCTGAATATATCAATTTAGTATTTGTCAACATGGTTTTCATCCCGGTTTTATCTAACAGTTTATAATAAAACGTTTCTGCATCACTTGTATTAAACCCTGAGAAGTACTGGAATTTCTCATAGAATGTTTTCGAACTGCTTTTAGGTGGAGTAGCACAATGTTCCCATTGGTTATACTTTAAACCATTTCTAGGTTGTGCAGATTTATGTAAGTAATGGTCTCCGTAATGTGAGAAGCAGTACACCTGTTCATAATTAGACAAACCTTGTAAATAATCATGTTCTGTAAATCTTGCTGACAACACTAAATCAGACATCATATTATTTATACTTTCAAAATCCCAATCATCAGAAAATGTACTTGGTTTTACAAAGTCACTTAATGAAACCTTGAACTGGTGTGGATATTTCAGGATTTCGACCGGGCCATATACTTCATAGTCAGTTTTGTCCCATACTACCCCACCGGGTATTGGAATGGCTGTGACATTTACCGATGATAGTCCTCTTTTCTTCACGTGGGATGATTTGTGTGGTTTCAGGACTAAGTTGATGTTCTGACTTGCTGTGTCCATTGAACTGTATTTTTCTACAATACATTTTCCCAAACAAAGTATCATGATGAGCCAAAGCAGGAGGAAAAGTACACCTAGCCCAAACCAGAACTCTAACCATGGAGAAATAAGGTAAGTTTCCTTGAGTTGATGAAAGAGTTCTGTTGCTTTTTCTTTAAAAGTCTTTGTTTCTGGCGTCACTTCAGGGTCGTTTTGATCTTCAGAAAAGGTATCGAAGTTGATGAAGTAGCCAGAGGCAGTTCTGTTAATTGTTGGAATTGTTTTCTCAATTTGTCTTTCGGTAGCACATTCTGATGCCACATCATTGTAGACTGGTGTTTCATGACAAACTGTTTCAATCTGTGTTTCAAGAGGCACGAGTTCCATGGCATTATTGCATAGTCCTTCTCTGTGCACTGCAGGTTTATCAAATGTGATTAGTCTTTCAGTTTGAACCTCTTGGATTGTTGCAAATTTGGTTATTCTGTTGTTTCTTGGGAGTCCACTTGGCCTACTGTTGATTATAGGCCACATGCTTGTAGTTTTATCAGGTAGATTGATACAACTCTATTCTCCTTTTTACCAGCAAGGGGCGGTAGTACTACTGATCTTGTTCCATTGATTGCTAAGACAGGTACTGCTTTTCTGTAAGAAGGCCCAAATTCCTGCTTCACCGCTATTTTTTTCTCTGACTAGATCCCCAATCTTTGAAATCCAGACCGGTCTTGCTGGGGCTGGTGGTGCCTCTTCAGTGGTAGTTGGCTGTTGCTTTATTTTTATGTTGCTTAAGGATTTTCTTGTTTCATTCAAGTCCTGTAAAACAGCCAAACTATCTTTGATGTCAAAGTCTTTATTCTTATCTTTTACCACTGAAGCCTGACTATCGAGCTCCTGAACATGCATTCTAGTTCCGAACAATAGTTCGTACGGGCTGAAACCTTTTAGAGAATTTCTTGGCAAATTATTTAGACTAAGTTGGACACTTATTAAATGTTTGACCCACCCATCACCCGAACCTAATACCTTCGCTGTTATAGATTGCTTTATGTCTCGGTTTTTTCTTTCCACTACACTGTTCCCCTCAGGGTGTGATGGACAAGAGTATTGCAACCCAACGCCCATGCTGGCCATGGCCTCCTTATAAGCTCGAGAGCTGAAAGCAGGACCCTGGTCGAAATGGAACATGGCAATTGCGTATGTGCCGATAAAGACTCTCAGATCTTTTATAACAGTTTTGGCGTCAGCCGAGCGCTGGGGCCACATCCATATGAATCTCGTACAGGAATCCACTGCGACCATGATATATTTATAGTTACCGTCCCTTTGTAGGGGACCACAGTGGTCCAGGTAAACACATGCTAATGGTTTATCTGAGATGAGAAGGGGTGTCTGCGCTGTTTGCTTTACTGTTGATACTTTCATTCTTTGGCATATTTCGCATTCTAATACGTATTTCTTAGTTTGTATTCTCATGCGAGGCCACCAATATCTCTGTTTTAATAGTGATACAGTTGCGGAAACGCCAGCGTGTGCAGAAGCAAGCCCTTCATGTGCCGCTGTAATTAGTCCTAACCTGTGTTACATGTTTGGAATTACTCTATCCCCCACTCCAGGGATTCGAGCAAAAGGAACATTATTCGTATCTGTTATATATAAGTACTTTTCTGGAAAGCCTTTTGGGAGTGTTTTTCTATCATTTTTTACTGACGCACTGACAGCTTGTAGAATGTCGCTGTCTATTTTTGTTTGTGACCGAGTAATCGCAGCTACGGAAGCCGTTTGCACAGCTGCCTTCGCGGCTTCATTAGCCAATGAATTCCCTGCAACGTGAACGCCATCACGTGGATGACTCAGAATGTGTATCACGTGAGTCTTTTGTAGTTCCTTCTGTAAGAGAACTACTTGTTCCCAAAGCATTTTATGCTTGATTGTGCCACCTTTTGCATCTTTGAACCCATTTTCCACCCAATTCTGCGAATATTCATTATAAGATTGTACGCAATAATATGAATCTCACACTATGAGTGTGGGGAATTCGCGATCGGTATTTTCTAGCGCCATCTTAAATGCTACCAATTCAGCTCGTTGAGCTGAACAATCTCCTAGAGATTGTGTTTTAGTGACCATTGGTCTAAATTTTCCTTTGTGCCAACGACCTTTAACAATCGCGCACGCAGCACTGTAAGCTTGTTTACCCCCAACTGCGGGTTGTGCTGGTCCGTCAGTATATATGATACTTCCGTATTCTTCTAGAGGCAGGATTTCAATTGGCAGAGGACATTCATATTCATATTGTAAAAATTCCTGTGTTTAAGTTTGGATCAAATTCGTACACTACGTCTGTTGCAGCAAGAGAATTAACCCATTGGATCCATCTTGGATGTAGAGCTTTAGCATTTGGAATGCTCGCTTTAGTTACCGCTTCTAAAGCAGGTATAGGTGTAACGATTATTATTCGTTTACCTTGCGCTAGGGCCCTTTCTTTTGCTACAGCAGTCTGAACCGCAGTTAGATTTTTTTCTGTTGAACTGAATTTTATTTCAGCTTTTGTGTACAAATGTGATTTGTAAGCAATTCATACCGTTTCTCCCTCATTAGAGGTCCGGTACGTGAATCCGCATTTTCCTGGGATGACTCGGATTACAAGATTTCGTGTATTGTCACGTGTATCTAATTTTGTTTTTGCTAACATGTCTGTTTGCAATGATCTCAAAATTTCTGTGTGTTTTTGAGTCCAGTTGATTGGTTTAAAATCAGGTTTAATTAGTTCGTAGAGAGGTTTAACCCTCTCCGCATAATTTAGTATGTAAGTTCTTCCGCCGAAATTTAGGAAACCTAGAATTGATTGGAAGTTCTTCAGCGTTTTTGGAGCTTGGAGTACAGTGCACTTCTCTAAGAAGTTGTCCGCTAGGCTTTTCCCTTCACTTGATAATTCGTATCCTAAAAATAATACTGTCAGATGGGCAATTCGAGATTTTTTAAAGTTGAATTTGTAACCCTCTGCTGCGAACCCAAGTATTATGGTGTTCACCCTTTTCAAGTGAGTCTCCAAGTCGTCGTCTGTGAGATAGATGTCATCGACGTAAGATAATGCCTCATCATCATATATTTGTAGTAACTCTGTTACTCTGGCTGAAAATAATCCTGGGCTGTTCTTGAATCTCTGTGGGAGCCTACAGAAATTTTTCTGAGACCCCATTACTGAGAAAGCAGTCAAGTATCTGCTTTCAGGTGCAATATTTTGACAAAAGAAACCATTAGATATGTCTAATGTCGTTTTATATTTTTTACGAACTATGTTATTCATTAGTGCAGCACTATGCGAATTTTGTACTGCAAATGTTTTGCAACATGAGTTTAGGTGTCTGTAGTCCAAGACTAGACAATATGAATCGTCCGGTTTGGAGACCGGAAACAAAGGATTGTTCATTTGAGAGGTGCATGTTTCAATCACCCCCTGGTATTCAAGTTGATCTAAAATCTTCCTGACTTGTTTTTTAGCTTCTTGCTTAATTGGATACTGCCTTTGTGCAGTCGGTTGACTTTTTAACTGGATTTTGTTAGGAGGAGAGTCCTCATCCCATCCTACATGATTTTTATATAATACTGGTGCCTGGGCCACAGCCCCTTTCCTTGCATATATATATTTAGTATGAATCGGAATGTGATTCGAGAAGGCAGGCATAATCATTTCTTCGCCACAAGGGCACTCCCTGACAAACTCCGGGGGCCAATCTTTTTCAGCTAACAGGATGTCATAGCCTTTTGAGAGTTTATCCCAAAATAGACCCCTTATTTTCCTGGTCTTATCTCCCTCTATACGCAGTGTTATTTCGTATATCTTATGAGGTTCGCTAACTCTGGTATCGGCAGTTTCTACTTGAATGTATTCATTCGTGTCCACTGTCTCCAGATGACTCATCAGGATCTTGCGAGCTATGGTGATTTCCTCTGCACTGTCTAACATTGTCTGTGCCCACTACCCGTTTTTCAGCTGTGTCCTCAGTATTCTCGGCATGTTCGATTACTCTAATACTGGCTACCTTCTTCTTTGGAAATTGTGATTTTTTACTTTGAGCAGGTTCCTTGTCTTTGGACTTGGTGTGCTCTCCTGGGTCTGACCGTCCTCTTCTTTCCGATTTCTGCGAAAAAGATCGAGAGGGACGTGTATCAATACTTTGATATCTATCAGGCTTCTTCAAGTTATCCCTATTTCTAAGGTTATATCTTTTCTCAGAGGGCTCCCTCTGGGGAGACTGGTGTTCTCGAGTCGGAGTTCTTTCCCTCCGTCGAGGAGACCTTCCTCTGGACTGGAAAACTTTTTCCTTGGGAGTGGATTGTTTATTTCCATCCCAGCTCTTTTTAGGAGTGTTTGAATTATTTTTAATAAATCATTTTCAGGATTTTCGAGTAGTTGGGGTTTCACTGGTTTCCCACCCAAGCTGTCTCTACCTAATTTTTCATAACATTTTTCTATAATTCTGGCAAGCTCAATTGGTTGATCTGTTATATCTGTTTCCTTCAATTTCTGGCGCATCGCCACAGATGCTGCTTCTCCTTTTATATTGGCTAGTAATATAGCCGAGACCTGCTTGAAGTCTTTCAGTAATTTCATACCAAGAGTTAAAGCAGGTTCTGGACCGTATTCATTCTGAATCTGTTTCAGCACATCTGGTATTACCGCCATTGACGGAACACCATGTGTTTTGTGTAAATGGAAGCAAAGACTGTACCCCAAGTGTCGCAGTCCTCCACATGTGGTGTGACCCCCATTAGAAGGCAGATGGTCAGGATTCTGTGTTTCTCAATAGGAGTAGTATTCGGAAATACTGCCTCTATTTGAGTAATTTTCTGCGCTAACCAGAAAGGAATTTGTTCCCGTTTTATGGGTGTTTTACCAAGACATGATTGTATGTTCTGTGGTGTAATTTTATTTGTGTTCCCCTGATGAGGGGTCAGCTGTGGTACATTAACAGCTGTTTGGACTGTTGCAGTCCGCATTACATATTGGACTAATTGTCTATGTATTTTAAATAATGTTTTTAGCTGTGCTAAAAGTTCTTCTTTCGAAATTTTTGCAATGTCCGGGTGTGGTGTGTAGCTGGCTAAAACCGGCCACGTTGCTCCTGGTCTACCTAGTGGACCGAGCCTGGTAATATGATCATTGTGTTTTAGGGCGCCTTTAAACCAGAGCATTGGTATTTTAATGGGATTTCAATCTCCTCGAAAAGAGGGTACTCATCCGGTGGTTCCCCTATTTTGTAATAGTGGAACTCGTTTGTTGCAGCGTTTGCCGCTGGAAATTTTATCCATGAATAGAATACCTCTGTCTGCCGATATTCGTGTGCCTCTATCACGAAGAGGACTGTGCCACCTTGTGTTGTCAGTCCATTTTCTATAAGTTTTAACGTTATAGTTTTTCTTATGTTGACTGGGATGATTATCGCACCCGGTGGGTAAGTCCCTGTTTCGTCAGAAACCCTGCTGAGTCGCATTTACTGCCGCATCAGTGGTTCCGTTGTTCTCTTCTGACATTTTACTGTCAGGAAGGTCTTTTGTTGCAGATCAGCTTTCAAGGAAACAAAGATCAGGTGCACAATATTTTGGAACACTGTATCCTTCAACGTTGAATAAACCAGAGCTTTACATAGGAATCTCTTTCTACTAAGTTCGGGCGGATTTTAACCTTTCACCCACTCCAGACGTCTATTGGAGTATTTACGGTAGAAAGGGTCTGTGTGTAAAAGCACGACTGAGTTACTCTAACGTCTTGCGTTAGTTTTATCGCCTTACCAAACGTTGGACGCCATATAGTGTAGTTCCTATTTTCCCTATAGGCCCTGCGCATTGGAATAACATAAACAGCAGTGTAGACGTAGAAGTGCGGTCTTCCAGGTCTCTATTGACTATGCTAAACTTAATTGGGTTTGTACCAACTAGCTCAGAGGTCACTGGAAACTTTCTTGACTGAATAGGAAGTGATCAGCTTCCCTGGTACAGACAAGAAGGGATTCAGTTTTCCAACAACCGCATAAACATGACAACTTTGCTCCTTAGAATAAGAGTCAATCTCTAGAGTCGTGTGAAACAATAGACAGCTATTTCACTCAGTCAGTTGTGCAGATTACTTTCACCAGTATGCAGAGAATAGAGAGACGGGCGTTTTCAATAAAAGGTATTATTTATTGAACTGTCTTTCTTCTCATGCAAGAGAAATAAATTGCCACAATTGCAAGACTTGTTATCATAAAAAGTGCGTACAGTAAAAGGAGGATTGCGAAATAATACTGTAAAAGCGTTGATATGGTTTATTAGCCATACAATGGTTAAAATGAATAAAATATATACATTCATATATACATTTGACTAACGTACTCAACTGGTGCTTCTAACTACGCCTACCCCAGTGTACCTGACCTAAGACTAATACTTGGGAGGGAGTAAGTAAGTAGCAGTTTAGTTAAGTTGGTTTTGCCAAGGGTTTGCTTCAAGAATTCTCTCTAAGGGTTTAGTCAACACCATACCTCTGGAATAGAATGTTGGAGGGTTGGTATCTCCTTTCAGGACTCGATATTCCAGTCCACCCGCAAGGGTAGGCTGGAAACGC
The DNA here is from genome assembly GCF_964263255.1 of Lissotriton vulgaris. Lineage (NCBI taxonomy): Eukaryota > Metazoa > Chordata > Amphibia > Caudata > Salamandridae > Lissotriton > Lissotriton vulgaris. Next base: position 1,184,674,143 of record NC_141685.1, on the reverse strand, counting down.
CGGAGCTGGATTTTCTCGGCAGGAGAAAAGACAGCGTCTTTCTCAGCGCGTCAAGGAGGAGAAGGGGCAGCGTCCGTGGGCTTCTCGCATCTGCTGGGCTCTGCAAGGGACAGCTGTTCTGCTCCTGTATTCACCACACCATCGCATTTGACTAAGGCAACGTTGGTAATATTTATACCTGAAAGGTGCCTTGTTTGACGTAAGTTTTTGGACATAAGATGTCAACTAAGATGTCACTCGGAACTGGTCGTTCTTACAGTGCTCATTAGAGTTCTATTACTAATAAAAACAAAGCAAGCGGGGCTTTCCCAGGTTGCTGGGGGTTTTATCTTGTTGAAGAACTCGGAGTGTAATGTAGGAATCTAAGATAGTGGCTTCTGCTGTGTCATCTACTGTAATGAGCTGCAGAGGCGAGGTTCTGAAATATGGCTCTGATCGTTTATGCCAGAGACGAGTTTCTGAAATATGGCTCTGATCGTTTATGCCATTATAGGGGTATGGATGGATTATAGCCGTATAGGGGCATAAGGTCACAATATTGATCGGGGTCCTAGATTAGAACAAGACACAATAAGCCTTGGCAACTAAAAGCGACGTGGCAAGAGAAAAAGGTGCAGTGTCTGGACCAGCAGGGGAGTTAGAGTAGGCCCCAAGAAATTTGGGGAGCCCACTGGAATCAAAGAAGACCCTCAAGAGGACCCACAGGCTGAAGGCACTTGAGTCACAAAAGGACCTTGAGCAGCTTACCAAAGGTGCCGGCCCACGGTGCAAGAGATGTGGTGAGGACACAGATCTTGGTCACAGGAGATGCTTAAGGTTGAGGCTACTTGGAGCCTGAAGATCTCTGAGGAAGAGAGCCAACAAGCCTTTGCAGTGACAAGTTGACACAGTGCACAGGGGTTTGGTTCCTGTTGCTCCTACGAGTGATACTGACCTCAAACTCTGTGAGAAGACAGTGCAGGCCTTGAGGGAGTTATAGAACCACTACCTGTATTGCTGAGCCTTTCACAGTCCGTGGGAGCCCAGGAGCAGCAGACCGGCTAGCTTGGTTGCGGTGGCTGTAGATGCAGAGAAGGAACTCCTTCACTTCAAGGGAGATTGCTTCCGGTGTCTTTGATATACACTGGCCTTGGAAGTTCCTGTATGGAGCACAGGCACATACGTTGCTGTAGACTTGCAGGACGACGTGACCAGGAGCAGCAGGAGTCTTCCCAGATGCAGTGTCAGTGCCCAGAGCAAAAGTCCAGTTAAGTCCAGAGAGCCCAGACGGTCGAAGAAGTGGTGTCTGATCTGAATCTTGTCCCATGACTTATCTAGGGACCCACCCACAGGTAAGCCCTTATTTTAAGGAAAGGGTTGAGACAATTCAGAGTTCCCTCCCAGAGGAGGAGCTGGACAGTAGGGAGGATACTCCCATGTCCTTTGTCCAGTTTCGTGCCAGAGCTGGAGCCAACTGCTCCCTGAACTGGTTTGAACAGGAGTATGCAAGGAGGGCACAAGTGTGCCCAAGCAGTCTTAGTGGCGCTGGCAAGCACCCCCATCCTGTCCACTAAACCCTGTCTGGTAGGTGGTCACACCTCCCTGTGACAGGATATCTGTTTTTCTGCCTTGCACTGCTCAAACTTGGCACAGCAGTAGCCCTAGCTTACTGTCCAGTTCTGGCAGACTGGTACCAGGAGCACTGAGGGCCTCCCGGAGGAGCTTTCCAGTGCATGGGATCATACCTCCCACCCCGTTTACGGTGTGGGGGTATGATTTCAACCTGTTTGTTAGCAAAGTTTAGAGATGTTACTTAGTGTGATGACACATAGCCACTCTATATATCGTAATGACTGTTGCACGTACAACCCGGGAGAATGGACTCCGAAGGTTGTAGGGGTTTTCTGCTCATGAAGGGGGACCCTCACACTTAAAACCGGGCACTTTCAGGATTGATAGGCCTACCTTAGGGGTGACTTATAGGTTTTAAGTGCAGTGACCTCAGATATAGGGAAACCTATATCTGTTGTATTTGGTGCTAGCACCAGCTTACACAGGCTGCATAAACCATGCTTTAGCCCATGGGAGACCCCTGGTGTACCTATGCCCTAGGTACCCTAGATATCTCAGTTCCATATACTAAGAACTTACATGTGTACACCAGTTGTCAATCTGGGATGTACCCAAGTACTCACCAAATCCAATTTAGGGGAGAAAGCACAGAGACTGGGGTCCTAATTAGCAGGATCCCAGTCAGCCTCGTCAAAAACAATATAACACCAGGCAAAACGTGGGGGTAACCAAAAAAACTGATTCTACTTTCCGACAGACTGGTACTACTCCGACGATCAAGACGACGGCGGCGTCTGCGTTGACGACAGTGGTGGTGTCACTGTTGTTGGCTGCGGTTAGACCGTCCCCATCCCTGTGGGCTTTACAGTCAACGGTTCAGCAGGTTTGTTGACCGACGACTCTTCAACTGCCAGACGATGATCCTGTTGATGAAGGAAAAAGTCAGCCTGCTTCTGAAGCTGATGCCTCCCCTTCTGAAGGACTTCTCAAAGATTTCTCCTTTACCACCTACTTGTCTCCTAGATTTCCAGGAGTCTGAAGATGATGGTCCTTATGATCCTGCATATAGCTCTTGACAACTCCGGGTTAAGTGCCAGGACTGGAAGGAAGAAGAAGAAATAGATGATGCGTCCTTTTATTTAGAGGCCGGACAATTCTTTCTTTGATTTAGGGCGTCCCAATTCTCAATGTTTGGACGCATTTCAAGAGCACTACCCTTATGAGGAACAGGAAGTACAACCTCGAGAACTCTCTATTAATATCCGTGTCACTGGTAACTGATCTTCGGTTAATGCTGAATGATTATTGCAAAAGATTTCCTGAAGCTAACTCTGCTCTGCAGCCACCCCCTATTTAGGAGGCTCCCACTCCTGTGTCGCTGGCTGTACCCCCGTTGCAGAAGAGCAAGACCATTCTGCCACATGCGAAAATTCCTTGCGCAAAGTCAGGATGACGATGACCAGCAACTTGAGGAAGCGGAATTGCTGTGGGACCAGGATGTCCATGATGAGTGGAACAACTATGTGGCTCCTACTCCGCCTCTAGCCGACTCTCCGCCTGCAGATATTGGTGGGTTCTATGATCTACTGGAACACGCTTCGAGGTGTTTTGACCTTCCTATGCCTGCCAAGAAAACTGAGTGTTTTTTTATACAATTTTAAGTCTACAATGCTCTAAGTCTACGCTCCTCTTGATCCATTCCTATTGTAGACTTCCTATGGCAAGAGGGCCTGAAGTTGATGACAACGTCAGCTTCTATACCCACGGTGGTGCCGAAGTTAGAGAAAAAGTACAGAGCACCCGAGGACTCACCTGTGTGCCTGATTTGTCACCCATGACCTGATTAGGTCATTATACAAGCTGCTAAAAGGAGATCGAGGAACCCTTCTTCTCTGGGTGCGGCTCCACCTGACAAAGAAGGGTGCAGATTGGACAACATTGGCAAGAGGTACTCTGCTTTGGTGGCCACTGCCATCAGGGCTTGCAATGCCATGGCTGTCCTCGGGAGGTATGACCGCCAGATGTGGTCCAACATCTCTACCTTGCTGGAATTCCTTTCTGAGGATAAGAAGAAAGAAGCAAAGGAGGTGCTGTTGGATGGAGAGTGAGCCTCTTCCCAGATGATTGATGTGGCTCTGGACATTTCCTCAACAGCCTTCAGGCAGCTGGCAGGAGCGGCAGTGTTGAGACGGCAGGGGTGGCTGAAAGCTACGATGTTCCACCTGGAGGTTTAGGCCAAAGTATTTGACATGCAGATAGACGACACAATACTCTTTGGTAAACATATAGATGAAGCGCTTCAGTCGATCAAGTCGGATACTGAGAAGGGTTAAATCTTTGACTAATCTGCAGCAGAAGAAGTTTGCTTTTTTTCAGGGGCAAAGGCAGAGGTCAATATCTCTCTCACCTTCCGCTTCAGTAGCGATCCCAGCCATATTATCATTAGGGTTTTTGTGCTCAGAACACTTTGCAGCCCTTTCGGCAAACCTCAACACCAGCCTTTCCTAGAGTAGCGACACGTCGATGCCCACCATCAGGAGGAAGGGCTCATGACTAATAAGAAAGCAAAACCAAAGGGGATGATGGACGGAGTCCAGGAAAGACATGGCTTGGGAGTTCGGGCTGGACTGTTCCATGAAGCACAGGTTCAGACTGATTTGCATATGGCCATGTCTGAACTGGTGTGGCGGAGTGAGCTAAAGAATGATGATGGATTAAACCCAGATCAGTTGACTGGGGGTGAGTGCTTGCAATGTTCACTACTCCGTCCATCATCAACTTTGGTTTTGCCAAGACTAAGAGGCAGTAAGGATCCGCAGGTCCCTGCCAGCGTATTTCTACTTCAATTCGGCCCGCATGCACAATGGAAGCTTCTATCATCTGACAAATTGGTTTTAGACATAGTCCGCCCGGTACCAACCCAGAATCAGTTGAACACCCCCCAAATTTGCCTCCGCAAAGAATTTTCCATTGTCATCTCAAAGTCCTCAAGAGGGATGTCCAATTACTGGGGTTCTATTCTCACTTCTTCATATAGATAATGGATCTCAGGTCATTGAACAAGTTTATCAAATCTCAAGCCTTCAAACTGTTATTGCTCCAGGAAATTCCACATCTCATTTATGCCGGGGACTATATGTCCTCTCTGGATCTTCAAGACTCGTATTTTCATGTTCCCATCCATCCAAAACATCGCAATTTTCTCCTGTTCGGTGTGGCATGGTGTCATTATCAATTCAGAGTGCTACCCTTCGGGTTGAAGTCTGTGCCAAGAGTCTTTACCAAGTTCTTAGCTCCAGTGGCAGCCTTTTTACAGCAAGCCAGCCACCAGGTATTCCCTTATCCGGACGACTGCTTAGTCCAGGCCACATTGCTCCAGGCTGCCAGAAGATCGACAGATGCCTGTGTTAGTGTCTTTCGCTCCCTGGGGCTCAGAATCACTGGGAAACGTCCTCTGTCTCCTTCCAGGTCGATAGTATTTCTAGGAGCAACTCTGAACACTACACTTTCGACAGCCTTCCCCCACAAAAGAAAGGCTCTTCCAACTCCAGAAGACAGTGCGGGGTCTGTCCGCAAAAAATTTGTTTCAGTAAACACATACAAGTCAATGCTAGGGATGATGTCATAGTGTATCCCGTAGATTCCGCACTGTAGCCTAAGGTTGAGACATCTTCAAGAGCAGCTCGACCCTCAACGGATTCAGTCCCGAGGCTCATTTGAGTACATCATTTCAATCACACCTGTAATGATTTCAGCTCTCTCTTGGTGGACAGTACGAGACAATCTCTGTCAAGGTCTCCTTACGCTAAAACCAAAGTTGGTAATGATGTCAGACGCTTCCATGGTTGGATGGGGTGCTCACCTGCAAGAATTGCAGATCCACAGAAGATGGTCGGCTCACGAAGCACAGTGTCACATAAACAACTTCGAACTGAAAGCAGTTTTTCTGGACCTGCAAGCATTCCTGCCAAGAATCAGGAGGTTATTGATCCTGATTCGCACGGACAACAATACCACCAACTTCTATCTGCTGAAGCAAGGTGGGACTAGATCTCCGGCCTTTCTGTCCCGGCTCAGCAGATCTGAGAATGGCTAATAGTCTACGGAAAATAAATACAGGTTCAGCATGTGCCAGGAGTCCAAAACGATTAGGCCGATTCGCTCAGCACGGGCACCAAGCAGTGTCCCGAGTAGGTACTAAACGAGGAACAGCTACTAAGGGTTTTTCGCTGCTGTGGGTTTCCAACCCTAGATCTGTCCGCTATGCTACTCCACAAAAAATGCAGATTCAACACCAGCATATTCCTTCAGCTAGGCTCATTAGGAAACACCTTCCACTTCTCTTGGGAGGGAACTTTTGCTTATGCATTCCCTCCATTTCCTCTCATTCCAAATGTTCTGCAGAAGATCAAACAAGAGCCTTTCCATGCCATCCTAATCGCCCTGGCGTGGGCGCAACAATACTGGTTCACACAGTTGTATCGCCTATCAAGGTCACTGCCAATCCTGTTCCAGCCAATAGAAAACTTTCTCTTCATGAACGAAGGCCAAGTGGTTCATCTTCAAATCCGCACACTACACTTGCCAGCTTCGCTCCTCATCACACAGAATTGGGACAACTAGCAATTTCTGAGAAATGTCAGGCAATACTACAGAAAGCCCAAGCTCTTTCTACGATCAAATGTTTCTCGGCCAAGTCGAAAAGATTTAGTTTATGGTGTGCAGCGCACTCTTGCCATCCTCTCTCATCGCCGCCTGAGCATGTTTTTCCCTATCTTTTTTTCTATCACCAAAGCTGGTATGGCGCATTTGTCCATCAAGGTGCACTTAGTAGCAATTTCCAGATACAGACAGTGTTGTGGTTGCTTGTTTTTGTAGTCTGACTGATAAGAGTTCATGAAATGATTTTTCAGGGTCTACCCTCCAGTAAGACCTCCGCCATTGCTATGGCAATTAAATATTGTCCTGTCACAGGTGAAATCACCCTTTGAACCAATTCTCAAGTGTAACTTGAAGTACCTCTCCTGGCAGGAGGCCTTCTTGTTTACTATCACATCAGCTAGACGCATCAGTGAAATTCAGGCCTTCATAACGACGGAACCTTACCTGAAGTTCTTTCAAGAAAAAGTAATTCTTCATACCAATCCATCTTTTATTCCCATAGTACATTCTGCAGTTCATCTAAACAAACCAGTGATTTTGCCCTCCTTCTTTTCAGCTCCTTTTTCTCCAGCTGAGAGCAGTCCTTTCTATGGACATCAAATAATATTTAAAGTATTACTTGCAAAGGACTCCGCCATTCTGAAATTCTACTCATTGCTTTCTCTACCCCTGGGAAGGGTCAGGTGTTTACGCAGGCCTCTATTGCTCGCTGCGTCTCATCGGCTTTTCTATTCTGTCATGAGAGGGCTGGCCGCCATCTTGTTTCCAAATTCACAGCGCACTCAACACGTAAGGCGGCAGCCTTCTCAGCTCTATTCGCCGGAGTGTCCTTGCCTGATATCTGCTGGGCGGTGACATGGACGAATGTCCATACCTTCACAAAGCATTTCTGCCTGGATGCCTGGCAGCAGACTGATGTGGCTGTCAGTCAAGCTGATCTGTGACATCTATTCACTAAAGGTATGATTTTCATGTATTCAAAATTTGTATATGTATAGATGTATATGTATACATAGTTATTAGCTCAATTGAGAGCAAAAGAACTGGGGAAAGGGGTCCAAGCACGATTGCACCTATCCAAAGTACTGCCTTATTCAATCTTATTGGTGACACGGATCGGAGATTCTATGTCCCCTAAATCTCCAAGAACAACTAATTGTCCCAACTTACAATTTGTAACAATGTTATTTTTTGAAGTTCAATCTTTATTTTATCTTCATAACGCACTGTAGCCAATGTCAATGTAGGAATCTATCCTTGCGTCCAGTCCATTTAATACTGGATATCTTCAATGACATCTCTCCTACTTCTCCATGTTTTATTATTCACTTTTAATGGAGAAGAATATATTTTCAAATGTCAGAAGTCACTCCGGTAAGGTAGCCCGGTGTAGTACAAATATTCAAGGTGGATCGTGTGACGTCTTCCGTTGTACAACAGACTGGACGCAAGGATAGATTCCTACATTGACATTATAAGAAGAACTTTCTTTATTTGCCCTGAAGAAGTACGTGGAGGACGAAACGCGTTGGCTACAGTGCGTTAGGAAGATAAAATAAAGATTGAACTTCAAAAAATAACATCGTTGATTTTGCTACTGATTGCTTCACTACCTTGATTTGCTTAATTGTGGTTACTATTGTATATTTTTTATATAAAAAAGAACTTTGTGTGCTGGATCAATATTGTTACAAATAGTTATTAGCTCATGTTACATGCTCTTTATGATTATTATTTGTATTTTGTTTTCTGGGTCGCCTGGTGAGATGGTTCACCTTACCCGCCGCCTCTTACCCTTTGGTACTGCTTGCTATTGTGATCCAAGCATGTGAATCTATAAAAGATACAATACTGGAGAAGAAATAAGTTATTTAGCAGTACACAGTGGTTCTCCAGTATTGATATTTTTTATATTCACATGTGACCCTCCCTCCTCGCCTTTCAGGTTCACCTTCCATACCTCTTATTACCTTGTGGTACTTGTGATCGAAATCTGATATATGGTGGCCCTGCAGGGGAAGGAGACTATGGTCTACGCTCTGATTGGCTGGAGTGTGGATGTTTTATATCAATGAAATCCGATAGAGACATCTTGCCGCAGATTCCTTGCCTTTGAACTTCCAGGTGTCACTCTGGATCCTGAAGATTTTTCTTAGAAGTACCCGTGCGCACCGGTAGGGTACGTCGGTCCATTCCGCATGACGTCATCAGCGGCATGTTTGTCGTGACGTCCGTCAATATAACTGCGACTCCGGCGCGCTGACATCAGTTCTTTTCTTTCCGCTCCAGCCAGCGTCTATCTGTTGAAGAGAGCTACCCCTGTCATTTTTTGACCGACCTTTTTCAACCTTGTTTCGACTTTGTTGGTGTGTTAGGAGTCATGTCGAGCATGTCAAAGAAGACTTTGTGGTTCAACCTGTGTGGCGCCTGCAATCGTGCTATGTCGCTCAGGGACTCCCATTTAGTTTCTCTGGTACCAGGAGCGCGACCATGACTCCAAGTCGTGCTCCGACTGCCAGGTCATGGCGCCGAAGGCTTTGAGGGAGCGATCCCTAAAGCTTCTTGTGGCCTGGCATCCTGCATCATGGAGGTCGCCTTGTACAGGGAATCCAAGAGACTGGCGTACTTTGGAAAGAAAACATTTTCTTCCACCAGTCTAGCATTGTGGTTGGTGAACACTGCATGCCTTTTGGGCTGTTACTCCCATTCAATATGGGATACGGTAGTGCTGGTCCTCCCTGAGTCTCTGAGGAGGACCGGGCTCTACTGCCCCAAGCTATTTCAGATAGGAGTGACGCAGCTAAGTTCACCATCAGATGTAGCTTTGACTCAACAGACTCGCTAGGTAGAGTGATTTCCAGGACAGTGGCTGTTTGTTGGCACGCCTGGTTGAGAATGTCTGGTTTTTCAGGGGATGTCCAGGCTAACCTTATGGACATGCCCTTGGATGGCTCCCGTCTCTGCGGAGACAAGGCGGATGCTGCTCTTGAGCGCTTCAAAGACTCGCCAGCCACAACCAAGTCTTTAAGCCTCACCACCACCCCCAGGGCATCATCCGCTTTTCGCTCTTTTTGTTGCTAGGGAAGGAGCTATCAACTGCGCCAACCTTATTCCGGCCAGCGGGCCCCGCAAGTACAGCATCCTCTGCGGGCTGTGGACCCCTATTCACGTTTTTGAAGAATGCTGTGGAGTATCCTCACCTCTTGCTGGTCCGTGGTTCCACTTGCTCGCCAGGTCTGGTCCCGCTCTCAAGGTCTCGCTTTCTATCGACTCCTGAGCCAGCGCACTGCTGTTGGAGCCACTATGCCACCAAAATTTACCTGTGGGGGCAAGACTCGCACCGCAGGAGATTCCTTCATCTCCGTCTCCGCAAAGGACACAGAAACAACCTAAGAAAAACGATGACGTGGAGCGGCCATTAATAGCAAAGCTGTTCCGGGGCATGAAAGCAGTTTGACTACTGTGAAGATCAGCCCTGTGATTTGTTTTCCCCCAAAGAAGAAGAAAAAATGCCAAACCGGAGGGCTGTCTGCTGGAGGAAGGTGTTTCTGCTAGTAGAGTAAACGAGGTGAGCCCCGATAATGCGGGGGAAACTAGACTAGATGTAGTTGCAGGGATAATATGGGGCGAGCAAGGGAACATAATGAGTAATGTTTTGGGGCATGACCAGGTTGGGGGACAACCACCGCCAGTCTTGGCAGGATCTTCTAAGAGTGCTCAGGAAGGTGGAGGTTGCCAAACCGACTGGAGGGGGAACAGTCAACTGATGCGAGCAATAACAACCCCATAGATCTACCTTAGGTAGATGCTGGTGAACACTTTTTCTCTTTATCAGACCACACTAACTCATCAGACGATGACTCACTTCAGACGTAATATATGCCCTCGGGGTAGGGGTCACCAAATGGACATTGGAGGGAGACCAGTAGTATACACCATGATGAGGAGGGGCCGGAAGCCCGAACTATGGCATTTGGAACAGGTGCTGTTCGGAAAAAGGGGTTTTCATCCATCCCTGGAGAACAAGGGGACTCTGTTGCCGCACCTGCTTGGGAGTACTCCCCTTCACTTGAAATGGGAACAGAGTCAGAGGGAGCAGGAAAACATGGGCAGTGCTACACGGCAACACATTTGGAAGATATCTCCCTTGCTCTCATCTATGAGTCTATAATGACGCACAGAGATGAGACCTGCGCCGAGAGTCAAAAAACACAAGGCGCTTGCCGGAAGCTGCAAAATTCACTCAGTCGAGTAGCTAAATCCTGCTCGGAATTCACTGAGAGGATATCTGAAGGCGAGAACAGGATTTCGACACTCGAGGACGAGAAGAACATCCAGAAAGCCACCAAAGAGACTTTGGTGTCCCAGAAGAATGAAATTGCATGGAAGCTTGAGGACATGGAAAATCGACTTTGACGCAATAACTTAAGAGTTCTTGATGTGCCGGAGAGTGCAGAAGGCCCAGATCCTCAGAAGTTCATTGCTGAATTCTTCACTGAAGCATTTCCAGAAGTGACACAACGGGCTTGGGACATGGTAGGCAAACTGACTCATCGGTTTCCTTTCCGACAGAATAGTCACTCTGGCCAATCCACTCCATGACCTAGAGCAGTTCTGATCTGTCTGTCGGATTTCTTGTCTAGGCAGGTTCTGATTGATCTAGCAAGGCCAGATAGGAAAAGAAAGGGAAAAGGATTTGAGTTCTTTGTTCGACCTGATTGTCATAAAACTGTAGTAAGAAAGGTGGCAACTTCGACAGTTAATCGATTCTTTTCAGAGTAATGGTGCTCAAGCATTTCTTCGGAATCCCGGCAAACTTAGGGTTATATATGTATTAAGGTAGGATCTGACTGCATGGTTACCCCCACTTTTTGCCTGGTGTCTTGCTAGTTTTTGACTAGTCAGACTGGGATCCTGCTAATCAGGACCCCTGGCTATCTGCTTTTTCCCTTAAATTGTCATACATGTACTTTGGTACATTCCAGATTGATACTGAGGTACCCTTATCAGTCCCTAGTATATGGTACCCATGAACCCAGGGCATAGGTACCCCAGAGGCCTCCCATGGACTGAAGCATGTATTATACCACCCATGAGAGGCCATGCAAAATGAACTACAGGTCTGCTTTTGCAACCTATGTAAGCTGGTGCTTGCACCGCTTACTCTAGATATATGTTCATTATTTCTATTGGTCACTACACTTAAAACTTATAAGTCACCCCATAGCAGGCCTTATCAATCCTGAAGGAAGGGTGCTAGGTTTTATGTGAGAGGGTGCCCCTGCATGAGCAGAGCCTCTCTGCAGCCTTCGGAGACCATTCTCATGGGTTGTCTGTGACTGAGCCAGACATATAGGCAGAGGTGCATTATAACCTCGCGGTAAATGCCATCTCTAATACGGCTGCATAGAAACATACCTCCACACCAGTAACTGGTGTGGGAGTTATGATTCCACCCTTCAGAAGCAAGCTTTGTGGGGTCACTGGTCTATCCGGTGCCAGCCGTCTCTGCCCGGAGAGCACAAAATTAATGCTGCCGACCAGAGACACATTTCTGCCCTCCTGCTGCTGATCCAAGCTCGAGCAGAGGAAGGCAGCACAATAGGCATCCTGCCACAGGGAGGTGTTACCACCTCCCAGTGAGGAATTAGTGTATTGGGACTGGGTGGGTGCACTCTGAGAGTGTCTGAAAGTCTGCACTTGGGCCACATTTGGTGTCCCTGTGCATAGTCCAGCTCAAACCAGTTCTGGGAGCCATTGGCTCCTGCGCGAAACCCAACAAAGGACATGGGTGTAACCACCCCTCTGTCCTGCCCCTCCCCTAGGAGGGTCCCCTGAATCTGTTCAACCCTCTCCCGTGGGTATAAAAGGGCTTACCTGGCAGTAAGACTTTAGATTTTACGTGGACAAGATTCCACAAGAAGAAACCACTGACCTTAGACAGTCTGAACACTCTGGGCTTCGCTGTACTTCGACTGGGCCCGACTTCGTCTCCCTCCCCGTCCAAAGCTTTGTCTGTGCCCGTGCTCCATACAGGCTCCATGCAGGACCTGTGGTGCACTAAGGACAACTGAAGAATCTCCCTTGAAGTAATGGAGTCACTACCCTGCAACTGCAGGCACCGTAACGCAACTGACCGGTCTGCTGCTCCTGAGCTCCAGCGGACTCTGAAGATTTCAGCAACACATGAGGTGGGTTTCTGAGAGTCCCTGCGGCCGATCTGCTCTCTCACTAAGTTTGAGGCCAATATCCCTCGTGGGGACTGCATAACCTGAACCCCTGTGCACCACGTCCATTTGCAAGTGCATATTCTTGTTGACGATTCCCGAGCTTGTGCATTGGACTGTGTAATCCTGGCCCAGAGCAGTATTTGCACCAAAGAACTCCGTCCTCCTCGCACCATGTGCTCCCGGGGCTGGTACTTTGCAATCTTGTTCGAGGTCCCCTTGTGACTCCAGGCCCTCTGGCCTGTGGGTCCCTCTGAGGGCCATTTTGATTTCTGTTGGGCTTTCCTGGTTTTTCCAGAAGTTCCCGTACTCCCCACTGCTTGGTGAGTCTCCAGGACCTTGGTGGTCCACACTGTAACCTGCTTGACCTTCCTGCGTGGGTTGCTTTTGTAGGCGAGGAGTGTCTGCTTCCTATGGTCACCCCCACTTTTTCCTCTGATTTACTGATTTCTCGACTTTAGTGTGGCTTTGGGCCTGCTAATCAGACCCACAGCCCAGCTGTTCTCTCTCTAAATTCATACCATGTACTTTAGGTACATACCTAATTGGGTATTCGGTCACCTTTGTGAGCCCCTGTATAGTGTACCATAGGTACCCAGGGCATAGGTGCATCCAAGGCCTACCAGGGGCTGCAGCGTGTATTATGCCACCCCTGGCTGGCCATCCACATTGACACAACTGGCTAATCACCCCTTGCTTAGGTATAGTATCCCCATACCTACCATTAAATATAGACACATGTATACCTATAAGTCACTCCTATGGCAGTCCTTGACAATCCTGAAGGCAGAGTGCTTGGTTTTATGTGAGATGGTGCTCTAGCATGAGCTGAGCCTGTCTGCAGCTTTCGGAACCATGTCCTTATATCTGTTCTATGATATAGCCATACCATATACTCTTAAGTGCATTATAATCCTTGCGGTTAATGCTAACTTTGGTTTGGGTTTATCAAAACATGTTGTGTAATGTCATTCGCTTTGGAATACTACCCCCCGCCAGTCCTTGCGGTGGGGGTAGCATTCCACCCTTCTAGAGGGAGAAGACCTGTTATGTTATGTTATGTTAATCGGACTTCTATAGCGCGCAGCTGCCCCAGCAAAGGGGCGTCCCGGCACTGTGATCAACAGAGAACCAGCTGTCCGAGAGTAGACGGCAGCTGAAAAGAGTTGTAGAGCAGTGACAGAACCTAGATTCTGGGTGAAGAAAGGTAGGTCTTGATCGACCTGAAAGAGATAAGGTCATTCAGGGCACGGATGTGGCTGGGTAGTGAGTTCCAGAGTTTCGCCGCTAAATAGCGGAAGGACCGCCCCCTATTCTACAGCGTTTGAAGCGTGGCACCGCAACCAAGCCTTGTCCTTTGGATCTCAAAGAGCGGGAAGGGACATAAGGGGTCAGGAGGGTCTCAAGGATTTTGGGGTGCCCTGCTTAAGAATTTTAGAATCAAACAATTTTATTCAGCAGGCACGTAGCAGTGAACACAGCTGAGCTGCCTACATCCACAGGCCGGCAGAGCAGAGTCAAATTGCACAGAACACAGTAACACAGCCATAGGGTCTACAACCCGGAGGGCGACCCGGCGAAGGTGGGCTAACAGCCAGGCGGTGAGTTCATGTAGGGAGGCGAGGCTGCTTTTTGTCAAAACCAGAAAAGAAAACAACCCGAAGGAAACCGAACCCTCCCGCCCCCCCAGTACCCAACCAACTCTAACTCCCCCCCCCCCCCCCCCATCCCCTCCCACCCTCTCCGCATCAGCTTAGTTCAGAAAACCCTCCGAATCCCAGGGTCAGAGTCCCCGTTGCTGTCCTAAGACGACCTAGCAGCCATCATGCCATCATGCCACAGCCCCGGGCGGCTCCAAGGGAATAAGTTGTAAAATCTGGAGGAACTTGGGGCACGTGACCTCCCGCAAGTCCCGGGACAACAGGTGTATGAAGGGTGCCCAAAGTTTAGCATATGTGTCCCCTTTACCATCCACACACAGGGAAAGCCTCTCCATCCCCAGAAGCAGCCATAAGCGCCTAATCCAGTCCCTGGGGTCAGGGGCGTCCAGTGAGCGCCACTTCGAAAGGATCACCAGGCGCGCCGCCAGAAGCGCCAGCGCAATCTGTCTACCTCGAGGGGAGCGCAAGGGAAACGCCTTAGGGTGAGGGAGGCCCAGCAGTACATATTCCGGAGCCCTGGGAAAGACGATACCGAAAGCATTGTCTATGTCATCTAAAACTGCTTGCCAGTAGCGCACCAGCTTGGGACAGTGCCAGAGCAAATGGGAAAGAGTGCCTGTAGCGCCGCAGCCCCTCCAGCAAAGCTTCGAGCACTTGGGGTCCCACCCATGGAGCCTCGCCGGTGTGTGGTACCAATAAGTTACGATTTTGAAGGCCGCTTCCGCTCCCGCCACGTTCGCCGCTGTGTGGTGCGCGCGATAGAAAATTTTACCCCATTCCTTACTCGTTAGGGGGCGGCCCAACTCCGTCTCCCAACGAACCTGTGCCTTGGAGCGCTGCGGGTGGTGGCGTTTCATAATGAAGGCGTACAGCTCGGAGATAAGCTTGCGATCGTCTTTCTTGAAGGCCACCCAGCGTTCCAGAGGTGTCATTGGACGAGACATGTCCGCGATGTTGTCAGGAAGCGTCACCCAATGCGCCACCTGCGAGTAGTGGAAGGCGTCAGCCACGGTCAGCTCAAAGTACTCCCGGCGCAGCGAGGTGAACGGTATCAGCCCCTCCGGCTGAAAGAGGTGACCCACTCTCTTACAGCCCAGTTCCCTCCAACGCTGGAAGACCGGCGAGTCGCACCCGGGGGGGAAGTCCGGGTTGTCAACGATAGGCGTCAGTGGGGATGGAAAAGTGGTCCAGCCACGCCTGAGAGCTAGCCGATCCCACACCGCCAGGGTCGGGGAGGTCACCGGGGAGGAGTAAAGGCCCCAGGATCTGTGTTTGCGTGGGAGCCATAGCTCGCGCCAGATGTTGCGCCCGGCCACAGTCTGGTCCATGAAGAGCCAGTGCTTGCTGGACAGCGGCCTATTCCATTCCAGAATGAAACGTAGGCACGCTGCCTGGTAGTACGCCTCCACGCACGGGAAGTTAAGGCCGCCGTCATCGCGCGGCGCCATGAGGCGGTCAATAGCGATGCGAGGGCGCTTATGGTTCCACAAAAAGGTGGTCAGCAACCGCTGGAGTTTTCGTAGAGTTCCCGTGGGGGGGCGCAGAGGCAGCATCTGGAAGAGATAGAGGATGCGGGGAAGGATCGTCATTTTGATCGCCGCGAGGCGGCCAAACCAGGCCAGCTGCAGCCGGGACCAGTCCGAGACAGACTTAGCCGTTTGGTCAATGAGGAGCCTGTAGTTGAGAGCAACCGTTTGCGCGAGCGTGGGCGCTAGCTGGATCCCGAGGTACGGGATGGCCGAGTGGACCCATTGGAACGCGAAATCGGCATCGAGGTCCCGGACCTCCTCTTCCGGCACCGAGAGGTTCAGGATTTGGGACTTCGAGAAATTGACCTTGAAGCCGGCCACCAGTCCGAAGTCTTCCAGCTCCCGGGAGAGATGTCTCAGTGAGGAGCGCGGGTGCGTGAGGGATAGGATGACATCATCCGCATAGAGGCTCACCTTGTGCTCCTCTGCCCCGAAGCGCACCCCCTGTACGTCCGCATTGTCCCGGAGGCGTTGCGCAAAAGGCTCCATATAGAGCGCGAATAACAGGGGCGAGAGAGGGCACCCCTGCCTCGTCCCCCGGGTGATCGGAAAACAATCAGACCGACAGCCATTCACTCGAACAGCGGCTTGGGGGGAGGCGTAAAGGCAGCGGACCCAGCTAACAAACGAGTCCCCCAGCCCGAACTTACGCAGGACCGCAAACATGTACGACCAGTCAACACGGTCGAAAGCCTTCTCGGCGTCGATGGAGAGGAAGCATGCCTGCGTACGCGACCGGCGAACCAGATCCATCAGATGCAGGAGGCGTTTGGTGTTCTCCCCGCCCTGACGCGTCGGCACAAAGCCCACCTGGTCGGGTTCAATGATACCGTCCATAAACGGGCCGAGGCGAGCGGCCAGGATGCCCGAAAATAACTTCATGTCTATATTCAGAAGCGAAATGGGGCGGTAGGAGCCACACTCCTGGGGGTCCTTGCCTGCCTTATGAATAACAGTGACCACGGCCTCGGCCATGGACGGCGTCACGTTCCCGGACTCTCGGAAGGAGTTGAAGAGACGCGCCAGGAAGGGGGCCAGCGCGGGACAAAACTTCTTGTAGAAGGCGGCCGTAAAGCCGTCAGGGCCAGGCGATTTCGCCACCTTCAGGCGCGCAATCGCTGAGATGACCTCCTCAATGCGTATCTCGGCGTCTAGCGACGCAGCTGAGGTCTGCGACAGGGGAGTGATGTCACAAGACTCCAAGTATGCTTGTACTTTGTCTGGGTCCGGGGGGTCAGCAGAGTAGAGAGCTTGGTAGAAGCGCTGGAAGCTGTTCGCCATTTGCGCGTCAGCCACCTGTACCTCCCCATGTTCGTCCTTGACGGAGGACACCATCAATTGTTGCGTTTGCGCCCTCAGACGGTGCGCAAGCATCTTACCCCCTTTGTCGCCACTAAGATAAAATTTATGCCGCAGACGGAGGAGCGCGTATTCAGCCCTGTCCAGGTCAAGGTGTTTCAGCATGCGCCGTTTCGTCTCCAGTTCCCTCCAGACCCTTTGCGCCCCGGTCCGTTTATGTATCGCTTCCAGCCCGTGGACGTCCCTCTCGAGCTCCTCGCGCTTCTCTTTGCGCGCCTTCGCCAACGAGGCCGAAATCGTGATGCATTCCCCCCGCACCACCAGTTTAAGCGCTTCCCAAACCGAGCTAAGCGACATCCCGACGGTCTCGTTGGTGTCAAAGTAATGCTTGATCGTGTCCTGCAAACGATCCACCACCGAGGCGGCGTTAAGCAGAGAGTCGCGCAGCCGCCAGCTCCCGCGCGCCCGCGTCCCGGACCCTCCCGACAGCATAACCGAGATAAGCGCATGGTCAGAGAGGGAGCGCGGCGCTATCTCCGCAGAAGAGAGCCGGGAAAGCAGGGAAGAAGAGGCAAGGAAGTGATCCAGGCGCGCATAGGACTTGTGCGCAGCAGAGTAATAGGTGAAATCGCGCTCAGCTGGGTGCAAATGCCGCCACACATCATGGAGCCCCCCTTCCCGCAACCAAAGCAGACCCCCTTTGGAAAGCGCGCCAGACGCGTGAGAGCGCGCCTCAGACCTATCAAGCGCCGGATCCATCACCACATTCAAATCACCACCTACCAGGATCCCGGGATCAGGAGAAGCCAACACATCCGCGAGCGCTGAGGTCAAAAAGGCCTCCTGTTGCACATTTGGGGCATAGATGGAGCCCACCGTGAGTTGGGAGTCCCCCCATTGGATCCTAACCGCCAGAAAGCGCCCTCTAATGTCAACCACCTGGGATAGCACTTTACAATGGGCTTTCGCACTGATCAATATCGCCACCCCCTGTCTCTTTGTGCCACAGGAGGACCATATCTGGGTGGGGAAGCGCCTGTCCTTCATCCGCCTCGTGTCTTTGGCGAGTAGGTGCGTCTCTTGCAGGAGACAGATGTCGCCACCCGACCCCTCCAGCAGGGAGAGGATCGCCGCCCTCTTGACAGGGCTATTGAGACCTCTCACATTCAGGCTAACAACCTTCAAATCCCTCCCCATCTAGCAAGCAAAAGAAGCACTCTGCTGAGAGAAACTAGCGGCTGATGCGGAGAACCCTCCCTCCCCCTCCCTCCCCTCCCCTGACCCACATCCCCCCCAAAACCTTCCAAGTCAACCCCCCCAAAACATACCCACCCCAACAACAACAAACCCCGACATGGACCCCAGGAGCGAACTACCAAGAGGGAACAAGAGTCTGTCAGTGAAGTCCCAAGGGCTGGGGGCATGGACTTACTCCCACCAGCCACCCAGATCCTGATACAGGACAATATACACGGGGAACGTGTCAGTACATTACCCATCAGTGTCCAGTAGGTCGGTCCCTCCACTGCCAGCCAGCCAAGATGCACAGGGGAAGAAGTTCCGCCAAACCATTCAGGGCCCCTCAGGCGAGACCGTCACCTTCGACACCGAGGCCACTGCGGCGTCACGCTCCTGCAGGCTGACGGACAAGTCCGGGCCCACTGGCTTGGACGCCCTGCCCACGGTGTGCCATTCCTCGGAGCGGCGGCGAGACCTCGAGGTAGGCGATGGATGCTCAGCGGCCGGGTCGGCCTGCTCCATACCCAACAGGTCACGGGCCACCTCCACTGAGCGCACCTGAATCAGCTTCCCCTTCCATCGGAAGACCAGCCTGAAGGGGTGCCCCCAGGAGTAGGGGACACCCTGTTCCTTCAGAAAAGCTGTGACCTCCCGGAAGCCCCGTCGCTTGGCCAGGGTGGTGGCCGCCAAGTCCTGGTAGAGCACAGGGCGATGGCCACGAAACAGAAGGGGGTCATGCTCACGGGCTTTCTTCAGGATCCTCTCTTTGAGTTGGAAGTTGTGGACGCACACCAGGATGTCCGGGGGGGGTGCGTTGGAGCCACGAGGCAAGCCGACTCTATGGGCCCTGTCCAGCTGGATCTCGCCGAGCTCCTCGTCCTGTAAGATGTGGCGGAACAAGCCGTCGATGTACTCGCGCAGGTCCGGCCCCTCACCTTTCCAAGGGACCGCACGAATACGAATGTTATTGCGCCTGGACCTGTTCTCCAGATCCTCCGTGTGTGATTGCAGGTCGAGGAATTGAGTGTTAAGGCGGAGGATCTCCTGCTGGAGCCCATGGATGTCCCCCGCCGTGTCCACGTCGTGCTCCTCGAGGGTCGCTACCCTCTCCCCGATGGCGTCGACGTCTCGGCGTACTTCCCGGAGGTCCGAGGCCAGCTGCGTCCGGAGCTCCTGTATGTCCTCCTTGATGGCCGCAAAGAGGTCACGCATAAAGGCCTTGGTGGCCGGCGCCTCGCCCTCCTCTGGCGCCGCCGCTTTGTCAGGGGCCGTCGACGACCGCAGCGGAGAGCTTTTCAGCGAGGCCTCCTTCAGGGCTTTCTCCCTCTCCTTGTCCTTCTTGGTTCTGTTGGCCGTCATGGTGGCGGCGGACCCCCAGATGCCAAAAGCGCGCCTCCGTGCAGTCGCCGGGCGTGTAGCAGGGTCCGCAGGCGTAGTGCGCCCGGGCAACCGCGCTGTCCAGGGGCCAGCGAGCGTCAAATCCGTTGTCCACGGTAGGGGCTCACCACCCGGAGGCCCTGACCAGGCCGAAGGCGCCGGGGGTGAGGGTGGGACTACCGCCCCCACGTGCTGTGTGTGCGCCTTGTCCACCACCGGCCCAGGCAGGAGGGGGGAGGGGATGCCGAATGGCGCCCCGCAGGTCTCTTCTCCCCGGGCAGGGCCCAGGCACACGAGTGTCTCCACAGAGCTAGCACTGGTCCATCAGGTGCAGCACGGTGCACCACGCTGGGTATCCCCGCCAGGCGACACCACCGCCGGCCCAGGCGGGAGGGGGGGGGATGCTGGTCGGTGTCACGCAGGCCTCTCCTTACCGGCCAGGCCCCAGGCACATCAATGCCTGCTTAGTGCCGCTGCTGTCTCGCCGGGTCCAGCGCTGTGCCCCCCGCCGGGTGTCCTCTGCGGGTGCTCCCCACCGCTGGTCCAGGCGGGAGGGGGGAGGGGATGCTGGACGGCGCCACGTGGGCCTCTCCGCAACGGCCAGGACCCAGGCACGCCAATGACCTCTGAATGCTGCTACGGTCCGGGACCAGTGCTGTGCCCTCTGCTGGGAGCCTCCGTCGATTGCCTTCCCCCGCTGTCCTAGGCGGGAGGGGGGAGGGGATGCAAGCCGGTGCCACGCAGGCCTTTTCACTCTGGCCGCTCTCACCTCGTCGGGTCCGCCCCACCAGCTGCAGCACGGAGCACCTCGGCGGGTGTCACCAGTGGCCTCCGGCGAACCTCCGTTGCGATGGGACGCCACAGCAATGGCGGCCCGCGCGATGTGGCACTAGTGCAGGCCGCCGAGCCGGGACCCACAGTGGGCAGCGCGCCGGCCGCGCGCACCACGGTCGCTAGGTGCCGCGCCGGCTCCACCGCCACCCAGCGCCGCGTCCGTTTCTCCGGGGCTGGAGCGCCAGGAACCGCACCCGCGGCTACCGGACCGTCACTGAGGCCGCCGGTGACACTTTGGAGACGGCAGCGAGGTCCCCTGCAGGGCTAGATCAACGCTTTGCAGAAGCGGCAGCGGAGGGACCGAGAAAGACGTCCTACGCTGCCGCCATCTTCCCGAAGTGGGGCTGCTTAAGAATTTTAAAGGACCGGCATAGCGCCTTAAACTGAATCCTTTGGATCATTGGGAGCCAGTGAAGTTTCTGAATGGTCTCCCTCGCAGAGCAGAACCTAGGTAGGCCTAGCAAGGCCCTATAGCCGCAGTATTCTGTATGCGCTGCAACCGGGTGACTTCCGCTAGGTTAGCCCCCAGCAGGAGGGAGCTGGCATAGTCCAACCGGGACATTATGGTGGCCTGAATTATCAGCTGCCTAGTGGACGCATTGAAGAATTTCAAGATTGGTCGAAGACCGCGCAAAATGCCAAAACAAGTTGCTGCCACTTTTTTAGTGTGGCTGGAGAAACTGAGGGAGGGGTCAAACCAGACTCCCAGATTTTTCACCTCAGTCACCGGTATGGGTGTCAGACCCAACACCGAGGGCCACCACTGTTCTCCCCACAGTTGGCTGTTCTTGCCAACGATCATGACCTCCGTTTTATTGGCATTCAGCTGGGGATAATTAGCTGACATCAACCTGCCACAGCCGTCAAACCATCCCTGAACCTTAAGGCCTCATGGTCTGAGTCCCCATAGAGTGCCACCGCCAGCTGCGTGTCATCAGCAAATGAGACCATAGTCAGGCCCCACTGCTTGGCGACAGCAGCTAACAGCTGCACATAAAGATTGAAGAGTGTGGGGCTCAGCGCCGACCCCTGAGGCACTCCCCGCTCAACAGGAAAATCCTGGGACTGAAAGGGAGGTGTAGCTACCCGGAACGATCTTAACCATTCAAGGGCTAGGCCCGAGATCCCAGCCTCCTCCAAGCGATGAAGCAAGACAACATGTGAGACCGTGTCAAAGGCGGCACTAAGATCTAGAAGAACCAGTGCCGCTGTTTGACCGGAGTCAAGCACGGATCGCAGATGTTCTGTCATGGCAAGGGGGGGCGGTTTCGGTACTGTGGCCTGCCCGGAACCCGTTCTGGGAGACATCCAGAGAGTTGTTAGTCTAGAGATGTTTAGTGAGTATGCTGTTAACATGTGCTTCAGCCACCTTAGCAGCCCAGGGGAGCAGGGAGATAGGCCGGTAGTTCTCCGGTTTACTCTGGTCCAGTGAAGGCTTTTCCAGGATCAGGGTTACAAAGGCTTGTTTCCATTTGGTGGGGACTATGGCAGAGGTTAATGAGGCATTAATAAGTTGGCGCAAGGGGGAGGGGCACAGCGAGGCAGAGTCTCTGAATTGTGCGGGCCTGAGCGGATCGGCGGGGGAGCCTGATTTAACTTTGGCCGCTAGTTTATTAAATTCGTCCTCCGGGATCCCAGGGAGAATAATAAGGCTGATGTTGGTGACGGAGCTGGGCAATGTCGACTCATTCGGGGGATTTAGACATGAGAATGTGCGATAGATGACACGTACCTTTTCCAAGAAAAAGGCAGCGAGATCCTCACAGAGCGAATTTGAAGAAACCTCAGATAATGGGGCTCTCTTGGCAGTAAGGTCTTTAAGGATCTTAAAGACCAGCTTAGTCGGGTTGAAACTGCGTTTGTTCTCATTGGAATAATATGCAGCCCATGCCCTGCATATAGCTCTATGATATACTTTTACCTCCGCTATGTACAGTGCTTTTTTCCCTGAGTCATAATTTTTTCTCCAGTCTCTCTCAGCCTTTTTACAGGATTTCTTCAAATCCATCAAGGCGTCATTATACCAAGGACTGGGTTCGAGGGTGCAACATTTGCTCCAGGTAACAGGAACCAGTGAGTCCAGTGCCCGGGTGATCCAATCACAGAAGAGGTCATATCCAGACTCAACATCATTGAAAGGGCCAATGGGGTCTTTCTTTGAGGAGTCGATGGAAGCCCTCGAGCTTCAGCTTCCTCCAGGGACGTTTAAGAACGACTCACTCAATATTCTTATTAGAAGGGACCTGGGGCCAGATGTAGGTAGGCATTTACCGGTCGGTAACGGCCGAATTCGGCCGTTACCGACCGGTAAATGCAATTTGAGATGTAGGTCCCTGTATTTTACAGAATCAGTAAATTTACCGATCGGTAAATTTACCGATTCTGTAAAATACCGAATCGGTATTTTTTCCGATTCGGTAAAATTGATATGTAGGTGGGACTCTTCTGAGTCCCACAAGCATTACAGAATCGGTATTTTACCATCAAATACTATTTGATGGTAAAATACCGATTCTGGTGTGCATGCACACCTGTGCCATATGACAAGCAGACCTGCCCTTAGGGCAGGTATGCCTGCCACATGGCCCCCAAACCTTTTTTGGGGGTGCTAGAGGGTGTCAAAGTGACACCCCCTGCACCCTTGTCAGAATCGGTATTTACCGATTCGGTAAATACCGACCGGTAATGCCCCATTCATTCCTATGGGCTTCAAAGCCCATAGGAATGAATGGGGCATTACCGGTCGGTATTTACCGAATCGGTAAATACAGATATTTACCGATTTGGTAAAAGGAACATCTGGATGTTCCTACATATCCACCCCTCAGATTTACCGATTTTTAATTACCGAATCGGTAAAATTCGGTAATTAAAAATCGGTAAAACTCATTTACCTACATCTGGCCCCTGGACTTGGAGGGATAGTTCCACCAGTAAGTGATCCGACCATGCCACCGGGATCGGCGGCTGGATAGTGGCCATTGCTATGTTGGTGAATATGGGATCCAATATATGGCCTCCCGCATGAGTGGAACTGGTGACCACCTGCCGGAGCTGAAACGCCGCTAGGTCAGCGAGCAGGCTACCGATGGTCAGGGTCTGGGAAAGGTCAACATGTAGTTGTAGCTTTACTCGGTTAAAGTTAAACAGAGCTTCAGCATCACAACATGGATGCTGCTGCCACAGACACAAGTCTGACCTCCTGCAGCTGGGAGCCCTTCCAGCGAGGGAGGCCTGGACAATAGATTTCCTGCCTTGGGAGGTGCTAGCACCTCCCCAGACAGGCTATAGTGTATTGTGGCAGGGTGGGTTGAATGAAATGAGACACTGCGTGGGGCACACAAGGTGCTCCATGCATAGCCCGGTTCAAACCAGTTGCTGGGGCACTCCAGCCCCAGCTCTGGCGTGAAACTGGACAAAGGGAAAGGGGTGTAACCATCCCCTTCCAAGGTTCCACCCATAGGAGGGACCTAGCAGGTAATCCAGCCCCTTAGATTAGTATAAAGCTAGGAGCTGAGTCTAGAGACTTTAGATTATCCTGAACTGAAACTCTGAAACTAAACTCTGGACCTTCGACATTCTACTGCAACTAGAAGACTGAAGAATCTCCCTTGTGGTCAAGGAGTGACCACTCTGTGCAAACAGGCACCATCAGTGACTTTCCAGTTTGCTTTGTCGACGCTCCCGCCGGAGCCCGAAGACTTAGCGACACAGCCTCTGGACTACCAGACTTCTCTGACCTCGACCCACATCCACAGCAAAGCTGAGACCTGTGGCGGACACGAGAGACGTGGGACTGGACTACCTGCAGTACCTGCTTTCTGCTAACTGTGCAGCTTCCGTGGCGTCCTCGAAGTTGTGCATTGGGACTTGAGAAGCCCCAACCCTGAGCCGTAAGTGCACCGAAGCTCAGCCCTCCACAATCCACAAGTGCCGCGTGGGGCCTGCTCTTGCATTTCTCCTCGACGCGTCTTCGCGGTTGCTAGCCCACTGGCTAGTGGCCCTCCTGAAGACATCTTTACGAAACAACACCGCTTGCCTGGTTGCTCCGGGCTTGCTCCTGCTTTCCTGTAAAGGGGAAGCTCCCCAGACCTTGCTGGTCTGAACAGAAGCGATCTTCTCTTCCTGTGTGGGTTGCCTTTGCCAAGGCTTGTTGACTCTAATCCGGAAGCCGACATCGCCAACAGCGAGATCCTTCGTGGGACAGTCCGTATCCAGCTCCTGGTCGTCGACGACGCCTCCTGGTCCACGTGGCTGCAGAGACAAGCTTCACTTCTTCACCCATTTGCAGCTCGACATCGCCTGGTTCCTTCCTGGTTACTGGCTAGTAACCCAGACTCTGTCCCCTCTGCTTTCAGGTTCTTCACATCTTCGTTCCACCCTTGGATCCAACCCGACCTCTTCCTCCTGGTCGCCTGCAGCATCTTTGTGCAGTTCTCCATAGAATTCGACGACGAAACCCGACACGAAAGAACACCTATGCACCCGCTTCCCTGGGTGAGGTAACTTGAGTACTCTGGTGCTCCCGTGGGTAATAACTATCCAAGTGTCCTACTTTAACTGGGTTTTCCCGTAGTCCACCCGGAAGTGTCCGAAATCAACTACTTTGTTAACTTTTAAGTTCCCGTTGAAAGTCTATGAGAACCCGCATGTATGTTTAGACACTGCACACGCATCCTGTGAGACTCCTACTTCCTAACCTGTGGTTGTTCAGTGTAGTCCCAGCGATTCCCTAGGACTATTCACCTGTTCTGAAGTGGTTCTTATACCACTTACTTAGTATATGGTTCGTGAGGCCCCTAGGGCAGAACTGTATTTGTGCAACTTATAGTAACTTGTGCTGTATCTCGAACTCTGACCTCATAAAGAGTGCAGAGGGGTTGTGTTAGTAATAAATACATATATATTTGATATATACCTTGTGTGGTGTCCTTTCATTTGATATTCAAGGGGTTATTATTGGTGAAACAATTGGCTTCACACGCTCTCTGAAGTATTAGCCTAAGACTGCTTTGTCCACGCTACCACTAGGATAGCTGGTCTATAAGGTTGACTTTACAACCATCACCATAAGGGTTGTTTGGACTGATACAGGGTGCCCACTAGAATAGTGGACATCACATATCAGGCCAACTACTCACAGCTTTTGCCAAGGCTTGTAGGTGCTCCCGCCATACACCGACCCCTCAACACTCGACATCCTTCGTGGGACAGCTCACCTCCGGCTCCTGGTCGACCTCTCCTGGTCTCTGTGGCTGCAGAGTCCAGCATCCCTTCTTCGCACCTGAAGCACCCGACATCGGTGGGCATTTGTCTACTGAGCCCCTGGTCCCTCTGAAGTGACCCAGACAATGTCCCTCTTCTTTCAGGTTCCTTCCTACCAGAATCCAGGTTTGTATTCCTCAGGACCCTCTTCACCTTCACGGCAGCAGTACTTCTTCACAGCCCTCCTTTGAGAATGACGCCGGCTTCCGACACCACTCCAGACCTATGCACCCGGCTCCTCTGGGATAGGTAACTCTGGTACTACGGTATCCACGGTAGGTGTGGCTCTCCAACCTCTTACTTTTCAAAGGGTTTGCTCGAAGTCCTCCTAGAAGGGTCCTTAACCTTTAAAACTGTAACCGTGAGGCGCTAGGGGGCGCACAGTGGGATGGCTGATTAGGAACGCAGCTCCGCCGGACGGCTTAAGAAACGCTGTCTGAGCCGTTCCGGGGCCCCCCCTCAACGCCGCAGACCGAAGGATTGTGGTTATGAATATTCCCAGCACTGAATGCGACGCTTGTGGTGACCATTACAGCAGGATTTACACTAGAAAACTTTGAAAGTAGCGTGAGTGCTAGGAGCGCGGAATCAAGATGGCAGACGACATCACGAAGGGAAGTGTAAACAGCATGTAACTGGTAGACCTACACGTCGTAAACCGAATGCAAAGACGGATCGGAGGTGTAGTACACCAACACGGTTGAGGACTGAGGTGAAAAAAGTAAGGAACTGACAAGTGACAATGTCGGAGAAGCTACCTGGCCCCTTTAAGAAACTCCGGCCCCTAAAAAACAAAATGGCGGCGCCCACTGCAAGCACACACTCTAAGACTATCTGACCCGAGGAAAGTGCTTACAGGGCTAACTAAGGCATATAACAGGGGCTCGGATCAACGCGCTGAGAACCGGGAGGTATGCGCTTTGTCCGCACCGTCAAGGGACAATCCGCGAAGTGAAGCTGCGCTTGCAAGAACGATTGGTGTAAAGAGGCGCGGTAACCTCGGCGCCTGTGTTGCACAAGAGGCCAGAGGCTGGGAAGCGCCGACAGCCCTAGGAACACCACCACCCCATGGGCATCTGGCGCCACCTTACTGAATAGCTGTCTC
Organism: Lissotriton vulgaris; assembly: GCF_964263255.1. Lineage (NCBI taxonomy): Eukaryota > Metazoa > Chordata > Amphibia > Caudata > Salamandridae > Lissotriton > Lissotriton vulgaris. Next base: position 1,184,647,394 of record NC_141685.1, on the reverse strand, counting down.
CCGGTATCGAACCACTCGAGCACACACCAAAGGAGGGCTATCGGATGAGGACCGACTTCTGGGTGCACAGAAAGGCTGAACAATTATTGCATATGGGCGCACATATATGAATATGATCTCAGTAACACGCAATGGGTCCAAACAAGGTAAAATAGGCACCCAGCCTGACGAGTCAATTCTCTTTGAAAAATCTTAGACAGTGCCGGGTGCAAGGGCCAGTATAACAAAGAGAATCACGTGAATCAATGCCCCACCATCTACTATTGGCACATGACACAGGGAACGAACTCCTGGACAAGAATGGTGTGACGGATGCGCGGTCTTAAAGTGAACATCTGATACATCGTCGGACGATCAACAACCCAGAATGCACGCAGCCCACAACGACATTTCATGACAGAAAGATACGCTGCAAGGAAGCAGATCTGCTGTATTGGTTCTGCGTGAGTACACGAGGACCGCAGAGCAAAAGTCAGCCCGCGTTGTGGCACTATACTACTGCGCCGAGGCCTATGCCCAAGTGGAGCTAACGATCAGATTAGGGGGCACCGATCGAAAACAAAAACAAACAAAAATAAAAAGTACAAAGGTGAGAGCTGGCGTGCCACTTGGCAGAGGTGTGCCCCATAACTGCCGCAAAGGGACCGGAGGCAGCGGCGACGGTCAGAACCACCAGATCCACGCGACAACTGACAGATAAGAAGCTGTCGGAGGCTCCTACAATGGGCAAGCCAGATAAACAACAACAAAAGATATCATTTGAAAGTAAGAAGGCGCCAAAAAGTACAGAACAAACGACTGAGGGAGAAAGGGAGTCGACAATGGAAAATACCTCAAATATGGAAAAGATATTACTGTCAATACAGGCGAATGTACAGGATATCAACGGTAAACTGGACAATCTAACATGCAAGATGGACGGTATGTCCGACAAGCTCGAGAAACATGGCGAAAAACTTGAAACTGCTGAAGCCAGGATATCATCAGTAGAGGATGAGTTGCACGCTAAGACTAGCAAGTGCACGGCATGGAACGAGTCCTAGAAGTGATTAAAGCAAAGGAGGAGGAGTTGGAAGCACGATCCAGAAGAAACAATATACGTATTAATGGCCTGCCAGAGTCAACCAACACGGGTAAAATGGAGGTTTACATTGAGCAACTGTGCAAAGACATTTTTGGATCGGAGGCCCTCTCCCACATTTTCATTGTCGAAAGAGCCCATAGATCCCTAGCGCCCAGACCACGACCGGGTGCGTCGCCACGTCAAATAGTAGCAAGAATCCTGAATTACCGTGACAGAGACACAATTCTACGGCTGGCGCGAGGGAAAGGGAAGATCACACACCAGGGGAACACGTTGGAGTTCTATCCGGATCATACAGTGGCGGTACAACAAGCGAGGAAAGAATATGCATCGATAAAGTCAAAACTGAGAGAACTCAACGTGGGATACTCCATGTTATACCCGGCGATACTACGCGTAACATGGGAAAACAAGGCAGTGGTGTTACCATCCCCAAAGGCAGCTCAAGAATTTGTGAAGGTGATACAGCACAACAAACAAAGGGCGCGGGATGATCATCACACAGACTCAGACGGTAATGAATGAGAGGGGGAGTAGAACTCAACGAACTTATGGTAAGACTTCACCTCTTTCTATAACACGATGTAGGGTGCACGGGGTTCTGAGAGGACATGGCCCTGGATAGACGACTCTCCTTTTGATAGGAACGGGCCCACATTTAAGTCTAAATTGAAGGACCACAGTTAATCCCCAGAACGAGGGTCTGTGACACATGCTGATTGGGTTGAGAGGTAGAATCAATCGGTCTACACAGACCAGTCGTTGGTTTACATAAGTGGTGATGGGTGCGGGGAACCGTGCTGCGTAACGGAGGGGCCCTAGATTGTGAAACAACCGTGAAATACACGAACTATAGACACAATGACTATGCCTAGGGTCTCTGAGTACTCCTAAATTGAGTTCACGACTGCCGTTCCCCACTCAATGGGTGAGGATATTGATGTGAACGGTCTAAGTACAAGACTAAGAGGGGTACCAGCGACGTGCCTGTAACTGACATACGCTGCAAGAAAAGTCACAGCAAAATGTTCTCACCAGGAAGGGGTCGCAACGTGTCGATCCATTGATCTAATGACAATAGTACTGTTTAATGGTTTGCGGTGGGGGGACTGCAGAGACAGGTCCAGCAAACATGGGTGAACAAATTTGTAGTAAAGCCGTCCACACCCATTAGAGTGGGCGCTGAGTTGTGCCCCAGGCGGACCTCCCAAGGGTACTCCCCACAAAGTTTGTTCTAATTCGCTCTAGTTTATGGGTATCTATTCCGAGGGCAAATGGCTTCGGCAGGTTGGGGTTGCTGGAGTGGGTGGGGGGGTTGAAGGGTAAGGGTAAAGTTCATGTTCAGAGACCAATCGCTATAGATGTTGTGGTGATGTTTGAAATGATGTGGTGGGACAGTGTCGGGCTGCTTGACACTACATGCCATACTAGGCTAAGAATGTACCACAGATCGTTAATTTATAGGAGAACAGGGCCTTATAGATGACCCGAGACACAACAGATGCAGACAGAACACGCTTAAAATGACTAACGTGGAATATTCGAGGTCTCACGCAACCACGTAAAATCAGACAAGTGTTTGCCTATTTGAACAGATGGAATATAGATATAGCCATACCGCAGGAGGCTCATATTGCACCAAATAAACAGTTACACATAGGTAAAAGATGGGCAGAAGCAACTTACGCTGCCACGTACTCATCGTATTCAAGGGGGGTGATCACCCTAGTAAGAAAAGGGGTGAACTTTAAGATACATCGTGAGATACAAGACCCTAATGGGAGATACGTAATAGTGTCCGGCACATTGAGAGGTCAGAGTGTAACGCTTCTTAATGTATATGGTCCAAATATAGACGCGCCAGAATTCTTTCAAGAGATATGGGGGCAGTTACAAACGTTCACTAACACCAATATTATATGTGGGGGAGACTGGAATGTTACGATAACGGATGGGGTCGATAGATCTATACATTCTGTAGAACAACATAGACAAGCTAGAACCAAACTGATGCATATGGTACAGGACATCTCACTGACAGATATATGGCGGCAGAGGAACACAAATACGCCGGGGGCCACTCGCATATCAGCGATCCACAATAGCTTGACTACTGGCTGGGCACTACTAACATTGCTTTATGGACAACGCAGGTGAGCGTATTACCACACACTTTATCAGACCACAATCCAGTGCTACTACAACTGACAA